>NC_090931.1:863663981-863967967 GCF_040938575.1 Ambystoma mexicanum
GGGTGGATCTCTATCTCACTGACACTGTTCGAGTGTCTAATAACATGTGGTACAAGCACATGACCAAAGTAGGTAAGGAAACCACCAGGGAGAGCTGTTATGTCTGCTCATTAATCCCATACGCCATGAGTGCCTCCAGAACATTCAGAGCAACTGAAATACCAGCAGCAAGAGCACAATGCCTGATGTACATGTCTATGGTAACAACTCAAGGAAGATTCCAGGGGAAAACAGCAACACTGAGATGGATGTCTATAGCGACATTCTCCTATGAAGACAGATACATAAAGACTCTTGACATGATGAACAATTATTGGCAGTTATATCAAGCTATACAATATATAACTGATGGGCCACAGAAAGGTGACATGAAGATGATAACAGTGAAAGAACTACCCTGCCCGAAGAGGGGGGTGAAGGAAATAGGTGGAGAACCAGGATGCTGGGAAAGAACAGAGATGCTTGTGTATGGCCAAGTATACACAGAAGAAGAATGGAAAGATGGAGTAGTGGAAAGCAAAGCACACACCCTAGTACAATTGCCAGTGAATACAGTACAAGGAGAGAATGACAAGTGCCTGAAGGAATGGGGTGCAAGTGCCAAAATGCTCACCTGGTTAGACAATGAAGCTGGACCAATTGCTCTAATACCTCTGAAGAAACCAGCATTGTGCTACAAGACTGATGGAACAGTAAGAGTTGGTGATAACACAGAATGTAGTTACACTGAAAAGCACTGAGCAACGGAGATTGGCACTGCAGTACTGATAGAACATTATTGGGCATGCAGATCCAAGGCATATGAAAAGCTGTCACCCTACTGGGGAGGCGTTTGCTCGTTGGTACACATCAACATGCCTTCACTGGTAGTACCCTAGAAGGATGTAAAAATAGATGATTTACCGAAGATGGACACTAACTCAAGAAAGAAGAGGTCTGTGAAAACAGAAGCAAAGGGAACCAAGGAACAGTCCAATGAAGTGTGTAAAGTGAAAAGAAGCAACTGCTTCTCATATGAATCAGAAACAGCACTAGATGATGTACCGCCAGAACATAGGTAATTTAGCAGAACAGAAATGTTTTTCGCATCAATAGTTCCAGCAGTTCAGACATACACTAACACAAAAAGGCTGCAAATTTCCCAGTGGAAGCTGATTCTGACAATAACCTCTACAGTGAATAGCTTCAACGCAATAAAAGAGGAGCACCGAGCAGTAAGGTTGCTGGTGCTCCAGAATAGATATGTTCTGGACCCGCTCACATCAATGGAAGGAGGAGTTTGTGTAAAAAATTGGGAGTTTCAGTTGCACATTCATACCTGCCAATGATTGAGAGAATGGCACTCGGACAGAATCAGTGACCCAGCTGTCAAAGATGCATGCCAAATCTAGGAAGAAGCCAAAGGGACAAGAAAATACCAAAGCTGGATAGCATACCTCTGGTTATGGAGGCATTCATGGCTGGCAGATGGACTGAAATTATTACTAGGAGCAATAATATTGGTGCTAGTTGCATTGTGTGTGATCAAGATCTACAGCACTCAATGCCGCAAGACAACAGCAAAATCGGTAGGAATGAAGGTGATGATGGAAGACAATGTAGGAGATGGAAAAGATAAGATAGTGGAGGAAGGAGACCAGCTGAGAAAGAGAATAAGAGAATGTCCACTATTCCCACATGAGACGATGAAGTTAGCTAATCCATTCAACAGTAAGACTTATACAGGAAAATGGGGATGGTGCAACACAGAAGGAGTATGCGGTTACATGGTCTGGAATTTTGACGATCATACAAATTATTGACACCTCAGAGGGATAACAAAGATTTGGCTACCAAGGTTAAAAGTTGTGCAATATGACGATGTGGTCAACAAGTCGACCAGAGGGGGGACTGAAGAGAGGGTCCCAAGAATGCCCCTCCTCACCCCCAGATTCATGACGGGACGAAGAGCCAGAAATGCTCGCAGCCATCCATCTTATTTCAGATGAATCACAAGTGCATCACACTTTCTGACAGGTACACAGAAAGGTATCCCCTCAACGAGTCATAAATACCAATCTAATACATGTCTTCACAGGTATAGGAGAAGAAACAGAGATCGTGGATGTAAATTCCTTGATGGACGGTCTCGAAAAAGCACCAAAGAGCCACGATGTTGTTGTAATTAGTGACACCACAAAATAGCAATATTAGACATAAAGCACACTCACAACCCTACACCGCATTACATGAATACACATTCTAATACACAAAGAACATGCTTACATAGTTCTATAGCTAGAGGATGTATACATATACATACTGTCAAAGCTTTTATTATTTTTCTCTTTAGCCAAATGTAGTAAAGCAGAAATGCAAGGCAACAAGAGATCCAGAGCAGGCTTGCAGATGCTTAAGCCAATAAGCCAATGGAAATACAGGAGTATATATATGCAGCCGTGTAGGACCATGCGTGACTAACTTATAGGTTACTTAGAATAACATGAGCATGTAGAAATCATATCATAAGTCTAAGGAAGATTACAGAAGGCCTTAAGCAACAGAACATGAGAAGAGAAGAGCTGATACAAGCTGCACAGAGCGCAAAGCAGGCTCACAGCCAAGGTCAGAGATACACGCCCACATTCCAAAAGTCACACCACAGGGAACAGCTGCAGAGAAAGAGAATACATCCTCATAAATGCAGGCTCAAGAAGCTTGATTTTGTGGTCTATTAGCATGTGATGCAGCTGAGCCAGACAATGGGCATTCACATGTGGTGGGAAAGCAGAGCCGATCCCAGCAAACCAGATGAGGAAGGCAACCAATGTTGCAACGTAGGAGCACACTCAAATAGGCAAAGGTGGTATACTACAAGTTACAATACAGACACATAATCGTTCACATCACCTTGAAGAGGTGCACAGAGAGCTGAGAACCAAATCGAGTCCCAGCCCTGGGCAGATCAGCTGTAGCCAATCACAACATAGAAAATCAGAGGTGGATGGTAAGGGGCAAGAACCAATGGTAAATCCATTACTCTGCAACAATGTAATTGAATCTTGGGGACGGGACAAGCCAGCCACCTGACATGCAGGGACCTGTAGAATAACCTCTATAGGGTGCTTCCATATGTGTTACCACTCTCAATACCCAATCATTTGTGGTGATAGGTTTTTTGGGGGAGGGCCCAGGTGATGACAAAATATCAGCACAAAACCAGGGAGCTCACTTTGTAATGTCGAGAAGTACTGGAGAATCCTGATCGACTTGTATTCTCCCTGTGGTTTTTTTGTCATAAACCACAATTCTAACTTGCTGTTGGCTGAGTCCTCTGTTTATTCTGGGGAAGGGTGTTGGGCCCTTGAGAGTCGGACGGATCCCAGACCAGTGGCGTAACACAAAATGTGGGGGCCTCCCTGCGAGCCATGCTGAGGGGGCCCCCCAACTCGGCAACAAATCACGGGTTGCGCCACACTCTGGGCCGGCCTAGACTGTCACGCTTGCACAATACGCATGAACGTGCTGCTGAAGGGGTATGCCGCACACTGCACTAGGAAAAAGATATAAATATGTGTTTTAATGCAATATACAGCACACTTTCTGAGATAAATTGGCTATAAAGCCAGAGTGTTTGCAATTGTTTTGTAGGGTAACACAATCCAATACATGCAAGTCACCAACAGTGCACAGGAACATTAATGCTTCCAACTGGCTGCACAATGTAGACCAATGTAAACACGTAATAACATTATAGTACAGAATGCCAGGCCACATTTAGACATACCTAGACTGTTTTCAGCAAAATGCCAGTCAAAGCAATAACACTCATCAAGAAGAGAGCACACAATAAAGCATGTGTCTCCATGGCCTCGAACAACACGGCCAAACTCTTTAAACTCTGCAAGGAACTGGTCAATCCTGTTGTGGTCTATACCTCTTCTGTTCCCTCCCATGCCCTCTGTAAAGCTCTGGCCTCTCATTTCTCTGCTAAATCTCAGGACATCCTGTCCTCTATGTCCTCTTCCTCTCTCGGCCCATTTTGGCCATCTCTTCTCTCCTCCTCCTTTTTCCTCTTTCTCTCTGACAACACCTGACAAGGTTTCTAGACAAGTGCGATCTATGAAAGTGTTGTCCAAACAGGTGCTCCGCTGCTCCTCCAGAACCATCAAAGCCCATATTGACACCCTCGCTCCAGCCTTGGCCGATTTCTGTAATCAATCTTTCGCCACTGCAATGTTCCCCTCTCCCTTTGAGCACTCCCTTGTGCACCCACTCCTCAAGAAGCAGTCTGCTGATCCTACCTGCCGGAAAACTATCGCTCAATCTCCACCTTTCCTGAGCAAACTCTTGGAAAAGCTTGCCATCTCCCAGCTTACTCTCCACACTGAATCTGTTGGTTGTCTCCATGACCATCAGTCTGGCTTCAGAGCTGCCAGAGGCATGGAAACTGCTCTCCTTAAACCTGTGCTGCTCTCTAACCTTGATTCCAGCATTCCTTCTATTCTCATCCTTCATCTTTCCTCTGCTTTCGACAGGGTCAACATCGCCATCCTGATCAATCGACTCTGTGAGAACCTGGGCATCACAGATAAGACCCTAGAGTGACTGACCTACTTCCACTTGGACCGCCACTCCGCTCCCAGGTCGATCGTGGTCCCATTCTCTCCGCCACCTCTCTCTACCTGTGGCATTCCCCAGGACTCTATCCTCTCACGCTGGTTTTTCAACCTCTACTTGGCCACTTTGGCCTCCCTGATCTCTACCTTATCCTCTAACTTTCAGTGTTGTGCGGATGACTCAGCTTTCCTTCAGGCTCCCCTCATCCTCCTCTCCTCTCTTGCTCATTCCTGACTGTCTATCCACGATTCAGGATTGGTGCGCCTCCATTCCAACAATCTCTGCCTTAATGCCAGTAAGACAGAGATCCTTCTCATTGGGACCCTTGCCACTGTGTTTCCTCTCTCACTATAGCAGACCACCTTGGGCCCTCTTCCTTTGCCTTCCTGCGAGGCAAAAAACCTTGGTGTCATCTTCAATGCCACGCTCTCTTTCTCTCCTAACATCTCGGACATCACCAAGAAGTCCCACTACCAGCTGCTCCTCCTCAAAGGGACTCTTCCCTTTCTCACTCTCCACCAGAAGCTCACTGTCTCTAAGCTGGACTACTGCAACAGCCACTTTCTCAATCTGTCTTCCTCTCGTCTCCGTCATCTGCAAATAATCCAGAACAGGACTGCAAGACTTAGCCTTGGCCTCAAGCCCTGGGATTGTATTTCTCCAGCCCTGAAATCTCTCCACTGGCTGCAAGGATCAAGTTCAAGAGCCTTTGCATTGCCCGCAAGGCTTTCTGGGGCCAGTGCCAACACTAAATCCAATGCTCTCTTCCAAAATACCTTCTTTTTCTAACCCTTCACTCAGCTACCTCCAACTCTCTAAGGCTTAGACATTTCTCCAGGCAGAGAGTGGGGGTAGACTTCTCTCCTCTGCTGGTGCCTCCAACTGGAATGGCCTCCCTGCCCCTCTCAAACTTGAGGCGGACAACCTGAAGTTTCGGAAGCAGCTAAAAGCTTTCCTCTTCTCTGCTGCTTTTGCTCTCTCTCCCCCCCTGCTGACCTACCTGACCTACCTGTCTGCTGTACTGACTGGCTGCTTGGCTACCCTCAGAGTCTCTCTGAATCCAGGCTCTTTCTTGATTGGTCACCCTTGCACTGCCTCCGGGCCTACCATGCACTTAGGGGCTGTAACCCTGCAGTTCATTGTTCTCCTTGCACAACCAATAGCTGCTCTGCCTTGGCTGCACTTACTGAGAGCATTGCTGCCCTGTTTTCCCCTCCCCTCTCACTTGCACGTCCCTGCTCCCTTTTCCCTTGCACTTCTCGTTCTCACAATGACACAAGGCCTAGTGAGATTGTTTGTCTTGTCCTCCCTCTATTATCCCTCCCTTGTGTACACTTGTGTACAGGCGCGTTATAAATGACTTGAATCACATCATATCATTTTATCACAGATGCCCAGAAAAATATACAATGCCGCAGTAAGAAATGGCTAGACTGGCAGCACCCAAATGCCAATCTAGCCAGGTAATTAAAGTTAGCAGGACTACTTTATCAGAAATGTCCAGTTAAAAGAAAGTCATACCAAACTGAGGAATGACTAGACTGGCTAAATTAAAATGCCTCTCTAGCCACTAATACCACATATCATGCCTGCTTAGCCTGGACATGGACAACCATTATGATTTATCACACAATCCTGTTCCCCACACATCCACTCTCCCTCCCACCCACTACCCCAACCTCCACAATCAGCTCCTTGGCCCAGAATTACCTCTGCGTCCCTCTTCCTTGTCCCACAGCTTTCGTATGAGGCTCCTTGCCTCATAGGTAAGTACTGGGATGAGGAACAGTGGGACTAGGAGTGATGAAGATTACACGTAGCTAAATCAGGCATTACCTCCATGTACCTCTACCTCTTCCCAGTACTTTTGTATGAGGCAGAGTGCCTCAAACACACGTACTGCCTCGTATATAAGTACTGGGACGAGGAAGAATAGGGCTAGGAGTAAGCAAGGCATTAAACACAAGTAGTAGCGCGCAACACCATTGAGTTGACTGGGCTTCAGCACTACCCCCCTGACATTTTGGGCTATATTGACTCAACTTGGCTAACCTTTAGAGCAGTTGCCAGACCGAACAGGATTTTAAACGGCACCTGGTTTTTGCTGTTAACAAGAACCCAGCAATTACCAACGTAAAGCATTTCACTGTTAGTACCTGCATTCAAATGCCACATTGTTTAGGCGATTGAAATCGTGATGTGGGTTTAGTACTTGCATGCCAGGGGAGTGATTGGAAGGGTAGAGAGGGAACAGGAGACTTATAGGAGAGAGTTAACTGCTTGTAACATTGAATCTGCACTAGAATAGTCTCATTAAAATGCGTAAATAATTTGGATGCGCCCACACAAATAAGTTTCCCCCTCCCCACCGCATGTGAAGTTAGCGCCTCTCCCAACATTTGAAGGGTTAGCCCCCCCGAATGAAGATTTTCTTTGTGCCCCTGTACACAAGCACACACACCATTCACCTTATACACACCCAGTCAACCACACATTTAAGTGTGCACCCTTTCACCATGCAGGCACACCCACACAGCCACCCATACATTTAAGTGTGCACCCTTTCACCATACACACACAGGCAGCCGGCTATACATTTGAGTGTGCACCCTTTCACCATAGACTCATACATGCACACCTCATGGAGTTGAGGGGGGGCCCTATTACTTAAAAAAGAAATTGGGGCTCATTACGGGTCCACCGGTAACCGTGCCGGTGCTACCGGCGGGTTGCCGGCAGACCCATAAAAAATTACTATGGCCTGACTTCCCGGTGCCACCGTGCTATTTCAAGTCCGGCGGCTGGGAAATCAGGTGCCGGTAATTTCGTTAAACCCCAGACTCCACGGGAATGGGGACACAGAAGCACCTGCACCATTGTTAACGGTGCCGGTGCTTCCGTGACAGGTCTGCCTACCGTGGCTGCTGTGCCTGGCAGGGTCAGACCTGTCGGGCACGGCAGCCCCACCAGGCAGACCTGTAATATGCCGGTCCGGAAACAACAGTGCCTGTAAGCTTACCAGCACCGTTGTTTCCAGACCGGCATGGTCAGAATGAGCCCCATTGTTTCTTTTTTAAGTCACTATAACTTCATTAAGAAATTATTTCAGTTAAGGACCGAACCATAATCAAAATAATTTCTTTATGATGGCTGAGTGGCTTCAAAAACAAACAATTTCTTTTTGACGGCATAGGGTCCCCCCCCCACCCCATGACATGGAGGCCTCCAGCCTAGGGTCTTCCATGTCATGGGGTACGGGGGCCCTCAGACTTCAAAAAGAAAGTTTCTTTTTGTAGTCACTCTGCCTTCATAAAGACATTATTTCTGTTACAGAAATTTTCTTTATGAATGCAGAGTGAATTTCAAAAGAAACTTTTTTTTTTTTAGAAAAAAATATTTTCATTTTTTTTTTATTTTTTTTTTTTACTGGGGCCCCCTCCCAGCCATGTGCTGGTGGGGCCCGCCACACCGCGGGCCCCCCCGCACCGCAGGGGCTGCGGGGGCCCCTGTTACGCCAGTGTCCCAGACGACCTCTGGTATACCTGGGAGAATTACCCCAACAGCGTCAGAGACAATTGGGAAAAGAGGCAGGGCGCCAAAGAGCATCCCTGCCTCATACCCAAAAATGTATTCATTCATTCTGAGAGAACACCTTCTTTATTCAGCCTGATACAGATGCCAGAATTTTCATGAAGACCCATCAAGAGTTTCAACAGCCCACTCAGCAGTGCCCAGCTAGCCAATTTGCTCCACAGTCTATTCCTATTAACCCTATCGAAGGGCCTACAGAGATCGATTGAGGCCATGTATGTGCAACCATTTGCATTGTGCCAAGCCGAGTCCTTACGACTAAGCCATTCAAATTAGTAGAGTGTCCTTCACAGAAACCTGTCTGGAAGTGATTTAATCTTGAGGTTGACCTAGCCCACCCTTCCAAATAGCCCGTATTAAAGATGCAAAGATTTTACAGTCTGCATTGAATAAGGAAATATGGCGATCGTTTTTCAGATCTGCTGTGATCTCTATATAAAAACAAAACTAAACTAAAGTACATTCCCAATTAATGTATGCAAGCTCTTCTAAGAACTGGGCACTGTAGCATGAAAGGTATTATAGCCCTGGTGAGAAGTGGAAGGTGAAATCCATTTTGCTGGAAATTAAATGTGTGAACTGCAGATTAAACACATTATCCCCCTGCAGCCACATTAACTCACTGCCTTATTTTACCATGACTGGATGCTGCGATCTGCAGATTTGGCAAAGATCCATCAAGCAGGTACATTAACAAACTAAGCTACACTTCCCTACAGGATGGTGAATAGGGTTGACTCAAAGGACTGGGGCAGTGCCAGTCTCATGTAAGGAGGAATTGCATTATGATATACTCTGACCCACAAGTGTCCTTAAGGATCATCCTGTGAGGAAACCCGAGATGTGTAGACAGGCTGGTTTATCTGAAAAGCACTTGGGGCTGTGGAAGAGTCCTACACTTGTGAGGCATGGGGGAGGAAGAAGAGGTCATAAAAGAAAATAAATAGACAACCTTAATGTAAGTAATCTCCCACAGGGCTGCACTTCCCACACTGCTCAGCAGTGTTCATTACACCTGCTTTAGAGGGGCGAAAGGTTGGCCTCATTACGATTTTATGATGCAGTCAAACAGAATTATCATTACTGGCACTTGGTCTGCCGGAATTAGCAGCAGATTACTAGTCTCATGGGACTCCATGGGGGGATTTGATGGTATTACCGTCACCGGTAATAACGGTGCTGGTAATACCTGCAATTTTTGCTGGTGTGTTGGTGGAATTACCTCAAGCACTTGGCTGGAGGTAATTCTCACCACACCACCATGCTGGTAAACAGAATAACTGGCACATTCATTCTGGACTGGCAAACGGACCCATTCCAACCTTTCAGTGGGTATCATCAGTGGTTGGGAGGTATCACGGGCGCTATTTGCATTGGGATACTGCCCAACTCTATTAGTGTTACTGCAACTCAGACCGGCACAATTTGAACCGGATCCTGAGTTGCGGTGAGAAGGTAAATCCCCATGCCCGTTGGCTCTATTGGACCCCATGGAGGTTTCTTGGTGCAGAAAGGGGAGATATTTACCTCCAGCAAAAAGCTGGAGGTAAAACTCCCACTTTCCCGCCAACTCGAGATTGGGTGGAGCGGTAAATGCGGCCGTAATAGCTTTCCCGCCAAATTTTACCGCTCCACCTAATTTGTGATGAGGCCCAGTGTCTGATGATACCAGCCACACGTGACCGAGCAACTACATGTTTAGGAGCTCTTTCATAAAATATAAATGCTTCTCCAATAAAAGGCTTGTCAGTCCAACTGAAGAAAATGTTAGTGAGTTACAAGTGTGATAACCCCTCAGAAAAGTCCTCGTGAAATAAAAGCGTGTCTGCTGAAAAGCGATGGCACTGTGACAATTGGAAATGTGTCCGTTTTGGTGAGAAATGCTGGGATAGTGCAGCCCTTATAAGATGTGCAGGCACAACACTGTCACTTGAAATTTAAGAATAGCAAACCTACCAATACGCGTCAGTACTACCCATTAAGAACATATGGCAGTTCTTCTGAGAAATGTTTGTTCTTTAGTGTATGTATAAACGGGAATCATACAATTACTACGCCAGGTTTACTGCACCGGCCAAAAATGCAGACTTTATATATTTTCTTTTAACCCCATTTCTCAGAATATATACGTGGGGGATGGGGTAAAGTAAATAATTAATGTTGTGGGGAGTATATAGGGTTGCGGGGGTATCCCCCGCATATATAGTCTGTGAAAAGGAGGTCGAAAAAAAGTCAGCATTTTCGGCCGGCGCAGTAAACTGAGTCACAATAATCGGATAGATCCATATAAATGTATATTAGCCCTGCTCATTCATTTAAGGTATAGCAGACTACCCAGCTGATAACTGCTGTTACGGTCCCTGTTAAAAGCACAAAGTGACCTTGGTGAGAAGGGCTTGGTGCTTCACACACTGCCCACTACTAGTGTTTTTCACCAGCTCAGGGAAGTGAAGGGACAGAGTGGACAACATGACCAGTCCCGCCTCGACCACTCCGCCGAGAGCGACCAGTGCAAATACATTGATTGCCACACACAGAATGCTTTAAAAGAACATCGTATCCTTCTACATTCACCTGAGCCTCCGTATCATGCTACAAAATTCCATTACTTTACCATACGAGCAACACATGTCTGTATGAAAGATTAAAAAAAACTGGCAGCAGTTTGTCATAAGCTATTGCTAATGAAACTCTGCTTAATTGCGCATCTTTAAAGGCACTATAAATGTTGCAGGGAAGGCAAAACGTCGAAGGCAGCACAATTGTCCATTATATTGCGGACTTCCCTGCAGGAGGTCAGTGGCTGCTGCTGTACCGCTGGTTAGGCCCATTTCTAGGGGCAGCAGTGTTAGGCAGAAACCTGTGCAGTTCCCTCTGGGACCACTGCAAAAGATTTAAGACTACAGGTGTTTGGCAGTAAACCCATTTGGTAGCAGTCTGTACCACACAGATTCACTTGGTAGCTGCGGCTGAGCAGTCAGACTTCCCTCAAGAAGAGTTAGGCAGTATACAGAGTATTCACAATAGGTCAAGAGGACACAATAGAACAAGTAAACACTGACCAGGGCTTGGTGTAAAAGAGATATAATTATTTATTTAAAACCACATCTAGAAAAACACACAGCCACTAATAGTAAGCAATTCAAAAACACGGTCACTAAAAGATATACACTCCCTTAAAAGAATATTAGACAAGTCTTAAGTAAAGCCCCACTTATTTTCAGACAGCGGTGAGCGCTTAACGTAGATGGCACTCTAATAATTTGTTTTAAAAAGGGAGAGAAAAACAGAGGATAAATCGAAACAGATACCAACACTTTTTCACGAACACAACAAGAGGGGAGGCAAAGTAACACCATGAATTCAGAGTCAGTAGGCCGGATCCGCTTTAAGGGGATCAAAACAAAATGTGTCCAAGGTCACACGGTTGCAGTGCACAAAAGTCTTGTAATGGTTCAAAAAGGAGTTGGACCAAAGAAAGGGACCAGTTAGAGGGTCAAGGCGGCCAGCCCAGTCCAGAAGTATAAGGGGTTATTATTACCTTGTAGCAATCTTTAGAAAGGGAGGCCTGGCGGACACGGTACCTTAAAGTGGTGAGAACACTCCAGCGGGGGCAGTTGTTCCTGGTAGCGTTTGCAAGTCAGTGCTTCGTCCGGGGGAAGAGAGGATCTCGTCGGCGAGGAAGACAGGAGTCCGTTGCACTGCCAGGGAAGAAACCAGCCGCAGAGTTTCTCAGGTACAAGGAGCGGTCCATTGATTTGCGGTTCAGTGGTAAGTGGCTATCCGGCTGCCGGGGTGCTTGGCACGGGTAGTTCGACCACAAACTGGTCTGCGGTGCGAAGAAAAGACAGTAAACTGGTTGTGCCCACCAGTCAGGGGAAGAAGCCTCTGCAGCCGGGAGATCTTCTCCGTCGTCGGGAAGTGGTGAGTCGGTTCCGCAGGGCTCCACCAGTAGTGTCGTCGTGGTAGGTCGGCTCAGCTTCTCCCTCATCGGATTCTCAGGTCCTGTGGCGACTTCTGAAGTTCCAGTCCCAAAAGCCCTGCTTTTATGCAGCACACCCCCATTCACTCAGCCTAGCTGTCAATCAAACATGCTAAGTGGTGAGCCGGCCGGCTCACCACTTGGGCCAATCACACAAGAGTGCGACTTGAGTTACCAAGGTAACTCAGTCCAGGGTGCCTAAACCCCCTCCCACACCCCCTGTGGCACCCAGACAGAGTGGCACCACTTTTGGAGGCTTCTGTGGAGAAGCCCGCCAAAAAGTGGAACAAAGGGCTCGACTTGGGTTGGAGTCACAGAAGAGAACACAAACACCATTTTAGAATCGAGTCCTGGCAAAAAATACCAACCGGCGAATTAATATTAATTAAATAAACCGGCGGTATGTTCGAGGCTATGAGAATTAAATGATTAAAGTTGGTAGCCTCGAACAATGGGAAAATCCCATAGGGAAATATTCGCGGTCGAATATAAAAAGTAGTTTCCACTGCCACCAGCCAAAACTCGATCAGGGGGGACGGAGACGTGCCCCCTCCACTAACAGACCCCGGGGCAATCGAATTGCCCCGACCAGTACATCCACAATATGATGGTTTGTACTGGTTCTGTTAATAATTTGGGACTAGTAAAGCCAATGGTGACTTTACATGCCCTGGGAGACAGTAGTCAGTCCCAGGGTATGGAGTCTATGGTGGGTGTCACTATGACACCCCTGTGTAACTGCACGTAGGGTGCTGTGTAACACACATTGTAAAAAAACACATGAGACCCTATGGAGTAAAGGACCCCATAGCCCATAAAACACATTAACAGTCAAAGGAACACCATAAATCATGTCCAAGAGTGGGAGAAGAAGAGTCTCACTCTTGGCAGGAGAAAAAAACAAACTCCAGAAATCCAGCAAAGCTGCTGGGGGACTCATTAGGTTAGGAAATTCAGCCTAAAGAGAGAATTCTCCCTAACAAGCAGCCCGTGGCACACTTGGCAGCAAGGTGCACAGCAGGCAGCCCGTTAATATCCCACCTGTGAGAGCCGGGAGCCATGGCATTTAATATCAGTGAGCACCACATTGACAAAGGGAGGGACAAAAGCCTGCCCTGCTCATATCTATAGACCTCCCATGATGCATGTCTTTTTGACACTAATGATGATACATTTTTTATTTTCCAGAATGTAAGGTTGGCCATTTGCAGTGCAGTGAAAGGACTATAGTTTAATCAAAAGGCCCAGAGAGCCTACAAGAGTAGGCAGTTATAGCAGCAGGAGTGGGGTACAAACATAAATGGCCAAAGGAAGGCGTAATATGAGGAGAGGTGCAACCGGCATTCATTTGTGGTTTGTAGCTGGTGACTAGCATCATGTACAAGTTTGAGAGATGCACAGACGTCATTTGGTGGTCGCCAGGGGTAGCAGCTGCGGTCCCTGGTCTCTACTCTGCAAACCCTGGCTCTCCTTCCGCAACCCCTGGACAAGGATTGTGTTATAGTGTTGTATTTGGTTGTAGCATGTACATAGCTGTAAGCCACTGTATTTAGCAGTAGCATGTACATAGCTGTAAGCCACTGTATTTAGCAGTAGCATGTACATAGTTGTAAGCTTCATGCTTTGTTCAATGAGTGCAATTACATGTTGATCAATATGCCATTCCGTGTATCAGTATAGGAGCTCTAGAACAACAGGGTTTTGTGATGGTAGACGATTCTGTAGAGAATGTTTAGTTTGGAGAAAAGAGACCGCTGTGGAGATGGCCAAGGGTTTGGGGCTGCTGATGAGATCATCTTGAAATAAAGCAGTTGTTTCAAGCCTTACTGTGTTCAGCATATTTCTGCTCATAACAGATTGCAGAGGCAGTGTAAGCAATCTTAAGGCATGAGCTAAAAGAAAAAGAAATGAAAAAGGTGCAAGCGCTGTGCAGGCCCTACATTACAAGCGCCTCGCACATTTTTCATTTTTCTTTCTTTTAGGTTTAATGGAGGGTAAAGTGGAGCTCACGCCTTTCTTTCCGTTCTGTGTTGCAAGACCTATAGTTGGCAACCGAGGGAGCATGCCGGTGCGCCAGGCACACTCATAAAAACACTTCTCTGCCAGATGCGTTAGTGTCATTGCCCCACCCTGGGTTAGAGAACAGAAACAGCTGCCTCCTGAGAGGTTCACTCCAGTCACCGACCAAGGTAAGTTAAATACGTTTCTTTTCTTATATCATGTGTATAAAATGTATGTGTTTTGAACTTCTACTTGCAGAATACAAAGGTTTTCTTAAAGCCTTCCATCTAAAATCTTGAAATGTCATTCAAATCGATATTCAAACACAACGGGATATATATTTTAAACAGGCATATTGCATTCTAAGAAGCACTTGCATTCTTTAACGTTTATAGAAACATCATACAACATGTTTTGGACTGTTGTGCATTTTTATTTTTCAGCTTTCATTTATTTATTTATTTTGATTTCTTATTGCATTTGTTAAATGCCCAAACCCTGAGGTATCACGACGTTGTTACAGACAGCTTACAATTGGTTCATACATTCATAGCATTCAATATACATACATATGAAAGGCAATGGTACAGAAGATTACGTATTAGGGTAGTTTAGAGTATACATAGGTTGATACGTTACATAGGTCATATTCGCTATTTGCCTATTCTAGTAATAATCTTCATAGAGTAGGCATATATCTAGACCTGTGGAGGCTGAATATAGTTAACTGTGTATCAGTTAGCTATAATTGGTCGAATAAACAGGCTTTCAGTCGTTTTTTGAAGCAGTGGAGGGAGTCTTCATTTTTGATGTTCAGTGGGATGGCATTCCAATGTTTGGGGGACATGACTGGGAAGCTGCCGCCCCTTGCTCTAGGACTATTGAAGCGCAGGACTACAAGGAGCACATTTTTATTAGATCTAAGTGTTCTATTAGATTCTTTTTTACTTATTGAGTTGTTTAAGTAGATGGGTGCTTTTATAGTGAGGCATTTGTGGGTAACACACAGTGATTTGAAGATGATTCTTGCCTTGATGGGTAGCCAGTGGGTCTCCCTTCTGATGTTGGAAATGTGGTCAGACTTTCTAATTCCTAAGGCTGCTCGTAATGCTTTGTTTTGCATTAATTGTAGTTTCCGTAAGTTAGTGTTGGACGTCCCTAGTAGGAGTATGTTGCAGTAATCCAGCTTTCATAGTATTAGCGCTCTGGCTAGAGTAACGCAGCTTGTGGGTGTGAGTTACTGGCGACTTAGGGCAATTAGTCTGGATGTGTAAGAGGTAGATGTCGATAAGGCGCTTACATGTTTGGTCATCGTTAGATTCGCATCTAAATAAACTCCTATAGTTTTTACCTGTTTTGATACTGGAATTGTCCAGATTCAGCTCCCACATGTTCCAGCCTAGGTGGCATTGCAGCTAGAACACACAGGGATGCTGCGATCTGAGGGGTCTTTCCATTTCACATGGGAGTGTTAACTTCTGTCAACACTCTGAAGCTGGGGGGTTTCCACTGCTTAATTCGCTGCTGTAGCGCTGCAGAGCATGTGCATGTATTTCATAACCTAACAAACACATTGGTGCCCCAGATCACTACTGCCCTGGGCATAGAGATGGGACACAATGTCGCCCTACTTCGCACGGTGCACCATTCTTGAATTCCAATTGCAGGACACTGAGCCAAAATCTCGTTTTGAATAGAGAACCATAGACAGAGAGAAAAGGTGAACGAGTGACAGAGAGAGAGAGAGAGTTGGATGGGAGGGGTATGCAAGGAAATGAAAGTGGTATTCTAATTAAACGAACTTAGGGAAATTCACACAAGCAAGAAGCAAACACGCAATTTAGCTACAGGGACCCAATTTGCAAAGATTTGCACTGGAGTAAATCAGAGATGACCCTGAGCATCTCTGATTTGCTCCTGTGACCTCACAACTGATTCGCAAAGCCTAACACTCGAGCAAGTGTTTAAAGATTGAACGTAGGTGTGCTTTCATTCTGCATTGCTTGTGTCTGTTGTTTAAATAAATTGAATTTAGGCATGCTTTCATCCTGCATTGATTGGATATGTTGTTTAAAAATCGAACTTAGGTGTGCTTTCATCCTGCATTGATTGGGTCTGTTATTTGAAAAATCAAATTTAGATGTGCTTTCATCATGCATTACTGTGTTCTGCTAGTTAGATATGCAGTCTACTTCCTTGCTTTTGTATTGTCTCAGCTCTTGCTCCCTTGTACCCACACCCCCTTTATCTCCCTTGTTTTTTTCCCACTCCTATTGTTTTCCTTGTGAGCCTGTACCCTCCTGTCAACTCCCTCACAAGTGCCCCAGTTGCTCAGCATGGTTAAGTGCACCACACCATGTCCACCTTCACAATGGCACTCTCCATCTCTCCAATTTTCTCGAACTGCTTCGCTATCTCCTATCCCTCACTGCTCACTAAGTCTGGCAGAAAGAAACTTAAGAAGGACACACTTGGCTCCAACCCAGGCCTTCCTATCGCTGACACCTACGTCAGCGCATCCGCCAGAGAGACTCTCACAGACATCCTCTTTGTTATTCCCTCCCCTGACATTTGGACTCTACATATGGTGGCTCTGCTCTCCCCTACTTTTCTCTTCCTAACACATCAATGGTGGCACCTGTTGGGAGGTCCTTCTTGCCTTCTCCTCGACCTTCAGGGTCATCATAAATGTCTATCACAATGGTACCATCTTGGTAAAAGGGCCCCATCCCAACCTCCTTCTTTTTGAAAGGCTCCTCCCTAGCCTTATCATCTTTCCACCTTCCTCCTCACTGGCTCCCTTGTCATCTACTACTGTCCCAGCTCCCTTGCCTGCACTCCCTTTGGCTCCTCTGCCTTTTCTTGCCTCTATCTCTCAGACACCTGTGCCAATTGCAGCAGGGACCTCTGTCCCTTGCTGCACCCCCGCCCATAAGGCTTTCAAAAATGGCTCACGTTGCCACGCTTACCTCTCGCTCTGCAGTCAAGCACTCCTCTGACATCTGCCACCTCTTGGAACACCTGGACCTTGATGTTGGACAGCTCTACAACAAGCCACCTCTTGGAACACCTGGACCTTGATGTTGGACAGCTCTACAACAAGTTTTGACACTCTTCTCCCTGAGTGCTACAACATCCTCTCTGAACCCAAGCCTAACAGACCAGGAGGGGGAGTTGCCTTAATCTTTCCAGAATGGATCCCTGTTTCTACCATCCCCACTCAGGCCTATTCCTCTTTTGAATGCCTTATCTGCAGGTTCTCTCTCTTCCTTGTCTCCTCTCTTACTCTGGCCACCTTCTATTGTCCAAAGGGCCAGTCAATCCTCTTCCCCTCGGAATGGGCTGACCTGACATCTTCTCTCCTTTCCTCCTCATCCCACCTCCTCCTTTTGGGGGATCTTAATATCCATCTTGGCTCTCCTGACTCTTCCGGAGCTTTCCGCAATTTATGCAACTCGTTCTCTCTCCATTCTACCTTCTGGTCCGACACACACTGCTGGCCACACCTTGGATGCTCTTATCTCCACAGACATTCCTCTCTCTCTACTCCTCTCCCCACCCCACTTTCATGGACTGCTCTCCTTTCACTTAAAGCTTTCTTCTCCTTTAGCACTGGCCCACTTTGTACTGCCTCTGACCTTCAAGGTCATCTGACCCATGAAAAAAGTGTCAGTGGCTGTCTTTGCCTTGAACTACTCTCCTCCGCCTACTCTTGTGGCGGACTTTCACCCTGATACAGCCGTCTGTCATCTCTAACTTTCACCTTTCCATCTCCAACCCCCTTGACATCCTTGCCACTGTCATGAGGGTCCGACTGGAGCTTGCCAAAAAGTGCAACTCCTTGTACGACTCTGACCTGGCTGACCTCAAACGCAAGTGCAGGGCAGCATAACGGAAATGGGGATATTCAGGCGCATCCTCTGACAAGCTGGCCTGCTGTCTTCTGCAAAGGTAATACAGACTCTGCATACAGTCCAAGAAAAGAGTCAGTATTCAAACCTGCTTCTCTGCGGCATCCTACAACATGGCCAAACTTTTCAAAGTCTGTAAGGAACTGTCCAATCCTACTGCAGCCTCTTCCTCTACCGCACCCACCCACGCCCTTTGCTCAGCCCTGGCTGCACACTTCACCACCAAAACACAGGACATCTTGTCTTCTCTCTCCTCCACACCCACTCGTACATCATCATCTCCTGGGCCCCCCTTAGCCGCCCCCACCACTCCCCTTCTCTCCTCCCTCTCTCCTGTCACACACAAGGAAGCCTCGGGACAAGTCCATTTATGAAAGCTTCTTCCAAACAGGTGGACTCCTGCCCCTCTAAAACCATCATTGAGTCGCTAGCTCCAGCCTTGGCAGACCTCTGCAACCTCTTCTTTGCCACTGGAGTCTTCCCCTCTTCTCTCAGGCACTCTCTTGTGCACTCTCTGCTCAAAAAAACCTCTGCCGACCCTCCTATTCCGGCTAACTATCGATTGATCTCCATCACTCTTTTCCTGGGCAAACTCCTGGAGAAGTTGGCTATCTCTCAGCTTACCCTCCACTATGAATCTGTTGGTTGTTTCCATGTCTGGCTTTAAAGCATCCAGATGCACAGAAACTGCACTTCTGAAACCAGTGAAGACCTGCTCTTAAACCTTGACTCTATCTCTCCCTCTGTTCTCCTTCTTCTTGCCCTCTCCTCTGCTTTCAATACAGTAAACCACAACATCCTGATCTGCCATCTCCGTGAGACCCTGGGCATAACTGATCAAGCCCTGGCGTGGCTAGCATCCTTTCTTTCTGACCATCCTTCCCAGGTAGAACTTGGTTCCTTTCTCTCCACTATCACTTTCTCTACTTGTGGTGTCCCCCAGGGATCCAATTTATACCCCTGGTTTTTCAATGTCTACATGGCCCCTTTGGCCCCCATGATCTCTGCCTTCACTTCCAACTTTCAGAGTTATGCGGATGGCACACAGCTCTGTTTCAGGCTACTTTCGGCCTCTTCCTCCTCCTCGTTCATCCATGACTGTCTGTCTGCAATTCAGTCCTGGTGTGCTGCTAATGATCTCTGCCTTAATGCCAGTAAGACAGAGATCATCCTCATTGTGACCCCCGCTCCTGTTTTCCCACTTTCACTCTGGCCAGCCACCCTTAGTCCTGCAACCTCATCCACTAGTGAGGCAAAAGACCTGGTGGTCATCTTCGAGTCTACTCTCTCCTTCTCATCTCACATCTCCGACATGTCCAAAAAGTCCCACTACCAGCTGCACCTCCCCAGAGGTATTTTACCTTTTCTCACCTTCTCCCAGAGGCTCTCCATCTCCAGAGCCCTGGTTCTCTCCAGACTAGACTACTGCAACAGTCTCTCCCGCAATCATCCTACCTCTACTCTTCGACCTTGTCAACTTATCCAGAACATAACCGTGAGACTAATACTTGGCCTCAAGCCCAGGGACCACATCTCTCCTGTGCTGAAATCCCTCCACTGGCTCCCTGTGGCTGCAAGGATCAAGTTCAAGTCCCTCTGCATACTCCACAAGGCTTTCTGGGGCCAGGTCCCCTACTATCTACAACACTCTCTTTGTAAAATACTCTCCTTCCAGAGCCCTCCACTCGGCCTCCTCCAACTCTCTGCAGGTGAGCCCTTTTTCCAAACAGAGATTTGGGGGTAGATCCTTATCCTCTGAGGTGCCTCCCTCTGGAACAGCCTACATGATTCTTGCTGTCGTGAGCCCAACCTCCTTAAGTTCTGGAAACTCCTCAAGACATTCCTCTTCACTTCCTCTTTCTCTCCCCCTCTCCCTTGCTAACCTCCTTTCTCTTCTCTCCTGCTTTCCTCCTTCATTCTCATCCCCAACCTGTTCAGTCAGCTGACTGCTTGTCTAGTTCATCTCCAGAGCCTCACAGGTCCCAGGCTCCCCCGCCAGTCCTGCACTTGTCTCCTGGCCTCCGCACTCAGCCTTGCATTACTGCACTGGGAATATGTTCTATGAGAGTGACATCCACTCTGCACTTAATCGTGGCCCCTGCTGGACTGGGCACACGTGTCCCCCTCCCCCTCCCTCGCACTTCTGTCTACGCACTTGTACGGTGTTGAATGTACTAGGCTTAGCATGTTTGTCATGTCCTCCTCTATCTCCGCTATCTATATATGTTTTGAAAGGTTGGTATATTAAGTACGATTGAGGATGAGATTTGAATGGTCAGAGTCACAGAAGTTGGACCTGTCTCCCACAGGAGCTTTTTTGACTAGATTTCTATACCGCCTGAGGGAGGCATTATTACGGACCCCACCTTTTTCAGGGAGCCATTAGACATGGGAAGCTCTCATTACATAAAGTGACAATAACAGGAGCATGAGGCATTAACTGACATTGGGGGGCATTACTGGATGTTTGAGGATGCACTTGGTAGATGATGATAGAAGCAACTGGATAAATCAAGCTGTAACGTGCATATTTTGATTTTGCTTACGCTCTAACGCTATAACAGATATAAAATGACAGTATCCACAAGTAGTGGCATACGGTAATATGGCAGAACCGGGGAATATGGTGCTGTGCTTGACATAGGATTACTAGACCTGACATGGACAGTTATACTTGGTATAAGATGGTCTTAAATGGCCATATGCGGCTGTAGTGGCATTGGCATGCCAGTGTCCCTGGCCTTTGTTGGTTCTCTTGGGTCTACCCCTGCCATAGCACAACCCCTGGAGGCAAATCAGGGCCCTACATCCAATAAATGACAGATTTAGCAGTCAATTACAGCATTCCCCTCCATGGAGGCCGTTAGGACTCCATGGAATGGGGATTTACCTCCCTTTCCACCGCCAGTAATATCCTGGTAATTCTGGGATATCAGGCGGCAGAAATGGAAGGTGCAGTTTGCCAGTATCCTGACGGAATTACTGACAGGATATTGCCAAACGTGTAATGAATCCCATAGTCTTGGTAATGCTGACTCAGAGATATGCCTATCTCAGACTTAAGTATGCATCAGGGGACTGCAAGCAGCAGCTCTCCTGTTGTTTTTCACTCAACTCCCATGATCCCCCAAAATTGACTATGCTGGCTGAGGCTGATAGGATTTGTAGTTGAAAACATTTGACGAGCCAAAGGTTGCAAAGACTCAGATGATACCCAGAATTCCCAGAATTCTTATCCTAATAATACAAAGCCCCTGCCAGATTATGCTACTGGCAAAACCTAGGTTTACACAGAGCTATACAATTCAAAATACCCAGACTCATTCACAGTCACTCAGATCTTTACGCCAGCAAATAAAAGGAGGTTGTGAAATCATTTTTCTGTCTTACTAAAATAATTGTTAGCTCTCACAGGGTGATTGAATGCAATAAAACAAATAGAAATGGCAGGGACGGCTCATCCATAATGGGCGGCGTGACGTCGACCACCACTCTTTGTGGATGAGCCAAGCCAGCACAGTGAAAACACTGACTGATCACCCAGCTGCAGAAAACACCTGCGGTAGCGCTCCTGGGCTTACTTTAACTGAACATTCAAAGGGAAACGTGGTTCCCCTTTGACATTTCAGTAGTACCCCATTAAACATGCTCAATGAGCCTTGCATGGCCCATTGGGGATGCAGGCTGGAGTACTGCAGGGCTGAATGTGTGAGGGCATGCTCTTGTCCCTCCTCATGCATCTAGGGCCAGAGGGGCATTCTGATGGAGGCGCTTCCGGTCTACCGCGCATATACAGGAGCCAGGAAGCACTCTCTGCTTCTCGGTTCCTGTTGCATGGGAACCATAGAGCCTTTGTTGCAGCAGACAACACCAGGCCAAGATGACTGGAATCCGAAGGGGGCTGCAGGTAATAAAATAATAAAATGTATTTGTGTGTGCGTGAATGCCAGGGTTTGTGTTTGGAAGTCGGTGTCTGAATAAGAGAGTGTATGTTGTTTGGGTGCAGAGCGTATACATGCACGTTTACATCATGTATTGGTTCTGGGCACGGGTGAATATGAGAGTGAATGAAGAATGAATACTGCATGAATGCTGCTGTGTGTGCGAGAATGTGAGTGTAAGAGAGAATGAAGATTGAATGATGCATTGTGAATGCTGATATTAAAGCAATATGCCCTGAGCGGCGGGGGCATTACCGGCTCAGATAATGCCCGGGGCCCATAGTTACGAAGGCCCCAGGGCATTACCATGAGCCGCGAGGGGCATATTGCTATTAGTATTCCGGATTAACGTCTGAGATATTAGAAGCAATATGCAGTTTTTATTTTGCATTTACCTTAATGTTCGTTGTTGCGCACGACAGCGTGTTGTCATTGACGCAGAGTTAAACAAAGCGGAACAGTAGAAAGCATTCATGTGCTCCGTCATACGGGACGGGCGGCGGCCATGTTGGAAGGAGGAAAAAAGTGCTGATTAGTGAATGGGTAGGCAATCATGAGGTATTATGCAGAAAAAATATCAGGTATATTTTTTTTGCACAATATTTCATGATTGTGCATTAATGCAACCCAATAAACTTCCTTTCATTTAGGTTGAAAGTTGAAATATTGAAAAAATATAGCATTAGGAGTTTGCAAAGTTGTTTAATTTGTAAATATTAGGCAAAGTATATCTGGAGGTAGCATGTCTGTTTTGTAGCATGAAAACAGAGATAACAGAGAAGAAAACTTTTTAAAAGCACACAAATAACAGGGGAAAGTAATCCAAGGCATTTCAATGAACACACAAAATAGAAAGCCTCATTGGATACCAATATTAAATTGAATGCATACTATAAGTAACAGTATTGTAGAGCATTGTATTAAACATATGGGAAAAGACAGCTTTATAAAGTCAAAACATTACATTTCTTTGTATTAGATTAAATTGACTACACACAGAGTAGGAAAGCTGTTGCTGTGCATTGAAATTCATATTCGAAAAGGAAGGCTTTAACGAGCAATAACATTAAATAAGATGGAAAACTGTGAGAAAGTAATTGGTGGCATTAATGTGCACTTATGCAAAGAGTGTTATATCAAGCTATAACATTAAATTTGCTGAAATTATATACGGTGTTATTTGGCGTTGAATTGTACATTCCCATTAAAAGTAAAAGAGCAATTAGAAAATTGGGGGAAGGAATTAGATGAACATACAGTGTTTTGGAAGTTGACAGAAGAGGTGGTAGCACAATAAGGAATGCAGTTTGATATAGGAGAAAGGTTGTTTGTAGAGGTACTCGTTAATGGTGACGGAGAGGAGGTTGTATTGCTTGATCCGTGATGGAGGATGGTGGAATACTTTAGTTTCTCGGCAGATTGGCGTTTCCAATAACTCTCGATAGAGGACGGGTTGCGATGTCCAGTCACAGACATAATTTGTCTCAAGCCCAGTGTTGGACAGAAGTTGTACTGCTGTTGCTCGGATGGAGTAGTTGGTGTAGTGATTCTGCAAATGTGCATGTTTGCTAATCTTGACCACAAATGATCCGAGTGTGTTCTTTCCTAGTGGTTTTTTGGTGTACCATGTTTGTTCTGTACACAGTTCCTCTTTAGTTAGATTGCGGGGAGCAACGAAGAAACATGGGGCATCTGCTGGAAGACGTGATATATATTTCAGTAATGAATGCACAGGGCAGTCGGAGTATCAGGAATTTCATACATGCGTCCACGAAAGTTGCTGTGATGTCGTTCAAGTAGTGGATGATGATTTTTAGTAACCTCATTGAAGGTTAGGCTGACATATGTGTGGCCGTTTTCATCCATGATGACAGTAAACGCATTTGGTGGTAATTGGCGCAGTCCTTCACGTCCGCGCCGTGCAAAGTGGATTTGGATGTCAAACCACACTTTAAACGGGAGTGTATCTGGAGCATCAAGTGAAAAAACACCACAGTTGCGCAATTGATGTAGATCTGGAGGTGTAATAGACATTTTATGAGCAGAAGTGCCCTTTCCAGCTCGGCGAAGACACTTTATGATACTCACGAACACATTGTTTGCGCTCAGAAATTCCTGATGGTGCATTATGGTTACATTTTGGCGAAATGGAGGAATATTTATATGCCGATTAATTCCAGCGCGGAAGGGCAATTAAACTTTGCGGTTGGTATTCAGATCCTGTGGCAGTGCGCACTTGGGCATAACATTGGCGCAGAAGAGCTGCTAGAGATTGTATGGGTTCATATTCAAATGAAAGATTTAACCCTTTTTGAGAAAGCCAACTTTTGAGAGTATCAATTGCCCATTTTGTGGCTAGCTGGGTATTTACCTCAGATTTGCTCAGTTCAATTGTGTTTAAAACCATGGTGCCCATAGTAGCATGTCTACAGGGTGGAGATGACACAGTAGTTGCAATAGGGAAAGGACTAAGGGTTATTTTGTTCTGTTGTCCATCTTCAGTGTCGTTGTCATTGAGATGGAGCCACTCCTCCACTGTATGTGGGCCGAGAACATTAAAGTTAATTATGGCATCCTCATCCAGTGTAAACATGCTGTCTGTAGAAGTATTTGGCATGCTGAGCAGAGACGACTATAAATTATTGTGGATAGCTGCTCCGCCGCGGAATTCTGCCGTGTTAAGTATCCTGTGTAACTGTGAGAGCCGGAATGACGCAGCGACTGTCAAAGGCAAAAAGCATAGAAAAATGCGTAGTACAACGGAGAATGAAGTGGCGCGCGGATAGAATGTGGTGTTCGAGGCAGGTATGGACCCTCTCTCAACCAATCACGTTCGGCGTTACATCTACTGTGAACGTCTCTTGGGTACTAATAAAAAACATGTTAGGCAAAAAAGACATGAATACAATTCGGTGGCTAGCCTATATAAGGAAGATGTTGGATAATGTTGATACGGTCTGTCTTTTGAAAGCCCAACCAGAAAAAAGAGAAGTGTATGCCATATGATTAAAAAAAGACTGAAGGAATGGGTTGTAGAAGAGGGAGAATCCCGGAAGCTGCTCAAACCGGCAAATAGATGACTGATGATTATATCAAGTAATAACATGAAGGAGTACCTCATTTGGACAAATAATAAATCACAAAGGGCTCCTATCACCAGAGCTCGGGTTTGAGTGCCTATTGTTGGGCAAAGTTTTAAGCAAACGATCAGGCCGATGTTTTGAGGCCAAATGTCTGTCCCGAGTGCGATCATCTCAGGAAGAGGTATGTGGTTACCCCATGGAAAGAGAAAGGCTTCAGCAAGCATCGTCCAGCTTTATATTTGTTGCTGAACTTTGCTTCTCTTGCCATAGCCTGGTCATTATCTTCATCAATTAGAAGTGCCTAGAGACTTAGGGGAAAAAAAGGGTTAAAACTAAAACCTAATTGGGTAGTGGTCTTTGGATACAAATATCCAGCTCTGATTATTGGGCTGTATTAGCAAAGCACCTTTTAAGTATAAAAATGTTATTGGGCTATAGTAACAAAGTAATTTTAAAAATCAAACGTTTAAAATTATAATATTAGCAAAGTGTTAATTTGAATTGACTGGATACGTGTTTAAACAAATTTGGTTGTTTTAAAATGTGAATGTAATAATATTGTGTTTTTGTAAACTTTGGTCCGAATCTTTACATATAGGAAATAATGGAATATGAGTTTGGGATTTTAATGTATTGCACAAGAACTACTCATACATTTTGGTTATTAATGGGATGTTGTAGCACTGTTAAATGCCTCATTAATCCCTAGATACGCCAATAATGGACTAAGTTTAGGATTTCAATTCTGTAATTTTTATTAACTGCTTTTAAAACTAGCATATGTACTTGGTTGCTGAATATTGTATGTATTGGAACTATCCAAAATAAAGATATTCATACTCTAATGCTGATGTGTATGTCTAGCAGGCCCTGGGAGCAGGCCTATGAATGGGGGATAAACAGGGCAGGTGGAAGAGGTTTGGTAGTTCTTACTGAGCTGTGGCATTTTATTGCTAGAGACCAAGGGTCAAGGCAGCATAATAAATGTTCATACGTGGTACTAGCTCACATTGGTGGGCCAGTTTGGACATTTATTTACCGTGATGAGGCATTTTTTACTGGGCATCACATGTGAAAGCAACATAATAAGTGTTCATATGTAGTACTGGCTCACATTGGTGGGTGTTAGGCAACGTTTGTATGCAGTACCCTCTGGGACCACTAAACACAACTAGGACTATAGGTGTAAGCATGCGCCAACCTTTGGTATACGTCTGTACCACACAGTTTTTGGTAGCGAGCTGAGCAGCCAGGCGTATCTCAAGAGGGAATGTCAGCTTGTAAGGGTGTTATACAAAGGTCTAAAATGACAAGTATTCAGATAGACACTTATGCTCAAGGTTTCTTGGTAAAAACACTTATTAATTTATTACACAATCATTTATAAAGCATACACTAAATGAGGCAACCAATATCACACACAAATTATGCTACAGTACTGAGTACTAAGCAGTTGAGCTCCCTTGAAGAAGGAGCAAAATAGCATGAAAGTAGGAGCAAAAAGGCATAAGTTAATAAAAAGAATATTACATTTACTCTAAAACAGTGCAAATAGTTTAAGTTCACCAGAGGGGTTAATTCAATGCAATAGGTAGGCCAAAGTCAATGGGCTAGTGGCTTGCATAAGTAAAAACGGTTCTGGTACTTAGCACGGAAAAGTATTTGCCACAGTTCTTAGAAGAAGTTCACAGAACAAAGGTTTGTGTGTCGGGTCACAGGCTGACTAGGCCTGCAAGTTGCCAAAGTTGTACGCACTTTCGCAGTGAGAGTGAAATTCTCTCGATCGGGTTTTCACAGTACCTTATATTGAAGAAAAAGACTTCTCTTCCTGGCAGTTCCTGTAGATCTCGCTGTTCCTGAGCCTCACTCGTGGGGACAAGAGGGAAGATGTTGGGGGACTCCTGCACTGCATTGGGACTGGTCACAAAGCTGACAAATGGGCAAATCTTTGATTCTGTTTGCTGTTCTTCAAGCACACAAGCTGGTGTCCTTCCCCATGGTTAATCCTAACCAACTCTGAGAATGGTATCCAGGTGACTTACGAGTTGATTGGTCCTACCAACTCAAAGGGAGAAGTCGCCCTTGAAGGGCTTCTCTGTCGAGTTCAACTTTGCGATGCGGACCTGCAGCAGGGCTCCACTGGGAAAACCAACGGTCCAGTAGTTGTAGCAGGCGTCCTCTTCCAGCTTGTCTTCGGTTCTCTCGTTCTAGTGGTCAACTCAGCTTTCCAGTCCAAGAGACTCGCCTTTTAAATAGTTTTCTCCCTTTAATTCCAGCCTAGCTGCCACTCACCCAGCAGGGTGGCTGTCCTTGCCAGACAGTCAGCCAGCCAATCATGCCAGAGGGATTTCGGGTCTCCTAGGAGACTAAGCACAGGGAGTTTTGGGCACCTCCCTCACTTCCTGCCCACCCTTCCTGCCCACACCAGACACTCAGGTGCCAGAGGCAGTCTTTAGTCCTGAAGCTCGCCAAAGGCGTCGGAGCAAAGGGACCAAAACTAGTTTGGCGCGCAGAGACAAACTCTAGAAGGACCTTTCCAAAGAGAAATGGCGAAAAAGAAGACCGGGACCTGTTTAAACAAAGGGGGCTCAGGTGCCATCTTGAAAAACATAGCTCCTGTGATTTTTAGCTACTGGTATTTGCGGGTGGAAAAAATCATGGTAGTTTGTTGAAAAACCACTGCCACTGGCCATTTCGATAGGAAAGGGTAGCATTTGCTTGCTACATGAGTTTCTAGACATAGGGGATACTAGGTAACCCCTCCAGCACTCTATTGTAAGATGGTGTGTGCTGGGTCTAGGAATTTAAAAAGACTAGTAAAGTCAATTTAACTTTACATTCTCTGGGAAACAGTAGTTATCACAGAGAAGTTACTTAAACCTCTGGACAGCCTAAAAGGCTTTCCTGTGTCACTGCACTGAGGGTGTTTGTGACAGACATGAAAAGATGAAGCCTATGGAGATATCTAAAACCCCATAATCAAAGAACACAAGAGTAATACACATCAAAATACATGAGACAGTGGGAAAAAAGGCTCACACTCTCTCCAGGTAAAAAAAAAAATGCAAAATCCAGCAAAGCTGCTGGGGATCTCTGAGGTGAAGGGAATTAGCACATTATTGAGAGTTCTCCCTAACACTCGTCCCCCCCAGACTAAGGGACGGGAGGATTTAATCCACCCCTGGATGAATCTCCTTACTCCAGTCATACATTCTGGAGAGACCATCAGCATTTTGGTGATTACACCCTGTCCTGTATTCAATGGTAAAATCAAACCCCTGCAGGCTGATTGGTCAGCTTAACAATTTAGGATTTTCCCCTTCCATCTGCATTAACCATCTCAAGGGTTATTGGTCTGTCTGAATCACAAACGTAGATCCATACAAGTATGGTCGTCTAAACTCTTCAGTGACCACATAATGGCAAAACACTCACATTCTATGGTTGCCCACCTTGTCTCAGGTTCCTTCAGCTTTCTGCTGATGAAGCAGATTGGGTGTTCCCTACCTTTCTCGTTCAGCTGACTCAGAACTGCACCTATACCTGTATTGGAAGCATCTGTTTGCACAATGACGGTTTGGCTGTAGTCAGGAGCTCTTAAGACTGGAGCTTGACGAAGGGCTTTCTTAAGTCCCTCAAATGCCTTACGGCACTCCTCATTTCACCTGATCTTCTTGGGGAATTTGGGTGAGGAGACCAAATTCAAGGGAGAAGCTATGGACCCATAGTTCTCTATGAAGTTCCTATAATAACCAGTGAGACCTAAGAAGGCTCTCACTTGGGTTTGAGTAGTAGGGGTGGCCCATTCTTGCACAGCTTGTACTTTTCTAGGCAATGGCCTTATTTCACCCCTCCTACCTCATGTCCAAGCTAAACCACTTTGCACTGACCAATTTGACATTTAATTGCCTTTATGGTCAGAGGGGCCTGCTCAAGAGCCTGCAAAACTTATCCTAAGTGGTCAACATGTTCTTTCCAACTAGGGCTGAACACTGCAATGTCATCCAAGTATGCCATGCAGAAGTCCTTCATCCCATTCAGAACTTGATTAACCATCCTTTGGAATGTAGAACGTGCATTCTTTAATACAAAAGACATTACCATAAACTGGTATAGGCTTGATGGGGTTGAAAATGCAGTTCTCTCCTTGGCATGGTCTGTCAGGGTGATTTGCCAATTGTCTGATGTTAGGTCAAATGTACCGAGGTACTTGGCTCAACCAGGTTTGTCCACCAGCTCAACTGTCCTAGGTAAAGGATTGGCATCAGTCTTGGTGACTGCATTTACAGCTCTATAATCCACACAGAATCTCAACTCCTGGATCCTGCCTTTGGCACTAGTACAACTGGACTAGACCATGGACTTATAGAGGGCTCTATTACCCCGATATCAAGCATCTTGGTGACCTCTGCCTTTATGTGGGTTCTTACATGATCTGACAGCCTGTAACCTCTGCTTTTAACAGGTAAACAGACACCAGTGAGAATATCATGCTGGCCCCAAGGGGTCAAGCCTGGTGATAGTGAAAAGAGGGAGGCAAACTGATTTAACAGAAACTTGCACTCCTCCTGTTGTTCCAGTGTCAGAGTAGAAGAGAGATTAACTCCTATCTTCTTATCTAAAGGTTGTCCCCTGAGGAGATCAGGTAGAGGTTCAGTCTCCTCCTCCTCCTGAGCTGAAGCTAGAAGCAAAGCTCCCACCTCTGGTCTTGAGACATAGGCTTTTAGACGGTTGGTGGGCAAGACCCTTGGTACCTCCTTAGGATTGCCTAAGTCATTTGTCCTGTAAGGTCCTCTGCCTTGTAGGTACCATAACTAGAACTTATTGGTCTTGAGTAAACTCAGCAATGTTGGCCTTCTGGTCATGCCAATGCTTCACCAGAGCCTGACCTGCTTTCAAGTTATCTGCTGCTTCTGTCGTTGTGTGTGTCATTCTCCTCCGGAGACCAAGCACATAGTCAGTGACTCTCACTGGCTTGGGGGAAGGAGCACTCTCCAACCCCTCCTTAATCAGGGCCAAAGGGCCTCTAACTGGATGACCATAGAGAAGCTCAAAAAGACTACATCCAACTCCCTCCTGAGGGACGTCTCTATAAGCAAATATAAGGCATGGCAGTAGAAGGTCCCACTTTCTTCTAAGGGGTTCCTCTAAATCACCTATCATGCTCTTCATAGTTCTGCTAAACCTCTCTACCAATCCATTCGTCTGGGGATAGTAGGCAGCTCAGAACTTGTAAGTCACTCCACAGTTTTTCCACATGGCCTGCATGCAGTGGGACATAAAATTTGATCCCCTGTCAGAGATGACTTCCTTAAGAAAACCTACACTAGTAAAAATACCAAGTAGGGCCTTAGAAACAGCCTGAGCTGTAACAGTCCTCATAGGTATGCCTTAAGGATACCTAGTAGCATGGTCTACTACAACCAATATAAATCAATTGCCTGAAGAGGTTGGACGGTCTAAGGGACCAACAATGTCGATACCTACCCTCTCAAAAGGGACTCCCATCACTGGGAGAGGCACCAAGGGTGCCACATTCGTGGCTCCACTCTTGCCAGATGTCTGACAAGTGTGACAGCTCCTACAGAATATATCTACATCGGACCCCAATTTAGGCCAGTACAACATAGTAAGAATTTGAGCACTGTACCCAACACGAAAGGTCTCACTTGAAAAAGTTGAAAAAAGCACCACACAATCTGTTTGACAGGACTCGACCATATCTGTATTAGAGCGACTCCAGGGGAAGGAAGGAGGAAGGGGGGGGGAAGGAGGGAGGGTGGGGGGGGGAAAGGGGGGAGGGTACAAGTGTCAATTGGGTACTTATGTGCAAGTCATCTTTTTTCGTTATCTGTTTTTTCCATTTTAAGCTTATGAACACTAAGAGCGATCTAAAATACACGCATTAATGTAAATGACATGTACTATTTGATACTTGTTGAAATGCAAAAAAAAATAACAAAACAATAATAAAAATATATTTAAAAAAAAAGAAATATAGAGAAAGCCTTTCCTTGGTCTTCTTGAAACTCAAGTGACCAGCCAAAGGAATCTCATGGGCTAACTGTAAGAACTGTTGTCTGGTCTCTAGAGGCACTACAAGTCTTCTGTAGTACCCTGGGATAGACTCAGTTGGTTCACTGTAGAAGGGGCCATCTTCCCAGTACAACCTGTGCTTCCCTGGCTCTTGCCTGTCCAACTGAGAAGCTGCCTGTTGGTGAAGTCCTTCAAGAGTAGGACACTCTCTTTGACCTCTGCTGAAGTCTGCCCTACAGGGGCCACCTTCTGCCAGTAAAGACTGCAGCTCAGGATGATCTTTCGGATCCACATCTCCAACAGGGCGAAGGTCTTCTTCCAGATCTGAATCTTCAGCAGCTGATTCAACCTTTCCTGGTTGTTCCTCACACTCAGCCTCAGCTGGTAGAGTAGTCACAGGTGTGACTGTGGACAGTCCACTTGGGGATGTCCTTGTTGGAAGCACAGGAGCACTCTCTTGCTTTTTCTTTGAGACCTTGGGTTTCCCCTTTGCCTCTTTATTCCTAGAAATAGCAGTCAATAGCTCATGTGGGCTGGGTGTTATAATTTCTTCTGTAACATCCTCTGGAGAAACATCTAAGGTACTCTCCCTGACCTTCCTTATTTGTTCCTGTTTCCTTTTGCTGGGAGGCCTGGGGGTGCTCGATACAACTCCAAGAGTTTTTAAGTCATTCCCCAACAGGACTCTCCCAGGCACCTCACTCTTCACATCTTGACAGTCATGTTGTTGCACTGGATGAGAGCTTGTAATCTTGGAACCATTTGAACAGGGCCTCCAGCAAGCTTAGTGAGGCCTTTGGGTGCCTTAGCAGCATCCCCAGGTTTGAAAAAAGATTCATCCACAACTGTAATGCTGGCCCCAGTGTCTCTAATGCCAGGGGTCTCCTGACCATTTACAAGTACACTGTCCATATAATAGTCTTTTGTGTTTTCTGGAATTGAATCATAGACATCTAAATTCTGCTGTTCCCACAGACCCAGGGACACTAAAGTATCACTGGCAGACACTCCAATGGGGTCTTCATCCAGTAATTGAAAGTTTCCACTTGCCATTTGTACTTCTCCCTCTGGGAAAAAGGCCAAGGAGACAGTGTGGAACCCTGAAGGTTTACCCTTGCATCTGGGATCCCCTTTCACATGGTCAGTAGACCCACAAGCATAACATTTTCCAAATGTTTTGACACATGTGGGTTTCCGCTGACCTCCCTCTGGTTTAGCACCAGAGGTTTCACTAGCCTGATTTGGTTTCCCTTGTGGCTTACCCTTTTTCTGTTTGGGGCCCTCTTTTGGATTGGAGGCATTAGAATTCTCTTTGCCATCTTTCTTTGGCTGCTTCCCATCATCCTTCTTCTGAGTTGCCCCAGAATCCATGTGAGTAGCCCTGTCCGCAACCCACAAGTCAGCAGCCTTTGCTAACTTCTTTGGATCAATGTCCATAGAGTCAGCCAAGTGCTGTCTCAGCTCAGGAGAGCAGGCATCAAAAATAGATTCCAACAAAAATAGATTTCTCATACCTTCAATAGTGTTAACTCTGTAACCCTTTACCCAACCATCTAAGTTCTTTAAACATTCACACACCCATATAGCCCAATGGGTACCATCATGCTTTTTGAGGGTCCTAAACCTCTTTAGGTACTGGGTATGAGTTTTCCCAAATCTATCTATCAAAGCTAGCCTCACATTTTCATACACCAATCTTTCAAGTCCCCCTACCTCCATTACAGCATCAGTTGCAACCTGGGGGAGCCTAGACGAAAGCCAAGGAATCAGCTGATTCCCTGTGAAACCCTGAACCCCATAGTTATACTCAAAAGCAGCCAGCCAATCCAAAATATCAAGTCTCACCTCATACATACTCACAGCTTCTTTAGGCATTCAAGGTCTCTTGGGACTGGAAGACCTAGAAGACTCTGGAATGGAACCATTTTTAAGAGACAATTTCTTCATTTCAAGAGCATGATGCATTTCAATTTCTATGAGTTTGATTTCTTGATGTCTACTTTCAGTTTGCACTTGGAGCCTTTTGAACTCTAACTCAAGTCTCATGTTATCAAGAGAGACACATTCTGGACTCACTGCTGGACCTGGTAGGGTCCCTGTGGCTAAAGGTTGAGGCCCAAGAGCTTGTTGAGGTGCAGAGGGGATCACATCCTGAGACTCCTCTAACTCTCCTTGCTCATCAATAACATTAGAGTTAGACTATGAATCATTATCATCCTCATCAACATTTTCCACATTTGCTGAAGGAGTAGGTGTAACAGATCTACTTCTCAGACTTTGAAATTCCAACAATCTTTCTACCAATTAATGTTTTCTTTCCTTTAACAGGGAGGTTCCTGACCTTACACATTTCCTTCAGGTTGATCTACTGTTAAAATGATCAGGGCCTCCTGTCTGTAGTTATCCATATTAGGCATGATAAAATGTCTTTTCTAGTGGTGCTTAGCCTTGTGAAGGGCAATATCTGAACAAAAGTAAAGCAGAACTCTCAATGCAACAACTATACAATGTATCCCACCGCTACCACCAGTGTTAGGCAAAGTTTGTATGCAGTACCCTCTGGGACCACTACACACAACTAGGACTACAGGTGTAAGCAAAACCAACCTTTGGTATAAGTCTGTACCACACAGATTTTGGTAGCGAGCTGAGCAGCCAGGCTTATCTCAAGAGGGAATGTGAGCTTGTAAAGGTGTTACACAAAGGTCTAAAATTACAAGTATTCAGATAGACACTTATACTCAAGGTTTCTTGGTAAAAACAGTTATTAATTTATTACACAATCATTTATAAAGCATTCACTAAATGAGGCAACGAATATTACACAACAGTTATAGTACAGTGCCGAGTACTAAGCAGTTGGAGCAAAATAGCATGGAAGTAGGAGCAAAAAGGCATAAGTTAATCAAACGAATATTAGTTACTCTAAAAACAGTGCAAATAGTTTGAGTTCACCAGAGGAGTTGATTCAATGCAATAGGTAGGCCATAGTCAATGGGCTAGTGTCTTGTATAAGTAAAAACGTTTCTGGTATTTGGAATGGAAAAATTATTTGCCACGGTTCTAAGTAGTTGTTCATGGAAGAAAGGTTCATATGTCGGGTCACAAGCTGACTAGGCCTGCAAGTTGCCAAAGTTGCACGCACTTTCGCAGTGAGAGGTAAGTTCTCTCGGTTGGGTTTTCACAGTACCTTATATTGAAGAAAAAGATACAGCTGAAGACTTCTCTTTATGCCAGTTCCTGCAGATCTCACTGTTCCTGACCTTCCGTCGTGGGGACAAGAGGGAGGACGTTGGGGGGTTCCTGCACTGCAGGGGGACTGGTCTCAAAGCTGGCAAATGGGCAAATCTTTGATTCCGGTTGCTGTTCTTCAAGCACACACGCTGGTGTCCTTCCCCCTGGTTAATACTAACCAGCTCTGAGAATGGTATCCAGGTGGCTTACGAGTTAATTGGTCCTACCAACTCAAAGGGAGAAGTTGTGCTTGAGGGGCTTCTCTGTGGAGGTGAACTTGGCGATTCGGACCTGCAGCAGGGCTCCACCGGGCAATCCAACGGTCTAGTAGTTGCAGCAGCCGTCCTCTTCCAGCTCGTCTTCGGTTCTTTCGCTCCAGTGGTCAACTCTGCTTTCCAGTCCAAGAGACTCACCCGTTAAACAGTTTTCTCCCATTCATTCCAGCCCAGCTGCCACTCACCCAGCAGGGTGGCTGTCATTGCCGCACAGTCAGCCAGCCAATCATGCCAGACTGCATTTGGGTCTCCAAGGAGACTAAGTACAGGGAGTTTCGGGCACCTCCCTCACTTCCTGCCCATCCCAGACACCCAGGCACCAGAGGTGGTCTTCAGTCCTGAAGCCCGCCAAAGGTGCAGGAATAAAGGGACCAAAACTAGTTTGGCACGCATAGACACACTCTAGAAGGTCCTTTCCAAAACGAAATGGTGAAAAAAGAAGAGCGGGACCTGTTTAAACAAAGGGGGCTCAGACACCATCTTGAAAAACATGGCTCCCTAATTTTTAGCTACCTGTGTTTGCGGTCGGGAAAAATCCTGGTAGTTTATTGTAAAACCACTGCCACCAGTCATTTCGATAGGAAAGGGTAGCATTTGACTGTTACATGAGTTTCTAGACATAGGGGATACTAGGTAACCCCTCCAGCACTATATTGTAAGTGTATGCTGGGTCTAGGAATGTAAAAAGTCTAGAGAAGTCAGTTTACCTTTCATTCTCTGGGAAACAGTAGCTTATCCCAGAGAAGGAATTTAAACCTTGGGACAGCCTAAAAGGCTTCCCTGTGTCAATGCACTGAGGGTGCTGTGTGACACACATGAAAAGATGATGCCTATGGAGTTACCTAAAACCCCATAATCAAAGAACACAAGAGTAAAACACACATCAAAATACATGAGAGAGTGGGGAAAAAGGCTCACACTCTCTCCAGGTAAAAAAAGCAAGTCCTCAAAATCCAGCAAAGTTGCTGGGGGTATTTAAGGTGAAGGGAATTAGCACATTTATGAGAATGCTCCCTAACAGTGGGTCCTGTGTGAACATGTTTCTCTACTGTGGCACAGCACGTTTTACTGGGCATCAAGGGTGAAAGTAGCTTGATGACTGTTCCTTAGTGGTATTAATCCACATTGGTGGGTCCAATTTGAACATGTTTCTTTATTGGGGTATGGAATTTTCTATTGTGCATCAAGGTTGAAGGCAGCATGATGGGTGTTCCTATGTAGTACTAGCCCACATTGGTGGGTCCAGTCTGAACATGCTTCTTTACTGTCGTATGGCATTTTTTTTGAGCATTAAGGTTGAAGGCAGCATGATGGGTGTTCCTACGTGGTACTACCCCACATTGCTGGGTATAGTCTGGACACATCTTTACTGTGGCCTGCCTTTTTCTACTGGGCATCAGGGTGAATTAAGTATGAGTGTTCCTATGTGGTATTGGCCCACATTGGTAGGTCCAGTTGTAACATGTTTCTTTACTGTGGCATGCCATGTTTTACCAGGCATCAAGGGTGAAGGCAACATAATGAGTGTTGCTATGTGTTACTGGCTGGCCCACATTGGTGGTCCATACTGGGCATGTTTCTTTACTGTGGCATGGCATTTGTTTACAGGGTAGCATCGGTGAAGTCAGCATAATGAGTGTTCCTATTTGGTACTGGCCCACATAGTTTGGTCCACTCTGGACATATTTGTTTTCTGTAAAATGGCTTTTTTACTGGGCATCAAGGGTGAATGCATCATGATGAGCGTTCCTGTGTGATTCTGGCCCACATTGGTGAGTCCAGTTTGGACATATTTGATTGCTGTGGTGTGGCATTTGTTACTGGGCGTCTATGGTGAAGGCAGCATGATGAGTGTTCCTATGTGGTAATGGCCTACATTAGTGTGCCTAGTCTGGGCATGTTTCTTCACCTTGGTATGGAGTCTTTTACTGGGCATCACATGTGAAGAACGTATCAGTGTTCCTATGTGGTATTGGCCAACATTGGTGGGTCCAGTTTTGACATGTTTCTTTACTGTGGCATGGTATGTTTTACCCTTGATGCCTGGTAATGGCAACATAATGAGTGTTTATATGTGCTACTGGCTGGCCACATTGGTGGGTCCAGTCTGGATATGTTACTTTACTGTGGCATGCATTTTTGATTGGGTATCAAAGGTGAAAGCAGCATCATGAGTATTCCTATGTGTTACTTGCCTACATTGGTAGGTCCAGTCTGGACATATTTATTTACCATGGCATGGTATTTTCTGTTGGGCAGCAATGTAAAGACAGTAGAAAGAGTGTTCCTATGCAGTATTGGCACACATTGGTGGGTCCTGTCTGGACATGTTTGTTTACTGTGACATGTCATTTTTTTACTGAACATCACAGGTGGGTCCAGCCTGGACATATTCCTTTACCGTGGCATGGCATTTTGTACTGGGAAAGCCCACAGGAGTAGGTTCCTACATGGTAATATTGACTAGTTATATTGGTGCAGCCTCTATTGACATGTATAGGCACAGTCAGCAATAAAATATTTTTTTTATACTAGCATTTATTGTGGGCATAGGCATCATGAAAAGGAGTTGATAAATTATCCTGTCCAATGTTGGTTACTTGTGGCATCCATTGTATTTTTACATGGTTACCCTACACAATCCATTGCAAACTGACTTTTTACTCAAATTATCACAAAAGGTGTCCTGAAAATCCACGATTTTAACTCAATAGCTTTAAAATGTTCTCGGGGCGAACCTCCCTGAAACCCCCTTGGTTATTTCGAGCTCCCTCGCTATGCTCAGTCCTCTGTATATTCAGGGGAAAGATTTACACCCCTCAAATTAAAACATTAAGCAGCTGCCACTGAGAAAAAGGACTCAGATTTGCGAAGTCTTTTGAAGGTAGTGGATCAAATAATGTAGTGTCTTTTAAACTATGTCCATCACGTTAATAGTGCTAATCGCCAGTACACTGAGTGTGTTGCCAAAATGGAATGTCCGAAGAAGAAATTATTTGTCAGAGAAAGACACAGATCACAATACCTTGGTCTTTCTCTCTAGAGTACAGGCAAGCAATACGAACATTAAAGCAGGGCTGGATTGTTTATCCTGAATTGGGAGAGATGAATATATCTCTTTCTAATGACCGCCATTATGCATTGTCTTCCTTCCAAGACGAACGCGTTGCCCATGAACTATCCTCCCAGCCCTTAAAGGTGAAGAGTTGATTTTTGTTTCTCTAAAGCAAAGTTTATTGCTGTTTTTATTACATTTCATTATTGTATTGATGTTTGTTCTGTTTGATGGATTTAGTGTTCACGCTGCAGAAGAGTCACTTTGCTGGTGGCATAATAACCCTTTAAAATCATCGCAAATAATTGGCCACCAGGGGGCGCAGAGACGAACATGCTCTTTGCATGAGCTCCGTTCACCCTGCCCCGAAAGATGGACTGAGCCCCCACTTTTTGGGACCCCCCTGCAGCAACTTACCGAGATCCAGTTGGGTGAATACCGCCCCCCCTCTGCAAGGGCAAAACTCCGGAAAAATTGGGGCCGACAAACCCCTTAAATCAGTCAAAGAAACTACGGCCCTCGACATCTGCGAAAATGAAAGTAAGGCCTGGCAAACGAGCGGAAGCACTCCGGGCCTGTGACCTGGCCGCGGATCATCTCCCCGACACTGCCTCGTAGGAGAAATGAGTGGAGCACTCGAAATATCGACCCCCAGAGGTGAGGGCCCCCACCGAAACGGAGCAAAAGAGGTCCCATGCGTGGACCCCTCCCTGAAGGGAGTCGACTATCCACCGCCCTTGCACTGCCTGAATTAATTAATAAACGGGGACAGTGCCGAAACCACCTGCGCAACGGGGGCATCTCCGCCCCGTGTTCAGCTGTGTGCCCGCACACCCGCGCACCCCCGTACCTCCGGCAAGTTCTCTGAAGAGCTTTCTCCCATGGCACCGTGAGGGGCCCCTCACCGACACGGAGGCGCCGTCCCGTTGAGTGCCGTGCGACATCAGAGCTCTACCCGGCTCCCAGCCCGCTCTGGCCCTCACCCGGCCCTGTAAGATCTGAAGGTGAAGGATTGTGACACCCCCTTGCTGCCTGGTGGTGTTGCAGCAAAAGAGGATCAGGGCACCCTTCCCACGCATGCACTGCTCCCCCACAGAACGGTGCGGTCTCCTTACTGTACAAAATGAATTGGGAGCCAACGAGGAAACACGCGACTTGCCAACAGAGGAAGTGATCTACGAGGGATACCTAATCCACAGGGGAAAGACCCTCGCCCCAGCACCACAAGGAGGTAAAGAATCCATAAAAGGGCGACCAAGGAAGAAACTGTACTTATTATAAATCATTGCCGCCCCTATTCCTGGACCCCCTTTCCCATCTGCCACGATGGCGAATATGAAGCCGTAATCCCTGCTCCCCACCGTAACGTGAGATGCCCCTTATTATACTAGGAACGGCTAACCCAACAAGGGGAACCAGAAACCCCCCCACCACAATTACAAGGAGGCACTCAACCTACACACGAGGACTCCCACAGTGACCACTACCAGTCTCCATTACAACAGAGGGCCAGTGGTGACCCCAAGCTGCTTGAGTGACTTTACGAGCCAGCACACTGAACTCCCCCGACGACTCACACGCACGCGTATTGTAACACGCCTTGGCCCCCATTAAAGCGAACTGCTACCCAAAAGCTTGGGCACAATCATTTCCTTGCCTATCAGGCAGACACGACCCAAGGAAGCTGCTTGGTCCGAGACAAGAAGCTTTTTTGAACGAACTGAGCAAAGCCCCATCACACAATCTGGATTCCGGAGCCACCACCCCCGAGCCTGGGAACAAAGACGGCCCCAGACCCTTACAAGTTACCTAATCACAGACTGACATTGTCGCCTGGAAACTTAATGAACGTCAGGCACAAATTGGCGCTCTTTCCCTACACCCCCACGTCTCCCACATTTCCCGAAACCACGATGGCGAACAGTATCACTTCAGGGAATGAGCTTTCCGCAGCCACAAAAGGAGATATCGCAGCTCTGTTGGGCGAAATTAAAAATCTGGGCACCAGCACAGGGGGGTAGATAGACAAACTTACCCAAAGACTCGACAGCATGGAAGACAGGCTAGAAGGAGTCGAGAATAACCAGGCCTCCATCGACACCCTAGAAGCGCAACTCGACCAGAGAGTGACTGAAATTGAGCAACGAGAGGAAGAGTTCAAACTCAAACTCGATGATTTAGAAAACAGAGAAAGACGGAACAATTTACGTATTTTTGGAATCCCGGAAAGAGAAGGGGAAACGGAAGCTGATTTGAAGGAAACACTGCACAACATTATCAAACTCTTAATAGCAGACGATGCTGTGGACGAACCAATAACAGAGAGAACCCACAGTGCTGGTGGGCCCCCGGGAGGACCACGATCGGTCCTGGCCCGATTTCATCGATTCCGAGACAAAGCCGGCATTCTCGAAAAAGCTAGAAAGAATGACACGATAACACTAGAAGGAGCCCAAATTTCAATATACCAAGACTTGTCCTCGATGACCTTAGCCCTCAGGTAGATATGCGGCCCATCAAAAAGAAATTGAAAGAGAAGAACATTCGATACAGGTGGGGTTACCCCTTTTCGCTCACATTCTAATATGAAGGAACCAGAATCAGGCTGAGGTCGGAAAAAGAGATAAAGGCATGCATAGCTGACCTCCTTGGCCCTCATGAAGAAGACGGCAACCGAAGGGAGATGCAGCGAGAGGTACGAGTATGGCGTCTTCAAGGACCCAGAAGAAAGAAGGTGAAGGGGTCACAAAAATTCCGGAGAGATAATCTCTCCCCAGAGGGGGATAACTGAATCCATAAGACTCCGGTAAGACAAAGCTAAATAATTATGTAAGAAGTGATCCGCAGAAACATTAACATATTCACAATCTCATGACTAAAATGAGGAGATCAAGGGAGGACTCATAGAGGGGCTCACTTGAATCAGAGATGTTACATTTGCACAAGGGGCGTGCTGTAACGGTCCCCACAGGTGGTTCGATGTCGACCCGGTCAGATCAATCGGGTCTAATCGGATGCCACCAATGGACAATGGGAGGGGGCAGGGGGAAGAAGAGACAGGGACTGGGAATGCGAAAGGGGTCAAAGCAGCAGTCACGATAATCCAGAGCTGTCGACGCAGTACACAACTTAAAGCAAGCAAACAATGCCGATCACATAAGAAGAAACATCTTCCTGAGAAAATGAATGATGGCCTCAAACACTGACACAGGAAGACCTGCGCATTTGCGAGTAGGGATACTAAACGTAAAAGGGCTCAACTCTCCGACAGAGCGATCCCTTGTGGCCAGAGAATTCCGGAGATCCAAAATTGACATCCTCCTCTTGGAAGAAACAAAATACACTAAAGGGGAAGAATGACAGATCCTGGGGAAATGCAGTGGGACTGAATTTTGGGGCTCTGGCCCACTGTGGAAAGGAGGTGTTGGAATTCTTATCAGAAAAGGCATAGCATTCACACCAATCAAGACATGGTCCGACGTAGAGGGCCGGGCTATGCTAGTTACCGGACATATAGGTAAAGTCAATGTCACCATTGCAACCCTCTACTCCCCAAACACGGGTAAATCCAGATTCTTCACCAGAGTAATCCCCAAGATACTATTAGAAGCCTCAGGTCATATCATCCTAGGTGGGGATTTCAATCAGTTGGCTGACCCTCTCAAAGACCGAAAAGCCGGTAACCCTAATGCGAAACATCAAAACAGGTCCGACCAGACTGAACTGGCAAAGATCATGGGAATGCACAATATGAGGGACGTGTGGAGAGACCTCCACCCTGATGAACATGGCTATACTTTCTATTCAGCACCTCATAATACATACACCTGGATTGATTATATATATTTATCCAGGGAGCTCACTGAAATATCAACACACTCAGAGATAACTCCGATCTCATGGTCAGACCATGACATGGTCCTCACGGAGATGCAATGGGCGGATTTACCAATTAAACAAGGGAAATGGCGCTGCAATGAAAGCCTCTGGAAAGACGTAGCTTTCAAAGCTGAGCTGGAGACTGAAATCAACCACTTTTTTTGAAACAAACAATAATGGTGAAGTATCCAAACAAACGGTATGGGAGGCAGGGAAGGCCGCCTGGAGGGGAATCCTGATACGGGAAGGGGCATCCAAGAAAAGGGAGTGAAATATCATCGAAGAAAGGTTACGATCTGAAATTCGTCAGCTAGAATATGATATTGGGAAGGGCGCAGGAATTGATTGCACAAAAATGACCAAAGCAAAAGAAATGAACTCAAATTATTAGAACATGAACAAATAGTACGTAAATTGCGATTTTTAAAACAAAAATGTTATGAAAAGGGAGACAAGACGGACGCACTTCTCGTCGCTAGGCTCCGAGAGCAAAGGGCTGAACGTAGAGTTCTGGAAATCAACGAAGAGAGTCCCCACGCATCACACATCCACCCCACCATCCTGGAGAGCTTTGCCAATTTCTACGAAGCTCTCTACTCCTCCGAAAGGAATTCTGAGCAACCAGAAATAGAAACTTACCTGTCCTCAATAAACCTACCCCGAATACCGAGCTTGGATGCTGAATTGTTGGAATCCCCTATAACTGAAGAGGAAGTCCAGGCCACTATAAAAAGACTAACTATAGGCAAGTCTCCAGGTGAAGACGCTACACAGCCGGATTCTATAAAACTTTTAACAAGTCACTAACACCCTTCCTAACTTTTCAATGAGATAATAGAATGTGGGAAACCTCCAGACTCTTTCACCCAGGCACTAATCACGGTTAACCCTATAGAAGGAAGAGACCCAGCGAAATGCAGATCATACCGTCCCATATCCTTGCTTAACCTCGACACAAAAACGTACACCAGAGTCCTTGCCGCACAGCTGGAAACGTTAATGCCACAACTCATACATTCTGATCAGGTCGGGTTTATACTTGGGAGACAGGGAGCTGATACAATGCGTAAGACACTGCACCTTATCCATGCGTCCCAGGCCATGTCAAATGACCCACTCCTTCTCTCTATTCATGCAGAAAAAGCTTTTGATCGAGTAGAATGGGGATTCCTGAAGGCAGTATTATGTAAAGTAGGGATGGGCCCAAAGTTCAGAAAGGCAATACATGCAGTATATACAGACACCAAGGCATCAATATTTGTAAACGGTGAATACTCTAGATGGTTTAACCTGGAACGTGGAACTCACCAGGGGTGCCCCCTCTCGGCAATTCTTTTTGCACTCTCCCTAGAGCCTTTAGCAATAACAATGAGAACATATCCCATAGTAGAAGGCATCCAGTTGGGGACAACAGAATATAAAGTAGCCCTCTACGCAGACGATATTTTTCTCCATGTCACCAATCCCATAACTTCTATCCCTCAAGCCCTTTTCCTGTTGGAGGAATATGGCAAACTCTCAGGCTTTAAAGTAAATAAAACAAAATCCACACTCTTCTCCCTATAGGGAGTAGATGAAGCGAATGCCAACAAATTCTCCATAATAGGTGTCAAAATTGAGCACTCAAAATTACAATACTTGGGGATACAAATTACTAGAAACCTGGAGGAACTCTATGAGGCAAACTCCCCCCCCCCCTCCCTGCTGCAACAGTTCCGCACCGACCTGGCAAGATGGGAGAGGCTCACAATATCTTGGCTGGGGCGCCTTAACGCGATCAAGATTGTATCCCTTCCCCGGTTCCTATATCCCTTCTAAATGCTGCCCATCAAGATCCCGAACAATTTCTTTGTCGAGACTAAAAGAGCCATCACCAGATTTTTGTGGCAAGGAAAGAAACCGAGAATTCCTTATAAGACTCTAATACTCCCGAAAGAGCAGGGTGGGGTGGGACTCCCTAATTTACGAAAATATTATGAAGCCTCCCAACTAAGAGTATTAATCCCTCATCTCCGTAACCAGACAAACATCCAATGGGTCAACATGGACAACCACTATTTCTCCCCAGTCACGGTATCCAAATGGCTCTGGTCCCCCAAAAGAAGAATCTGCAGAAAACTAAAAGACCACCCAATTTTAAGCACGATATGGGACATTTGGACACAGGGCCAAAACATGCAAGAAATCACCACATGGCCTGGACCCCTTAGCCACTTATGGTCCCCTGGAATCAATGACCACATTCCAAATGTAGGAAGGTTTCAAGCATGGTACGAAGCTGGCTTAGAGAGGGTAGGACAACTGCAAAAAAAAAAAGACTCCTTCATTTCACTCCCGGAACTAACAGAAGCCCTTGGAATAGGCCCACTGTCCACTTTCCAATATATACAACGAGACTGATGTGGAAACCTAAATTGATGAGACCTTACACCCTTCGAGAAGATACTAGACTCCAGATTAGAAATGAAGGGCCTAATATCCGTCATGTATAAGTAGCTAATAGGTGGAGGAGGAGGAACTACAGAAGCTTTGAAAGACAGATGGGAGAGGGATCTTGAAGCGCAGATCACCCCGGACCAATGGGGAACATTATGCCAAGCTGCTACGCAAACATCCATCTCCAATCAGTATAAACTCCATGCTATTAAACTATTACACAGATGGCAATACGACCCTGTCAGATTATCCAAAATGTTTCAAACAGCTAGTCCAAAGTGCTGGCGAGGATGTGGAGAAAATGCCCACCACTGGCATATGTGGTGGGAGTGTGCCTGAATAAAAGTTTTTTGGAACTAGGTTCTGGGCTGGATCAGAGAGATTGATGGCATTAGCAGAGTGGCTGCCCCTCTCCTCATACTGTTCGGCCTCGAGAGAGATGAAGACGAATGGATTAGGGTTAGAGATCTAGCTCCACAACTATTGCTAGCAGCCCGAGCAATACTCGTCATGAAATGGAAATCTCCGTCAGTCCCCACCAAAAACGAATGGATTAACGTTGCCACTAACATATGTGTAATGGAGAACATAACAGCGTCATTGCATGACAGATCATCACAGGTCGAAGCCCTATGGATGGACTTCAAGAATAAATACCTCTCCAGTGGCCTCTTTCGGGGCTCACCCAATGCCCACGTGCACGATGAACTAGAATCCACCTGAACCAGACCCCTTACTATCATCCGCATGTACATTAGCTCAAAAAGTGAACCCTACACCATACGTTAAATGTGATCGTCAGATGGTATATGCTGCAAGGACTAAGCTCAGAACTGCATGACCCACAGGGAGTATGGGGGAGGGAAAGGAGGGTGGGGAAGTCATGTGCCTTTTGATAACCCAACTTGGAACAATGCACCTTGAAAGGATATGAATCGAATATATCACATGGTTTTGCTTTGTTTCTGTATTTCTAATTGTTGAAATATTTTCGATGTAACCCGATTTATCTTTGTAAACTTAATAAAATCGAATTTACAAAAAAAAAATCATCACAAATGCTGTGGGTAGTAAAACCTATGTTTTATTTTATTATTATCCATTTTCTTCAAGGGTAAAAATCTTCACTTCCCGCAGCAGTGATAGCTCTTTAATTCAATTAGCAGACGGTTCATATGACAAATGTACACGAGCAATCATATGTAGTTGGTCAGAAAGGATGCCTTCTGGTTGACTAAGGGACTCCATGCCTTTTATCATCCATCTTCATTATTAAGATGGACGGGCGCACATAAAACACAGATTTTTTTCTGCGTGTGCCCCATTCAGAAAGGGTTTCCCTGCATGCCGCAGGAATTGCCAAATTAGAGTTTTTCCGGCTGCATGCAGGCAGACCACAAGCCTCTCCACTAGATAAGTATTCTGAAGCCTGTAGAGAGTAATCCTGAGAATCTGGTGGAGAGCATCCTGACTGTAGAGCACCACACACCGTGGGTAATAATAAGCAGCTCTCAGATACCTGAGGGTTCGTAGCGCTATATAAATGCCTAATTATTATTATTGTTATTATTTTATTAATATAATAACTCCTTTGTTTACTCTCGCTGTTTTGTTTATTTGCACTATATTGTTTGGTGGTGCCGTCCATATCAGTCCTACTTATATTCATGTTTGTTGTGTATCTGTTTTATCCTGCAGATGGCTTACCGATTCTTTGAAAGAAATGAGCATTCATCACTGTATGAAAAATACATGATACGTGAACCTGATGAGGTCATGAAACTGATCTTGTCCTACTTGGAAGAGAAGGTATGGAAAAAGCTCAGAACACCCCTCAATTGAATCGGATTATTTATTTAGCGCCTTTGTGCCAATAATGTTGGCCTCGCAGCGCATGGCTTTGTAAGAAAGGAGGGCAGGGAGTTTTAGTCGGATAGCAGGAAGGCAGATGCATAAAACTTTGGTGTTGATGGTTGCAGGTCGGAAATAGCGGCTACCTGTGTGCCGACATAAAAAATCTCTATTTTGTTTGTGGTTGGTATCGCCCAGGCAGGTTAACCATATGGGCAGCCTTTGGATTGTGAAGGGGGAAAAATTGACAGCATGCTTGTTGATTGAAAATAGATAGGGCCTGATTCTGTTAAGTAAACTAAACCTGGAGGTAATTGTAATTGGTTATTTATAACGCACTTATAGGACCCAGGGATCGAACCTGTGTTGCTCCAAGTCGTCTTGCTTCTCAGGCATGCACATTGCCCCTGAGCTATCCTGCCGGCTCCATCTCAAGGGGTGTGGGAGATATAAGGATGCTGGATGCAAGATTTTAGTAGTGAGAAGTTAGTTGAGGGATGGGGGGCAGAAAAGAATGTGCGTGGGGGAGTGAGGGTGTCATTGATTCCTGGCTCTTGGTTGTAGACTTCACTGAGTTTAAGGTGCGGGCAATTTTCACCCAGCAGAGGTTCCATGAATCAAATTTGTTTTCCACAGATGGTAGTGCCAACATTTTGAAAATTGCTTGGCGTACAAGTTTCTGGTGCACAGTTTTTAGTCGACTTCTATTTCTTTTCATTGTTTGGAAAGTGGTTGGTTAAAAAATAAGTTTTTAGCTATTTTCTGAAAGTCAGTGCACTTCCAGGGGTAGGGTTTTAGGCAGGGTGAAAAAGAGAAGCCTCCTTGCCATTTCCTGTTAAAGTTGGGGACTAGTACTAGTGCAGCACTGCTGGACCTAAGTGTTCTGGAAGGAGTGTAGTTTTGAAACTTACTTCTACTAATATATCCGAATTTGGTAGAGGAACAATGTGAATTAAAAAAATCTGGCTAGGGTGGTTGATGCGATGTTACATTGTAACACTGATCTAACACAAACTTTATCTGCGAATTTACAGCATCCCAGTGCATCAATGTTACAGCCTTGGGTCTCACCTTCTATATTTCTCTCTGGCAGCACACTGTTGGCTCAGGGTGAAATAATTAGTACTTGTCAGCCTGCCTTGGTAATGGAGCTTCATTCAAATTAATCTTCCACTGCTTGCTTTAATGTGTGCCTTCAGGATCCTGTGACTGTAACAGCTGATACTGAGGAGCTGGCCCTACGAAGCACTAAGAAATTAACTATCAATGATTAACAGCCCCCCCCATCCATTGTGCGAAAAAGTAAAAAATGACATTGAGGGCGACAGCCCGTGAATAAGCCTCATTAAGTTGGACGTCCTGATAATAAGATTGCTTCCTTGCCCTGCTCAGGCTTGGTGCTTTGTAAATCCCCACTTACCACTTCTGAGTATACATTGGTTACCAGAGAAGAAGGTGATGGCACAACCAGGCAGGTTATATTTTGTTTATTTTTTATGTATTTATTGTGCATTTGTTAGGCATTTATATAACAAGTACATTGGCCCTCATTACGACCCTGGCGGAAAGTGACTGACCGGACCGCCACAGCGTAAATAGCGTTTCCGCCATTGCACGAAGGAGCAAAGTGCGGCCCATTCCGACCCATCGGGCACGAGCACCACGGCATGGCGGAAGTGCAAAGTCCGCGATGGCGGAAATGACCCCCAAACGGCCCACACCGCCGCCGTACGGCGCCCTAGGTGCAATACCGCCACCCATCACAGCGGACACCGCAGTGTGCGCCTACCGGAAAGTACGGTGACCGTAAATATACGGAAACGGAAGTAAAAACATGGGCCCGGAACGGGAAACATCCCGCCGTACACCTATAAAACCACAAAAACCACACAACCACTAAAAACACTACCCCGAGACACACCCCAACCCGTCATCCACCCTAGCGAAACCAAGAAAAATGGGAAAAGTAGCGAAGAAAGCGTGCGACCGCAAGCGGCAGGTCCACTTCTCCTGTGAGGAACTCACCGTGCTAACAGAGACCCTCCAGGAGAATGCTGCCGTCGTCTTCTCCACGCAAATGACCAGGACGGCACTTGCGAACAAGAAGGCCATATGGGCTCTGGTGGCACAGCGGGTAAGTGCGGTGGGGACCGCACCCCGCAACCCACAGCAATGCAGAAAGCGATGGGACGACCTGCGGATACGCGTCCGCAGCATACTCTCTGCCAACCGCAACATTGCCACAGCCACCGGGGGAGGTCCTGAATCACCCATCAAGTTGACCCCCTGGGAAGAAATCTGTGCCTCCACCATCGGAATGGAGAGCATAGAGGGAGTCGGAGGGATGGAGAAAGGAGTGCAGACATCCGAAGATTCAGGTAGGTGGGCCAGATAAAACAATGCTAAATCCACAATGTCCAATCATGTGAAGTACCATGTGTCCACATAGTGCAACAGAAACACATGTCCAGGAGAACGTCCACACACATCGCCCTGATAGCGCACTTTAAAACTCACAATAAATACATAAATAATTAAAAACCCCTAAAACACCCACTACACGTGCAGCAGGCACACCCTAACTGCAGGCTGCCAAACAACTGCACCCTCACTCCACACACAAATGAAAGCACCTCCAAGGCCCCGACCCAAATCACCCTCAGGTACCACCCCAATGCATGTGATACAATGCCATTCCAATACCCACAGACCCATTAATAACCCTCGCCCTCCTTTACTCCACCACAGGGTCCGATCCAAACGACGAGCATCAGGACACCCCTACCAGCACACCTGCAAAGAGGGCCATGACCAACAGCCAAAGACCCTCCACCTCAGCTGCACGCATCAAGACACGGCAGCTGCACACAACAGGTGGCAGCACAGAGGAGGGAACATCAACAGGCACCCCAGCAGCCAGCATGCCCACAACACCACCACCACAGGTCCCCCCAACGGATGCCACAGAACGCACTGCCTCTGGTGGCAGCAGCACCATAGGTGACACCCCATTGATGGCAGCATGCTCCGACACAGAAGACGGGGATGTCGAAGTCAGATCCATCCATGACCTGTCCCATTCCCCCTGTCTGTCCCATCCCGTACAACATGAGGATACCACGCAGGGGCACCCACAAGACGACGACTGGCCATCCCCCACAAGCCCTGTGGCAAGGCAACATGAGGTCAACAGCCCCTCTGTGACACCCCCGCAAATGGCCATGGCCCAGCAGAGGCAACAGTCCCTCGACCAGTTAATCGTGCAACAGCAGCAACTGGCCACGCTCCTCAAGGACCATGCCGATGAATGTGGGCGCACTAAGGCAGACATAGAAACATCAACTGAGACACTCAGGGCAGAAATGGAGAGAAGTACAGAGACACTAAGGGCACAAATGGAGAGTAGCACCGAGAGCCTGAGAGTCCAAATGGAGAGTAGCACCGAGAGCCTGAGAGTCCAAATGGAGAGAAGCACCGAGAGCCTGAGGGGGGAACTGCATGCGACGTCCAAAGACGTATGTGCCGAACTTGCCGCAGTGCGCCGTGTGCTCACTGAGCTCTCACAAACCCTTAGGGACATGCATGGACGTGAGCAGGCAGAGACATCATCCGTTGCAAGTTCCGTCCAGGGCAGCCCCCAACGTAGATCTGGGAGGAACCTGCGCTCCACAGGCAGGGGTGCCCCTGATACCCGCAGAGGGGGCTTGCAATAGCGACAGCCCACTGACAATGAGCTTCTTTGGACACTGGTGTTCGGGGGGGAGGTAGGAGGGTGGAGGGGGTGTGTTGGGCTCACTTGGGTGGCGGGTCGATAGGGTGTTCAACATGATATCACATATGCCATAAACAGTGCACGATCAACCAATGAGATGTGTGGACAATGATCTTTGTGTACTAGGCCATCATAGGCGTACAGTCCATATTGTGCATGTACCAGACACACACAGTGCCACGAGTCCCATGTCCATGTATCAGCCACCAGGCGTGAGTGCTAGAAGCATGCATCAATGAGATGCTGACGAATGTCACGGCCCTCCGGTGCCTCGCAGACTCCTTGAGGTGCTGCCACATCCCCACCCTCATCATGACCATCATCAGGTGCTTGCAGTTCTGCGTCAGGGGGCATGGGCACATTTCTACGTACGCACATGTTGTGGAGCATGACACATGCCATGACCATCTTTGCAACCTTCTCATGGCGGTACAGGAGTGCCCTGCCAGACCTGCTGAGGCAGCGGAAACGAGTCTTCAGTAGGCCGAATGCCTGTTCAATGACTACACGGGTACGTGAGTGGGCATGGTTGTAGTCCTCCTCATGCTGGTCCCGTGGGTTCCGGACTGGTGTGAGGAGCCATCTCTTCAGTGGATACCCAGCATCACCTGTATGTGGACGATAAACGTATGATGTGGAATGCCATTGCTAAGTACGCACACCCCCCCCCCCCCTTCCTGCCAGGTCATTGTCGCATCACATACCCCACATCATCATGCATGAAATGAGACTCACCGAGTAGCCAGGATCTGTTCCCTGCGTGTCGCTCCATGTAGCGTGGTATAGTAGAGTTCCTCAAGACCATAGAATCATGGGTTGATCCAGGGAATCTGGCACAACAATGTGTAATGATCCTGTTGGAGTCACACACCATTTGTACATTCAGGGAATTAAATTGTTTTCGGTTGCGGTACTGGGCCTCCATGGCATGTGGGACGACCAATTCCACATGGGTGCAGTCGATGGCACCAATGCAACCCGGTATGCCGGCAAGTGCATGGAATCCCACTTTTGTGTTGGTAATTTCCTGCTCCGAGCGTGGTAGAGAGATGTAGTCGTCTGCGTGCTGCAGGAGGGCATCGAGCACTTGCAATAGTGTCCGTGAGAACAGTGGCTGAGAAATGCCATGCAACTGTCCGACTGTGTGCTGGTAGGTGCCTTTGGCCAGGAAGTGGAGTACAGACACCACCTTCAGTAGGGGTGGGATGGCGGTTGGGCTATCTATCATGCTGACAAGGTCAGCGTGTGTCATGTCCACAATGGCGGCTATGGTGTCCCGGTCCAAACGGTAGAGGGTGTGGATCTGCTCATCAGTGAGGTTGAACGGATGTGCTCGGAGGCGTGGGATTGCGGGCTGCCTGCGTGGTGGTAGTGGCTGTGCTGGCGGCCCTTGCTGGCCCTGCCTTGGCCTCCTCCTCCTCCTGCGTCTCCTCCGTGCGGCCGGTTGTAGTTGGTGTTCGTCTTCTTCTTGGAGTTGGAGTACTTGCAGTGCTATCAGGTCCCCCAGGGCCAACATCGCGAGTCCTGCTGGGAGCATTTCGGAGTGGGTGTGGTTGTGGGAGGAGACTGGGTGTGCAATTTATGTGTTTTCAGGCTGTATGGCCTCCACCTGTGGTGATTCATTCCACCTGTGCAAGCTGCTCTCCCCTTTGGGCGAGCACGTCCCGCACACAACGCTGCAATTCGAGGAATGGCATCTTGCTATTGCATTCATGTATTTGTACCCGATGGCCGTGTAACATTTGTTGATATGTATATTCGGCTATGGTCCCATTGTTTCACATACAATCTTTGCAGTCGCGAACAGACTTGTGATGGGTCAGTGGAACGTAGTACTCGAGTAACGGTGGGCCCTCATGCATCACTGTACCGAGTTGCAACGACGGGCAGGGCGTCCCATTCGTGGGTGAAGGCAGTTGCCATTTTCACACACAGCCGCACTAGATGGATTAATTTGTGATTTCAAACGGCCACAGATGCCTTTTCGACGTGATGTTGCAAATGAGGAATTCGAAGGGCGGCGCTTTCGGTTTTCAGCTAGCGGCGAGGAGATGCCCACAGGTCTGACTGCAAATATAACGTTCTATTGTTCAATGTCCTTGAGACAGGGGCCATGGCGAGGATGCAATGATTGATATGAATAGTTTGGGATGCGCAATAGCGACGTGGGCGATGAGGCCGGACGTTCCCAAATACATGTTACTTCACAACACTGGAATTACGGGCTGGGGCACTGTGGATTTTGCAGGCTGCATAACGCACAGACTCAATGGAAATTTCTAATGTTATGTGAGTAAATATTCAGGCGTTTTTATACCGGGATGAGGGAATGATGAATGGATGCATGGATAGGTGATTTGATACAGGGTTTGCCATGTACAGGGCTTCTTGGAATCTATCCGCCTCCCCTGCGCTATGTGATGCAGGGCTGCCATAGTGGGACCATCGTCTACCTGGCCTTGTTGAGCCCTCCCTGTCTCGACGTGCCTTCAGACACTTGTGTCCATGCACGTTAACATTCCCATCTGATGGAATCTGTTTTGACAGACGCATGCACAGGTACACTCGTTTGTGATGGTGTTTACACCTCGATATAGATGGTTATGAGTCGCAAGTGGTTTTGGGGTGGTGATGATCCTTTGGAGTGGGCTAGCATGCATATGGCTGTGGATTTAGTGTGATCATTGAAGTGAGTTGTTGGAATGTAGTTCTGATGGCCATTCTGTTCTTTTTCTTTTCTTTTGGTTGACAGGTATCTCCTCCCCTTTTGCCACTGCCATCTGTATGCCACTCCTGCAGATGGCTTTTACTCCCGACACCTGCTGCTTCGTGTTAATCAGTGGAGCAGCATTACGATCTTATGGGACGATCGCCAATGGGCCACATGCCCTTACGCAGTACTAGTGGCTCGGAGCAACATTTCGGCCTTTCAGCTGGACTAGTGCCTCCCCATTGGGACGGCCCTGCGGTTCTGTGCGCTTCCATGTTGCCTTTTCGTACGTGAATGTGGCTCTGTGTACCATGATGGAACAGGGTGTCACACAAGTAGTAGCTGGTCATTCCTTGCGGATGCAGCCCACAATGGTGATATGTGTTTTGGAGTTCATGGACTAATGGCTGTATGGGCTTGGTGATTTTGTTGTGCATTAAATTTCTATTCTGATATGGGCCGTGTAGCGTTCTTCTTTGCGAGTGATGTGGCATATTCCTATTTGGGGAGCGATGTATTGTGAGGAGATCTGCATTGGGTTCCAGCTTCGGAGTTTAGTTGCGTGGTACTGTGCTGGGCGCGTTTGCCTACGGAGTGAGGTCAGGGATGGGGGCTGCCAATATGACTGTTTGAATGTTGTCATGCTCAGGGGCGGGGGATTGGGTTTTGTGTAACAGATGCCGGTCAGCCAGGTGGACTGGTGGAATGTTGTGATTTTCGGAATATTGCTGGTCACAGGTGCCTGTGTTTGCGTGCGTTTCTGGGGGGGGGACTGTGGTCATGTCCATTGGAATGGCTTCTGTATTCGTGCCATCTGTGCCCTGCAGCTCCCATTGACCCCTCTTGTGATTCTTTTGTTCGTTGGCATGCATGGGTGACTTGTACTTTTCACTGGTTGCATTGTGACTTCATTGCACCTACGGGGAGTTGTACTTTGTGGGCAGGGAGCGGTGTACAGGCACTCAGTGGGGCCGTTTACGGTTGATTCGCGATGCCGTACTTCTCACCATGGCGGAATGGTACTTTCCGCCATGCTTGATGGCGTTAGGTACATGTCCGCTAGGGTCGGAATTCGCGTACCCTTGCGCCATGGTGGTATTTACGGTTTGGCATGGCGCGCGCGCGCGTACTTGGTGCAGTTAGCGTTGGCGTTCACTACGGTGTCGCTAATGGCTTCGTACTTTGCGGTGACGGGTCATAGTCGCACCGAGCGCTATTCGATGGCGGTATTGCATTTCCGCCATCGTTTTCCGATTTCCGCCAGGGTCGTAATGAGGCCCATTGTGTTTTAAAGCACCCACAGGGCAACAGGGAGGGGACATAGGATTGAAACAAATGAATACACTGGAGGATAAAAACGGATCTACCAAGCCTTGTGAGCATTCAGAATGAGCAGGTGCTGAGAAGGAGAGGGGTAGAGGGATGTGGGGGGGGGGTAAGTGCTGCACTCCCTGTGCTCGTGAACGAGAAACAGGTGTAAGTTACCAAAGTAGGAAGTGCTATGGAAGTTAGGCTGCAATAAATCGGTATCTGCATGCCTACAGTGGCGTAGACCAATGGTTGCCAAGGCAAGTGCTGTCGGCGGGCCGAGGCTGAAGGTGATTGAGTGTGGGAGGCCAGGGCCCCAAGGACAAACAAGGGCCCTGGTCACCAATCTCAGCAACTGAGGGATTAGCAGGGAAGGGGAGAAGGAACGGAGCAGTTGAAAAGGAAAGTCTTGAGGAGATTCTGGAATTTGAGGAGATCTGGCTCAAGACAAAGAGGAAGGGGAAGGCTGTTCCCTAAGAGGGAGCCAGCTGAGGAAAGAGATCGGCTACTGGCCCTCTGTTTAGCAAAACACTTGACACATAGCGAGTGGCTACCAGAGGAACATAGAGGTCTAGAGGGAGAGTATTTAGTAAGAGCAATGTGCAGATAGTATGGTGCCTTGCCCCAGACAGCCTTATGTATGATGCATAGGGATTTGAATTTGATCTTTGCAGCACCTGGTAGCCAGTGAAGAGTTTTTAGGACAGGAGAGATGCAGTCCCTGGGCTTGAAGCCAAGGATACGTCTTCCTGTCCTATCCTGGATTAGCTGTAGGGTTTGTAGGGAGAAGAGGGTAGGTTCAAGAGGAAGCTTTTGTAGTTGTTAAGCCTAGAGATAACCAGAGCTTTGGTAACATTGAGCTTCTGGGGGAAAGTGAGAAAAGGGAGAATTCCTTTCAGAAGGAAGAGTTGAAAGTGGGACTTCTTGGAAATGTCCTGAATGTTAAGGAGGAGGGAGAGACAGATGTCGAAGATGATTCCAAGTATTCCGGCTTTAGATGAAGGAGAAGGACCATAGATAATGGCCAGAGTGACGGGAAGAAAGAGGGAGCAGGGATGCCAATAGGAAGGATCTCAGTCTTGCTGGCTTTGAAGCAGAGATCATTGGAAGCGCACCAGGACTGGATGGCAGATAGGCAGTCGGGGATGATGGAAGAAGTAGAAGGGTCAGCGGGTAGTTTGAAGAAGAGTTGTGTGTCATCTGGAAGTTAGAGGAGCAGGTGGAAATGAGGGGTGCCAGTGGACCAAGGTAAGTGTTGAAGGGAGAGGTTGGATCCCTGGGGGACACCACATGTGGAGAAAGAGACAGGGGAGGAGAAGGTGCTCAGAATAATCTGGGATGTATGGTTACTTAGGAAGGAGGTCAGCCAGTCCAGTGACCGCTCCGAGATACACAGGGTATCATGGAGCTGTTTCTGAGGATGGAGTGGTTGACCGTGTTAAAGGCAGAGGAGATATCAAGTAGAATGAGGACAGCTCGAGTGTCAGAGTCCAGAGATGAGAGCAGTTCTTCACAGGTGTTCAGAAGAGCAGTTTCTGTGCCTCTGGATGCACGGAATCCAGATTGATGGTCGTGGAGGCCACCAACAAGTTCAGTGTGTGACGTACGTTGGGGGAAGGCCAACTTCTCCAGGAGTTTCCAGAGGAAGGGGAAGGGGGTGATAGAAATAGGGTGGTAGTTGACTGGACAAGTGGGATCTGCTGAAGGTTTTTTCAGGAGGGGCGCACAAGGGACTGCTTGAGGGAGGAGGGTAAAGATCCAGTAGCAAAAGATTGGTTGCAGAAATCAGTAAGTGCAGGGGCATGAGAGCCAATGTTTTACTTAATGCTTCTAGAGGAGCAAGAGGAAACCTGTTTTGAGGAGACCTTCATGGAGCAGACGACTCTGGTGACCTCATCATGTGTGACAAGGGAGAAGGAGGAGAGCGAAGAAAAAGGAGGGTGCTCAAGATGTCCTGAGTTTTAGTGGTAAAGTGTGGCCAACACTTTGTAGAGGGCCTTTGAGGGGCCTGGGTGTGCGGGGGGGGGGGGGTGAGACTGTGGAAGGGTTGGCTAGTTCCCTGCAGATTTTGAAGAGTTCAACTGAACTGAATAACCTCAGCCCTATAAGATGAATAGCAATTACCCTGGAGATGGATGGGGATGCAGAAGTTACTCAACATCAATAATCAAAATGACTCAGTTAGTAGGTATAAAGGATAACGGTTTTATTTTCAATTGTCTAAAACAGGGAGCATAACGAATATCAACGAATTCGCTCGATCCTCTTACTCAACGAAATTCATAAAAAATGATACTTTTATGTTCAAAACTTGTCATCATTGATGTTGACCTGCATCATTACCAACATCATCCTACGTGGAAAACTACAGAACCTATTACTAACTATGATAGGCTCCGAGTGAACATCTACATACACAATCTATACTAGTATGGGATAGTAAATAAAAGTGATAGGCTTCTTAACATCAGGCGGCATAACTAAGCCCTTCCCTCAAAACTGATGCTATGAACGTCACTAAATACACACCGTCCCATTGGCTACACAAACTATAGGACCCTTAATTATGCGGTCCCCTACAATTGGTTGGCATTCTAGCCTCCGTTAGTACTTTTGCACCTACGTCTAGCAGCACACAGATTGGACTTCCAGGTGCTGGGGAGTTCATTTTACCCCAGCTTCCCACCAATTAGCATATCACTCTATAATCACCTCAGTGGTCAGCATAGCCAATTAGGCTTTGAAGCTCGGCCTTGAGTTTGTTCTGTAGTGTGGAGAATCAGGGGAGTGAAGGCACGCTCTGCCCTGATGCGTAGGTGTGAACATCATGCTCGTCCAACTTCATCCTTCCATGTGACTGTAGACCGTTATTTCGAGCTCATACTTTCTTTAAAATACAATTTTTTAATAGACCTCTGTCGTCTTTCGTGTGTTGTTCATGCTTCTGAACAGGAGCTGTTCTTTCCCACGATTTTGTATCCAATGCTAGTTACCTTCATCCTGATACAACCTTGGCTTATTGGCTTGACTTCATGGTTCATTCAGCCTCGTTTTTCCAAGATTCACTTTTAATTTGTGCATTTTCTTACTGTGCCACACCGAAGATGAGGGCTTTCATTTTTAGTCCAACTCTGCTATAACACATAGTGGAAACATCCATCGTTTTAATGCTTAATGCATTTATGTATATAATGGTGCATGCCACAATCTATTCACTATAAAGCCAGCTTTAAGAATACTTTGTCTGCTTGCGTTTCTTTTGTATCTGTACACGTGTAAACGTGATGGATTTCTTCATCCGTTTTATGGCATAAGCTTCTTCACCTTGATCCCAAGATGTCACTTATCCTTTATACTTTCTTGATGCCTTGTAGAAGATCTGCATTCTCTAGTCTCTGCATCTGTTCTAGTTACGTCAACTCTGCTATGTGTGACGTTACCATTCGTCTTGTCCGTTCATTTGCTCTGCGTCTTCCGGGATTTCATTCAAACGGCCATCATATTTTCTTGTATGCAGGTACAGTTTTCTTAAGAGAATCCTGGAGGCAAGGTTCCCATTAGGTATCAGTATTTTCACTGGCGCTGCACCTGTCTCACATCCTGGCTCCCAACATATAGGCAATATAGGTGAGGTTGTTGAGGTGCGGGTACTTGGCTCCTTCTCTACACTCCCCCCTCTGGGCGATTTATCGACCACTCTCTCATCATCCTTCACATGCAGACATCTTGGTCTGAAAAAAGCTTCTTTGGGATCCATATCTTTATGATTCCCTTCAAGCATCCTACTGTTGTCACATGGTCATCTTTGTTCCACGTCATGAGACTGCACTGTCCATTTGGACAGCAATAGACCTTCTTCCCAAATACTTCTTATGATTCTTTGGATACTGGAACTTTGTTCCTTCAGGTACATGGATAATGGCCTTCACAAAGTCTCCGATTTCTTCATGTGTTAAGTCCCTGGCTTTCCATCCTGGTTCAACGTTGATCATGGCTTTCTTAGCTGTTTTCTTACATTGGGAGATTATTATCTTGATCACACAGAATCCAAGCAATATCATAAGTATCAGGGCTCCAAGGAATTGAAAAATGTCTGCCATCCATTGTGGAACTCAAGAGAAAAGTGATCCAAACCAGCTATCATCAATAATATCTTCTACTTCATCGATCATCTGGCCATGAAGTTTTGTCAGCATACCTATGGCTTCTGTCAAAGTTCCACTCTCGTCATCATGAGAAGGTATGAATATGCAGCATGATTCTCCGATTTTTGCACAGACACCTCCATCCACAGCTGTGATCATGTCAAAAACATATCTATTCTGAAGAGTCATCAGTCGTATGGCTCTCAATTCTTCTCTGATAGCATTAAATCCCTTTATGGTCGTGTTGATTGTCTGTAGCAATTCCCATCTAGTAATTTGTAGCCCCAATCTGGACACTTGGCATGAAGATCAATGAAAACACTGAAGCTGTCTGGCTAAATAGTCTCTGCTCACAAGGAATAGCATCAAAAGCTTTGATAGATTTTGCTGAGAAGTAGTTCTCTATCTTTATTCTCCTTATCAGCTCCCTCCACAAATCTCTTCTTCCTCAGATGATCATCTGCTTTTGGGAATTTTTCAGGATGTAAGTCACTTTTTGGAATCACGAGTGCTGGAACATGAACATTCACTAGTGAGCATCGTCCTCCCCAATCCTTGGGAAGGTGCATCTAGGCTATGGATCCACAAGCCCAATAATGATCCAAGATCACAGCTGTTCGATGTATCATTCCTGGTACATCAAAGATTCGACCACAGTTCTGATTCTCTCCAACTTTTTTGTGCCATTATTTCTGAAGCACAGCTTCGTACTTTCCAAAGGCACTCTCTGCAAGCGTCCACCCCTGTCTACGACCCAAGTCAGTAGTGTGGCAAGTATTGGCCATAGTGGCTCGCATCCATTCTGGACAACGTCAATGGCAGGTTTATAGCAACCAATAAACACCCAGGCTCTGCGGATCATCACTCCTTCTTCCCATCCGTCTGGTGATAGCCAGATCTGCATTTGACCTCTGTTCTCCAATCTACGGATTTCATCTGAAAATGTTCCTGGACTCTCCAGTTTTTTATTTATTTCCCATCTGATTCCAGCTCCTTTTTCTCCAGGTTTTTCATATCTGATCACATGATTCTTCGTATGATCTCTGTTTCTTTTCTTTGTATCTTGGATATAGTCATCTGCATCAGGGTCTGTCCATTCAGTTTCCCATTTGAGATAAGTACCTCGATCCATGAACTGGACTCTGGTTCTGCAAAGTGCTATGTGCGAAAGACAATGTGCCGTCTGGACGTCTATTTCAATAGCTATGAAGATCTTGGACTTCCCCATACTATAAGGCAGGAGTGCACATACAAAGTATTCCTCCTTAGAGGTTCTTCTTCCCTCATATGTTGATACCATATGCTCTTTCCCAAATTTGTTGAGCTATCCAGGTAATCATTTAGCTCAAAGTCATCCACCACAGTATCTCTTTTATGTCTTATTCGTCTCTCATGATCTGCCATGATTATCTCATACAACATGTCAGCATAACTCATTCTAACTGGAACAATCTTGGGATCACTCGTCAGTGGACTAGGTGTAGTTGCATGCATTAACTGAGTAGGTTCATTTTCCAACATCCATTTCTTTTGTTTCCCTTGTAAAGCCTGTTTCTGGCGTCTACAAATAACCTCTAAGACGCCTTTAACATGTTTCTGATTGTCAGTAACATTTACCTCAGACTTAGAGGATTCCTCATTATTCTTTGGAACAGGGATAACTACATAGGGTCTTGTCTGCCTGGTAGTTGCCACGCTTATACCTTCCTTCTGGTTAGGAAGAATCTTGCGAGGTTTTGCTCCATTTAGGTCTAAGTAACAAGAAGTTCGTACAGTGAGTGAAAGCAATATTATTATGAACAAGATGCAAGCATAAATAACACAGAGGTATGTCATTGTACAGCATTGATTTTTTACACAGCGTGGACGTCTCTCTGGATCTGGCACATTGATGTTACAACTAATGCTTCCCATTTTATTGTCTAAGGAAGGAAAAAATAAACTTTAATGTGAGGCCATAATGTACTGCTTCAGAGACCGCTGATCTCACTTGACACCCTTCCTTGGACAACCGACTGCTTACTGGACAATGAAAACAAAGTGCCAGTGAACTCCTTGAATCAGCCTTTCACTGGATGACATGATGATCTTCTTTCAGCATGAAACAAAAGTTATTTTCAGCCAGCAATTCCTTGTTCTGTCCCTCGAAGAAAAAACCTCATTCAGATCTCAGAGTTCTCACTGAGTAAGCACTTACTTGGAGTATGATGTCTCTCAGAATCTCATTTAGTGCTGCATTGTTTCTTGGATCCCTTAGAAATGTACTCACATCAGTGTGTCTTTCGACAAGTTGTGGACACTCTTCAACTAGGTAATAGAAAACCAAATTGACCACTGTGCGCATTGTCAGCTGATAGGGGCATTTGTATTCTCACCACTGTACTCTGGAAGCTGAAGAATTTGCTAAGTGATAACGATAAGCAATCTTCTCACAACCGGGCTATTTTTAGGATTTTTCAAGAAAACAGGAGAGCCAGTAGTTCTCCCCACAATCAAAGGGTATGCGCGCAATACGAACTCAAAATAAGCAAGAATGATCCATGTAATGTTGTCATCAGGCATCACCATAAGTAAATCCAAACAATCAAGGCTTAGGCATGCTCAGTCCAATGTCACAAACTCCTGTGGTTTAAGAACAAATATCTTCCCTTAACCCTGAAATGACTGCACAGAGTGTTCAAATCAATTTCCCTTAACTCTTTTATAAATGACTGAAAAGAGTGTCCCGAAACAAGCCACAGTCCAATGAACTCTTTGTCTTTACACAGCTTCTGCGTCCTTGTTCCTCGTCACAGACCTTGTCTGCATGTGTTGAGGTCCTTCCCCGATGCCTACTTCCGATGTGGGTGGGGGCAGAGGGCTTTCTCCAGCATACATTTGTATGTCACCTAGAAAAGTCCAAGCGTGTCTGCCCTGCACTCTGACTGCAGACGGCGTGACTTCTTCCACAATAAATGGACCTTTAAAGCAGGGCTCATCCCACTTCTTCCTTGTACAGTTGCGAATTAAGATTGCATCTCTGGTGAACACTTTAGGTACACGTAGTTCCTTAGATCCACTTGTTGAAGCATCTACTTCTGTGGTCTGTGCTGCCCCACACCCTCTTCGCCGTAGCTGATCTGAAATGACAGAGATACTTGAGGTCATACACGTAAGATAATCATGCAACTCCATACCTAACAGTTTGGATGTAGGCTGAGCATCACTTCTAACTCTGGATGGAGGCGCAAGGGGTGTCCTCATCCATCTCCCTGTCACTATTTCGTGGGGGGTGAGATGGTGGTCCGAACCTGGTTGGTTCCTCAATGCATATAATGCCAGTGGTAGGCAATGCAACCACCCTTCCTTCAAGGTAAGCTTCAACTAGACTATCCTCTCTTTAACCAAGCCATTAGCCGTTCACAGATCCCATTCCCTTGTGGATGATAAGCCGAAGAGAACTTGTGCTTTATACCAAGCAACAAGCTAATTTGTTCAAAAGTCTGATTCACACAATGAGGACCATTATCTGACCTTAATACTTCACATCTTCCCCATCTAGTAAATGCTTCTCTTACTAAGAATTTTGCTGCACAGGTAGAGCCTGGATGTGTACATGAACCAGCTTCAATCCAACGTGAAAAGGGACAGACTACTACAATCATGTATCTATACCCATTACATACTTGTATAATGTCGACATAGTTGACATGCAAATGCTGAAAAGGGCCAGTAGGTCTCAGAATAACTCCCCTAACTGTGCACAGTGTGCACCCAGCCATGAATTTTTGGCAAACGATGCAATTCAGTACAAAGAATGCAACGCGTTCTAACAAATTTGGTACAAACCATTCCTCTACAATAGTTGCAGCGAGGTTTTCTCTATTTGTGTGTGCAGGGTAGTGTAGCTGGTAAGCACCACCCTTAATAAGGTTACTGGCATCACCAGTTTACCAGTGCTGTCTTGTCACCACAATGCTTGAGAGGGGTTTAAAGAACACCCTCTTTGCATCCACAGATCCTTCTCATCTTGAGGTGCTTCCCCCTGAATCTCTATTAATTGTGCCTTCGAAAGATTACTATATGGGTCAGACACACTCATCACCACCATTTTTTAATTCACATTAGGCTTATAAAAAGACATTATATCTTCTAAGCATGCAGCTCTCTTGGCTTCATCATCTGCTGCCTGATTTCCAAGTGAGATAACATCTGCCCTTTTAGTATGAGCTGCGCATTTAATGACTGCGATGGCTACTGGGAGTTGTAGTGCCTTGATAAGCCTGTCCAATAAGGCAGCGTGTTGCACTGGAGTGCCATCCGTCTGGAGGTAGCCCCTCCGTTTCCAACATGCTAATCCTGCGTGCACTGTTGGAGCACATAGGCAGAGTCACTGTACACTGTTACTTCCTGGTCTGCATGATTCTAGAGCACGACTATCAGAGCCACTAACTCTGCAGCCTGTGCGGAATAGTGAGACGGGAGTCGTGCCCTTACCAATGTCCCAAACTGCCCATTGGCTCTGTATCTTACCACAGCAGCACCTGTGTATCTCTGCCCATTATCTTGATCAATCCTTGAAGAAGCGTCAATAGAAACAATTTCTCCCCCTGTCAAGGCATTTTCTTTCATCCTAGGGATCTAATCATAGAACTCTTCATAATTCGAACAGTCGTGCGCATGGTCATCCTCTGCCAATGGTTCAGCTACAAACCTGGCATAATTCACTATTCTGCATCAGACTATTTTGATCGCTGGATTTGATATGACTACTGCATAGGCAGAAGCCCTTTGGGAAGTCAATGTGCCTTTTGGTTTCTCAAAAATAGCAAATAATGCATGCTCAACAAACAATGTCATAGAGCATCCCATCACTATACTCACGGCCTTCTCAATGGCGAATGCGGTGGCTGTCAAAGATTGTTCTCATGGAAAATGACCCTTCATCACTGGGTCTAAAATCACACTGTAATATGCAAGAGGCTTGTACCCCAATGTAGTCATCTGTGTAAGGACTGCCGTCATAACGGTACCATCCTTATGCCAAAACAAAAAGAATTCCTCAGCATAATTATGAATCCCTAAATTTGGAGCTGTAAAAATTGCCTTCTTCAATTCCTCAAATCTTTATTCCATCTCCTCCGGCCAGACATTTTTCTCTTGTGTAGCCTGTGCTTTCTTTAGATCTTGTAATAAAGGCCTTGTGTATGAACTGTAATCAAAGACCCAGGCTATGACATAGTTACATAGTCCCAAAAATCTTTGCATGTGCTTTATCGTGTGTGGCTTTGTGGTTTTCAAAATGGCCTCAGCTCTCTCAGGAGTGACCTTTTTTCCTTCATGCGAAATCAGCTGTCCTATGTACAACACTTCCGGTTGACAATACTGTAACTTTTTTTTGTCAACCTTATATCCTTTGTCAGCAAGTATAATCGTCAGCTGAACAGAGTCACGTCTGCACCCTTCCTCTGAAGTGCTGCAAACTAAAATATTGTCTACATATAGCAAGACAACACTTTCCAAATTAATATTGCTTAAATCCATCTGGAGAACGGTATTGGAAATCGATCGAGACTCACAATACCCTTGAGGTAATCTCGTTCTTTTTAGCTTGGTCTGTCTGAATGTAAATGACGTCAGATCCTGCAAGTCTTTATGCAAGGGGATTGAGAAAAATGCATTTTTCAAATCAATCACAGTGAAATATCGTGCGTCAACATGTATATTACATAAGATTGTAGCCGGATTAGGAACTAAAGGGAACTCGGCCTCTACAATCTCGTTTATCGGTCTTAAATCTTGAATTAGTCTCCATGACCACCCCTTAGATTTCTTGATAGGGTACAGAGACGTATTACACAGTGACTCTGACATCTCAAGATGCCCTGATCCATCATGGTGGGTATCGTCTTAAAAATACCTTCATCTGCCTCTCGAGACATGGGATACTGTTGTGTCGTACTTGAGGTAAAATTGCTCCTGGTTTCAATTTAATCTTTACTTCTCCAACCCCCTTCAATAGGCCTATGTCATAAGGGCCTGTAGTCTATAATGAGACTAGTTTTTTTGCCATATCTTCATCAAAATACTCAGGACGCTTTTGTGCAAGCATCATTTTCTGGGGAACCTCACGTTTAATGGCTCGTACCCAATAAGTAATGCTGATCTCAAATATTACTTCATCATCTGATGGATAATCTCCAAATATGTCCTCATCAGTGACTTCAGTCAATTTGTAACCCTCCACAATGGCAATCACTGTGCACCATCGTCTGCCATCATGATCATTCCCATCAAGCAAAGCCATTTCACCTCGTACTATGGCTACTTGTAATTCAAGACGAAATATTTGCCCTTCGTCTTCATCCATAGGTATGTTTGGCCTGAATAAAAACTCATCAGGTATTCTCATAGTTTTGCCTACCAAGCCTGGCAGCCACGTCAACAAGACACGTACCCCATAATAAAATACTTCAGGTTCTAACGGGATTTTGTCCTGTGAATGCCATAATATATTAATTCACGTTTAAATAATGCATACCTGGTGTTGAACACACTATACCTTTATCAGTAAACGAGATTGTCATATTCAACTTAGTTATCAAATCTCGACCTAATATATTGAGAGGTGTCTGCCTTGAATACAGCAGTGGCACCGACATGTCACATTCTCCTACAGAGACTGGTACGTCTTCAGTAAAAGGAACTCTGCTTGTAGCTCCTGTGAAACCTTGAGTATTCATGGCCTTGCCAGACATAAAAAATGTTCCCTCTTTTATACACGAACGTGTTATACCCGTGTCTACTAAAAATGAAGAACTTTTGCCTCCTATACTGATGTCTACCCTCGGTTCCTCGTGAGGATTTGGCATCACGGATAGTATTGAACACATCAAGTCTCCCAGTGAGCTGTCCTATTGTGTATACAGCCTAATTTCTGTACTTGTAAAAGGATTTCCTCCTTCCACAGTGACCCCTCCTATCCTAGGAGTCATTAACTGTCCTGTGCTCGTGCTCTGTTGAATCTGCATATGCTGTGACTGTCCTTGTGGCAGATTCACTGCTGCTTGCTGTGGTTGCAAACCTTGCTGAATTCTCTGCGCTTTTCCCTGTTGCAGTATTTGATTCTGAGCAAACCCATCTCCACTCTGCTGTGAATACACAGGCTGGTTTGAAGTCCCCCCTCTTTAAAATTGATAATTCTGCACAAACCCTTGACTTCTACAAGTGCGAGCAAAGTGCCCTGTCATCCTGCATAACCAACATACAGGAGGCGGTCTCCCCATTTGTGCTCCCTGCATGCTTTGATTATCATTCTGCATATTCTGAAACCCACCTTGATTATTCTGAAAGTTTCCCTGATTGTTCTGCCAATTCTCTTGATTACTCTGAAAGCCTCTTATTCGAAATCCTCCCCTTCCTTGTGGAGCAAATCCATTATTGCCCTGATCAAACTGCCTTTGATTATTTTCCTGCGGCATGTTTGTTACTTGTTGTGAGTTCAATCCGTCTCGACTAGTTATCATTGCCCCTTCAATGGCGTACTTAGACAATTTTTCTGTACCAACTTTGCCTCTTCACCTTTCCTTACATCATCTTTCTTGCGATTCTTTTCCTGGAAGAATCTGCAATAATGTGCGATGGTCAACTGCATCTCCGACCACGGTTTTGCTTCCATCCCCACTAACTTCTCTTTTTGTACAGGTCCTGGCAGCCCTTGGCATAATATATGATAGAACGCAGGTATAGATTTTCCCCAAGATTTGCGTGCCTCCAGGCTCCACTGCTCCTGGAAATTCTAAAAGTAAGCAAGTGGGTCTTCCCCTTCCTGCATCTTTTTCGTCATTATAGCTCCCATATCGACGTGTCTGGATACAGTACTCTAAGCGCTTTCCAGACTGCCCCTCTACAGTTATTAAATGGTGCTCCGTCATGAGCTGTGTTAACTGTAGTGACACCAGAATACCCTGCTCTGGACCAAACGTCATCAGCTCTCTCTCCAAGAATGGCAATCAAGAGACCTTTAATGTCCCCTACAGCCAATGTATTCCCTCCTGTCATTTTATCCTATTATATATTATTTTTATTGATTTGGTTGAGAATCTCAACCTTTCAATATAAAAGACAAAACGTAGAACATTCAAATTCATTCAAATTCATTAACAATTCTTAATAAGCAAAATACACACAAAAAGATAAAAAATAAAACAAAACAAATTAAAACACTTAAATAATAACTCACAATATTTCTAAAATGTTTTTTTTAGATTTAAAATAGATATCAAAATAGGAATCAGACAGAACAAACCACTACGGAACTACATTATCTAGGCAAGGTAATGATTATCGATTCATTATATTATGCAATTTTCCCTTTATCAGGTTTAAATGTTCATTCTCTGGTTGGAATCATCAATTCTAAGTTCATTCAAGAAATTTATCGTCGCATAACCCATTGATTTGGAGTATACATGAAATATGTATTTCCAGAGGTCTTTAGCCTCCATGTTTTGCTTATGCCCAAAGAATGCTTTAAAATAATTAGTTCTTCTTTCCACTAACTTGGGGCATTCTGTTATAATATGTACAAGGGATTCAGTTTCAACATTACAAAAAAGACATAGAGTATTTGCATTGGGATCTTTGCCCCATTTTGCTGTAACTAATCTGACATGCCATAAATTGAATCTCAGACGCAACAACCCTATGCGATGCGAAACACTAGGCGATTTCAAAAGATACGCTTCAGTAGTACCATAGGCCTTGAGCCCAAATGGGTTTTGTTTAAAGTTTTGGTATTTATTGCACAGTTCCCTGGTTTCTATCCAGTCTATTTCCCACATTTTGCGCTTGGCTTTATTTGGATTTTGACACAGCAGATTAACTGATATATTTGCTTCCTGTAGGAATTTCTTTGCCTGGCTGCCCCACTTCAAAATTAATTCATCTTTAGATGCTTGTATATAATTGGCTAGATGTATAAGTAAGCCATTTTGATGGTCTTCAAGAATACATTTCTTATACAATGTACAAACTTTCCACTTGTATACAGCATAAATGGATATCAACCCTAGTTCGTGTCTTATCATGGCTGTCGGAGTAGATACTGGAAGATTTAACAGTGTCCTCCAAAACAACCCTTCTTTCTTATTCCAAAAACTGTTTGGTTTAATCGGTTTGGTTTCGGCTCCATATAGTACAATTGGCAATGCTTTTTGTTTGTAATAAGCTATTAGAGGGGCAATGGTAAATTTGCAGTATTTACCTTTTCGATTGTGAAATCAAATTTTTCCATTTTATATCCAAACTATATTCATATGGGGTGTCACTTGGACTATTATTGATGTTAATCCCCAAGTATGTATATTCATCAACCGCTTCAACTATTTCACCATATATCATCCAATTAAACTTTTTGTAGCGGTGCTTACCATTACCGAATTGAATCACTTGCGTTTTTTTAGTATTTATAGTCATTTTAATTGATACTGCCTAATTTTCCGAAGCCTCTAGCATATTACGTAGACCCATTGGTGTTCTAGACATCAACAACAATAGGGCCTAGTTTCGGAGAGTCAGTAACAATGTCAGCGAATACTTTGCCGATATCAAGAATAAAGAAATTAAAAATAGAGGACGCCAATATACACCCTTGTTTAAGACCTCTTGAGCTACAAATTGGGTCTGATAGCAATCCTTCATTATTTAATCTGATTTGCAGTGTTGTGTTAGAGTGGCGATCTATGATCCATTTTAATATGTTCCAGGGACATTCGCTTTTCATCAACTTCATCACCCTTGGAATTGAGTCAAAAGCAGTTTTGAAGTCGACGAAGGCAACATACAGGGGTAGTTTTAAGCTTGCTTGTTTTGCTATGATTGCATTTATGCATAATAAGTTGATCCCTGTGCCAAGTCCTCTCAGAAATCCAGTTTGCCATGGATCTCTTAGCACTTTCCTATCGAGCCAGGCATTAAACTCTTGAAGCACTAAGCGGGCAAAGATCTTACCAGGACAATCTAGAAGTGCAATCAGCCTATAAGAGGCTGGATCTGATCTTTGGCCTTTCTTATATAGTGGAATGAGGATGGATTTCTTCCATGACTCCGGGAGGCGCCCCGAGCGCATCACCTCTCCAAATATCTGCATTAGTATTTTTGACCAGATCTCGTGATTGGATTTGAGCATTTTATTAGTAAGTCCATCCGGACCTGCTGCCCTCGAGCTACTAAGTTTCGATATAAACTGCAATATATCATCCTGGTCAAATAAAATTTGATGGTCCCAGTTTCGAACTTCCAATGCACATTGGCTATTCAGAAATGGAGATTCATATGTCTGCAAGAAATAAGCACGCCATGATTCGGCCGAGATGGAATTGACTTGAACCGAGTTCTGGTCTTTAAATGTTGCCTCATTTAGCAGACTCCAAATTTCAGCTGAGTTTTTAAGTGCAATTTTTTTTAACATGTATTCACTATCTCTTTGAAAGCATAAGGCTTTCCTTCCCTTTTGCCAATTTTTATATCTTGTACGAAGTAGTTTAGACTTCTGTATCATTTCTTCAATGGGCAACTGCTTTATCAAGCGTAGTTGGTATCATAATTCAATTTTTTTGTTTTTCACCTCTGAGTCAAACCTATGGGTATGTTTATAACCACAACCTTGCACAGAATCCTTAACGGCTGCATATTTGAGCATAGATGATACATAGTCCCTCCCCGAATTGTGAGACAGTTGTTTACCATATCCTATTAGAGAGGCATTCCACCATTTTAGTCGATTTCTTGCATTGTTTGCACTCATATTACCATTTATTTTCCCCCAATTTTTGATCAAACTTTTTTTCCTTTCCCACTCCCATTCGAGGCAAAGTTGATGGTGGTCACTGTTACCACTAGGTTTAATATTCAGGGACTGGACTATGTTCATCATTGCCTTATTTACATAAATGTAATCAATAGTAGCCTTGAATACACCATTATGCCAAGTGCTCACCATGGATGGATCACCTTGCACCGAACCATTCACCATAACCAGTTACATATTTTCCATGCATTGACTCCATCTTATTTCCTCAGGTGTTAGTTTCTTTCAATTTTTAGGAGCCAGATGCATATTGATGTCACCCATGACCAACACATAGTCTATATGTTTTCTAGTGCAACTCTTATACCAATTTGCTCTAAATAGGCAAAAAAGGAATCTGAAGATAGGTGGGATCTCCCCCAATAGATGTTGACTAATATGATAGTATGGGTTTCATTGCATAATTTAATGAATTGCATAAAAGGGGTACCCGAAATCAGATTTGTGACTTTAAACTCTTTTGATTTTTTAATCGCAATGAGAAGGCCAGCCATGGGTCTCCCTATAGGCAACCTAATGGCAGGTTCTAGCAATATTTCATAATCATTCCAAACCGGAGCTTGTGTCAACCATGTTTCCTGTACTACTACAATGTCATATTTGTTCAATTCAGAGCCATGCGTGTTAATAAAGTGTTTGAAGCCCCGGGTGTTCCAGCATACAAGGTTAATTTTTTCTTTCGGTCTGGGTTGTTATGTTTGGGCAGATCTTTCTATCCCAAAATTTGCCTGATCCCTATTAATGGAACCATAAATTCTAGGAGCCCATTTTTTTGCCCCCATTCTTTCTCCTGTTTCCAGATGCTCTTCTTTATAGATATTGAAGCCCATATTCTGAAGGGTGTTTCTTGCTTCCCCTACCATATCCGCCAAAACAGTTGAGCGAAACGTGATTCTAGACCTGGATAGATCTTTATCGCTCAAGAAATCCACCCTATCAATATCAGAGGATGTTAAGTTTCTTAGCCCTGGTATCTCTTTAAGTATGTTAAGAACACAGGAGCGATTAAGATCATATTGTTCATAAGGATGATCTCTACATTCCAGAATAAAACAGTGAAGATTGCTTGACCCCATTAATCTAGCCTTTGGTACCTGTTCTCTCCCTGCACTTGCACTTGGCTTCCACTGGACCCCCCACCTCCCATTCCCAGGAGTTGTCGATGTTCTTTCAAAATTTGTGGGGGAACGTTAGAGGGGGACGGGTGTCAGACATAACTTTCCCCGTATTTTGTGGGAGCCGCTCATAATCCATTCTAGATTTTCCCATTTGTCTTTCAACAATGTATTGTTTGATTGTCTTATTTATCTCTTCTCTCAATTGGGCATCAATCTGCCCAACTACCGCAGCTTCAGATTGTGTGTCAATCAAACCACTCCTGGCAGGTACCTTTTGTATGACAGGTGGAGAAATACCAACAGGATCTTGTAACACTATCTTCTCTTTTTCCATTGCCGCCTGGCTTTCAGCCACCAACTCATCTAAAGGCTTGTAACTCATTTCAAAAGAGGATTTCCCCTTATTAATCCCCAGTTGCCGGGTTACTTGGCCCTTAGTAGCATTATTATCTTTCATTGTAGGAGTCTCCCTGGGTTTGGCATTAGTTATCTTCAAGAATCGTCTTGGCTTTGCCCGTAATTTAGAGGCTTTTTTTTGTTTTTTGGGGCATTCTTCACCTATATTGGCAGTTATCTCGCCTAGAGACTTTTTTCTAGAGAGGGAGGCATATTGAAATGGCATCCATCATTGATTGTGATGTGTTCATTTCGCACTGTATCTGGGCCAGTTATTAATTCTCCAGTGCTCCTTTCAGCTACCTCACTCAGAGACTCAAGCTCTCTCTCTCTGCTCTCAACTTTGGAGTGAATATTACCACCAACTCTTTGCTTCCACTTGCTTGCCTGCATTCAGTTTGTGTCTCTGAATCATGTGTATTACAGTGTCTAAATATTTCGAACTGAGGATCACATTGCCTGGATTCCCTCATATTTCCTCCTTCAGTAATTTTACTCGATAGAGATGATAATAATATTGTTTGATGATTGATTTTCTGATCCATGGCTTCATACAACTTTGCCAAGGACAATAAGGCAGAATTCATCGCCAGGAGGGTTGAGCTCAGGTCTTCCCGCTCGTCTGATTGTTCTGCCTGATTGTCCTCCAGCCTCAGGGATTCAAGACCTGTCCAAGATTTTTTTGCTGGTCTTGGGGTGGGTAGAACAAAAGACAGGGAGCTTTGCGAGCCATCTTTATCAGACATCGCCGATAGATTAGGTGTCATTTCAAGATCATTGTTTGCAGGCATGAGTGGTTCACTGGTCTCATTTAGAACTACTGACAGGACCTGACTACTTTTATTGTGCATTCTAATTGGTGACAAATCTTCAACCTGCATAAGGTCACCCGTATTAGAATGAACAAACACCACTTCTTCCTCATTTATTAGCACCTCAGACATGTTCATGGGACCAGAGGCTTCCCTGTACACTTGAGCTGTTACACACATATTATTATAAGCTTCCCTTAGCCTTTGTTGCGCTTCCACCGTGCATGGTCTAGGAGGACTTTCATTGATTGTGCCAAGTGTTCTGCCTGAGGTTACTATATCGGCCTCGCAATGGTTAATCTCATTTTCCATGGTCGTATCTGAGATCATCCTTTCACAATTGGCACTCACAATTGGCAGCATGTTATTTTTAATTGCAGCTACTTCCAAATTAAGACGTGTATTTAATACATGAAGGTTATCAAGTTTGTTATGGCTATATTTGTTCAAAGCAATGTCATTACTCCCTACACCTGGAGTCACTCCCAGGTTATAATATTTGCGAATGTCGCTTCCTTTACTTATAGCAGGGTTTCTCGGTTTGTTTACAATTACCCTCTCCCCCACATGAGGCGGAGCATATTTTTTACACTGCATTGCCGGCAAGACGGGAGCAGCATTTAGCGTGCAAGGAATTCCCCCTTCTCTAAATAAAGACATGTTTACATTTGGCATTCCTGTTTTCAGATTAAAAGCCATTATTTCCACCCTTCCTTTTTCTTTACCCTTTTAGTTTTCTTGCCCCTCCCTATCGAAATAATATTTATCTTGATGCAAATAGTGACTGACAACAACGAGCAAAGAAGGTTATGGCTTTCCTTTCGTGTTAAGCCACACAAATCCCAACACGGTTAAATAAATTACTACACAAAAAAAAACCAAAGTAACAATACCCAAGAAAATAAAATAAAAATAAATACAAAGGAAAAAAGGAAAAAAAAGAATCGTATGATAAAATCACATTTAAGATCGCTCACCAAACAGTGAGAATTTCATCCACTAACCCCTTAGCAGATGTATGAAAATACTCAAAGACAACAAAGCAGCAAACAGCAAACAGTACTTTCTTGTACTTTCCGTGTGCGCGCGCGGGTGCGCTACACACGTTATATTTAAGTGATGAAGGGCGGGCTCACAGTTCGTGAAAAAAAAAAAAAAAAATAAGAAAGAAAGCCACGGCCCAATCAGAGGATAGCTGTAAGCAAGAGGAAAGGGAGGGATTACGTCAGCACTGCAGGACTCAAAACATTAAAGTCAATGGAGTCAATGGAGTCACTTTAAATATTTACTTTCAATGTTGTAGAGTCAGGCAGCTTCCGTGTAGCGGAGAAAGACGTCCTCTCGGCGATGACCCAGCTGCCTGCACAAAACGACCGTGTTCCACGCACAGTCCTCAATGCAAGAAGGCTCCAAGGTGCATTCAGCGTTCGGTCCCAGCAAACAGTACTTTCTTGTACTTTCCGTATGCGCGCGTGGGTGCGAGACACACGTTGTATTTAAGTGATGAAGGGCGGGCTCACAGTTCGTGAAAAAAAAAAAAAAGAAGAAAGAAAGCCACGGCCCAATCAGAGGATAGTTTCAATGTTGTGGAGTCAGGCAGCTTCCTTGTAGCGGAGAAAGACGTCCTCTCGGCGATGACCCAGCTGCCTGAACAAAACGACCGTGTTCCACGCACAGTCCTCAATGCAAGTAGGCTCCAAGGTGCATTCAGCGTTCGGTCCCAGCAAACAGTACTTTCTTGTACTTTCCGTGTACTTTTCTCTGTCTGTCTTATCCTATTTGTGTATCCATTTCCCAGCGCAAGAAGTTAACTCAGAAGTTTACACCTTAAATTATCCTTGTCCATCTGGGGCCATGGTATATACTGTGGTCTGGCCCCCCTTTCTCTAGTAAGGGAAACTGTGAAGCCCCAAACTCATTCTCATCTCCCATTGTCTGTCTATTCAAGGCAGGGACAATATTTCTGCACCGCCTTCTTCCTGGTAGCAACCTTAATCTGCTCACATATGTTGGTGATTCCCCCCTATCACCATGAATTTGCCCTTTAGGCTGATCTGAATGCGGCAATGGTTTTTACATCGTAGGTACAGGTATGTCTAAATCTGACCATCTCACTTCCTTATCCATTAAAAAGCGACCTTCAGGACCACATACGTCACCCATTTGTTCTCTACGGAAGGTATCTCTGTCTTCGTCTGACATTTCCTGTGCCAAACTCGTATAACTTCTCTCCTCCTCATCTCTGTGTAGAGTCAGGCTATCTAAAGACAGCTCCTTGGGGGGCCTCGTGCTACATGAGGCTCCCTCTATATCGTAAAGCTGCGTACTCTCAAGTCAATCATTTTCTCCCTTCCCCTTTAATTAATTCTCGGCTTTCATGTCATGATAAATGTTATCGATCGCTTCTCCAATGCTCCTGGAGTCAAACTTGTCCCCTAGATTTACTCTAGACGGGCCTGGTAATGACTCATATTCTAGGAAGAACTCATCTATGTCCTCCCATGCTACTTCTGCTTTGGGATCCCTTATCTCCTTCTCCAGGCGATCGAGATTGCGTGCTCTCTGCCTTCTTTTTCATTCTATGTCATCATCCTCCTTTTTCTTCATATCCCTTCTCTCGTTTGCCCTTTGTATCTCCTCATCCCTTTGTCTTTGCATTCTTTTATCCCTTAACTTCTGTTCTTCATCTTCTATTCTTTTCCTTTCCAACCTTTCCCTCGCATCTATTGCCCTTTGTCTATTATCTCGTTTTCTTTGCTCCTCCGCTCTTTCCTGCTTCTTCATCTGTTCATCTTGATATAGCTGCTCTCGTTTCTGTCTGTCTTTCCTTTTTACCTCCTCTTCTTTTTTCGATTGTTCTTTCCTTTCCTTATCCTTTTTATCTTCCCATCTTGATCGTCCCTTTGTCTTACATCCTCAATGCCTTTACCATCGAGTTTGAGAAAACTCTGTCCACCCATCCATTCGTTCTGTAGAAGTGCTAACTCATCAGCTTTATCTCTTTCTCCCTTCCATCTCTTTATTTCTCTTCCTATGTCTAAAGATGTGCTTGCTCGATCACTTCTCTCCTTGTCACATCTTTTCTTGTCCCTCGGGACGTTAGGAATTATGTCTTTCTCAGTATTTTTCTCCAGGCCCTCTTCACTGCTTTGCGCAAGCAACTCATGTGCTGGGTTACTATACCCTGTTGCTGCCTTGAGCTCCCTCAATGGGTATAACCCATCTTCTTTCTTACTTTTGCCATCTATTTCCGACTGGACGGGGGTAGCAGAAGGCTCCTTGCCCCCTCTTTGCATATATTGAGGATCCAACCTGTAGGAGGCGGCTCTTCTCTTTCCTCCTGGTACATTTTCCAAGGTTCTAAGCTCGCTAGTTGATTATCTAGCTTTTTTCCTGTGTACGCTGCATGCAAAATATGTCATCATATGCTGCAGGACTACCTTCGATAGTGACCCTCCTTGGAGCTACGGCATAGCCATTTTATCTGCAGTTCCTGTTGTGTAGTGACTGTCTGTGGATGCTGTGAGCTGGTGATGTCATGTGGAGTGTTGCTGTGTGAATGTTGGAATGTTTACCAGAGTGTTCCACACTCAGGCAGTTAGAGCTCCCCTGCCTGGGTGATGGGAGCCATTGTTTATGTCCTGTCATCTTAAGTACATATCTTCATGTAACTGTAACTTAAGTGCTTACCAATAAAGCTAAGAAGTTACCTAAAGAAGCTTGGAAGTCACTTCATAACAATGGCAACAAGTTGGTCTTAAATAAGAGAACCTGCATGCAAGTAACAGATGTAAGCTGAAGAGCCTGCTGCGGGGGGTGCAGGAAGAAGATGGACAAGAAGGACAACAATGCCCCCAAGGCAAGTAAGACCCATCACCCAGGGCATAAAGGGGGAGGAAGAAAGCCCCACAGAAGGAGGGACTGACTACCCATGAAGTCTAGGGGCTGGAGAAGCTGGAGAAGGGTTGACTCTTGCACAGAGAGATGGGGCATGGATTGTGAAGTTGAGGCAGTTGTAGTGAAGTGAAGTGCCACAAATCCTTAGTGAAGTGAAGCAATTCCCAAGAGGGGAGCTGGTGCCAGAGATAGAGGTGTGAGAAGACGTTGCTTTCTCATTAATGAGAAGGGAAGCAGCTAGCTGTCCTCATAGTTGAAGAAGGGGGCTGTCCAATGAAGTGCAGAAGTGAGAAGCTGATGTTTCCATAAGTTTCCTTTGGGAATGAAGGTGCCTTATGAGCTCTGTGGGTGCTATGCAGGAGAGTGTCTCCTTGGTGGAGGTGGTACAGTTGGAGTGGCTGGGCTCGGTTTGTGAAAGTGTTACTGTTGGGGGGGGGCTGCTGAGCTCCGTGCGCACAAGTGTTACTGTTGGAACTGCTGAGCTCCGTTCGCTCTGCGACTCAAGTAAAAGTGATGATGTCACAGCGGGAGACTGGGGAGTTGGCGGTGAAGCTCCAACGGCCCCTGTGCAGAATGAGAATGCTACGCGACTGCATTCAGAGGTACGAGGTAGCAACCCGACTGAAGGAGTTGGTACGCATGCCGAAAATGATGAGAGTAAGGGACCCTGCCACGTTCTCCAACGTGCATAGGAAATGCTGTGCGCGGCCATGGCTGAAGAGCCTTACAATGCATAATGTCATTACAGGTTGGGGATTGTAGCTCTCATGCCAGGCAGAGTGCAGAGAAAAGAGGGAGGAACCTCTGACGTGGAAGGCGAGAAGCATCAACAAGTTAGAAGGGCCGATGCAATGGTGATGCGTATGAGTCAATGGACAGCAGTGGTTGCGCGTAGGTTTCAAGATATCCATAAAGGTGATGGGCATTTGACAATGGACAAGTCAAAGGTACTCATAGGGTGAGAACCGCGGATCGCGCGACAGAGGCAGAGGTCTGCGCTACATGGCGGTTGCTACGGAATGTGGAGATGGCAACTTCAAGGAGCTTTCCACCAATAGGATGGTGGGGAGTGATGATACTGCTTTAAAGTACTGAACAAGGAGAAGAAGTGGAACATGAATAGGAGAAATGGAATATTATATCCTTTTGTTTTAAAGCATGTTTCAAAGGAAGTTGAAAGAGGGTATGGTTTGGAGATGTAGCAGTATAGTATCAAGAGTGGTACAAATTGCTGCAGTGATATAAGATGAGTATGAGAGTGCGGAAAACGCATTAAAAGGTAATGTCAGTATTAACCACATTTAAGGCATTTGCAGGTAAAGCCTAGGACTATGGACACTTAATGACTGAACGTGTATGTTACTGCATGAGAGTGTTATGGTTATGCTTGAAGTTCGATGTAACTAATTTGAGGAATTGCAGCATAGAGCCTAGAATTGGCTATGGACTCGTAGGATGAAACTGTAGGACACAGTATTAGGTTGCCCAAAGGCAACATGGACTTATAGGAACTCCTGGGGCGTTATTATACCTGCGTTAATGGATTAATAGATTTACAGTTATGAGTATTAATTTAGGTTGTTGTAATGCAAAATTAATTTTGATCTGACTCTTTTATATATAGTGCAATGAGTGCACGTGGATTAGCATGAAGTTTGGTGGGAGTCAGAGAAGATGTGAGATGGGTAGCGCCCAGAGTATGAAGTGAGTGTGGGTGAGTGTCACAAAGGTTATTGGGGGTAGCGCCTCTGTCCTAAGTATGAAGTGAGTGTGGATGAGTGCCACAAAGGTTATCAGGAGACAGCGCCTTCGTCAGAAGCATGATATGAGTGTGGGTGAGTGCCACAAAGGTTATCAGGGGGTAGCGCCTCCGTCGGAAGCATGAAGTGAGTGTGGGTGAGTGCCACAAAGGTTATTAGGGGGTAGCACCTCCGTCCTAAGTATGAAGAGAGTGTGGGTGAGTGCCACAATGGTTATTAGGGGGGTAGCGCCTCCGTGGTTAGTATGAAGTGAGTGTGGGCGAGTGCCACAAAGGTTATCAGGGGATAGCGCCTCCGTCAGACGCATGAAGTGGGTGTAGGTGAGTGCCGCAATGGTTATTAGGGGGATAGCGCCTCCGTGGTTTAGTAACCACGGAGGCGCTATCCCCCTAATAACCATTGAGGTTGAAATACTTGTATTGAGTTACATCTCTCCATAGAAAGGTGCACTGTGTGTTTCCTCGTGTATCCAGTGTGTTCTCGTGTGTAGGATAGGAGATGTGTTGTGTTGTGCTGTGTCATGCTCAGTGGTGTATGTAAATGGGTGTAGTGTGCTTCCGTAAAGGAAGGAGATGTGTTATGTAATAGCATCTGTGTGTGTGTGTGTGTGTGTTGAGTTTGGTAAAGGAAGGAGATATGTTGTATAGTGACTGTCTGTGGATGCTGTGAGCTGGTGATGTCATGTGGAGTGTTGCAGTGTGACTGTTTACCAGAGGGTTCCACACTCAGGCAGTTAGAGCCCCCATGCCTGGGTGATGGGGCCAGTGTTATGTCCCGTCCAATATCTTGTATATATCTTCATGTAACTGAACCTTAAGAGCTTTATAAAGCATTGAAGTTACCTAAAGAAGCCTTGGAAGTCACTCTCTAACAGTTCCCTTAACCCATTCCGCACTATACTGTCTAAGCTTAGGTGCATGTTTCGGCAACTGCTTGCACAGATGCACAATTGGAGTAATATCCTCCATTTTTTAACTCGTCACTCTTGACTATCAAGACTTGCTTGCATTTGTCACAGATTCGAAAAAACAATACAATATGTTTCAGAAAAATAATATAATATGAGCGTGCACCAATCGTCGCAGGCTCCTATCCCTCTAAATAACGTTTTTACTTTAATCTTGCTAAAAAACACCATCAACTCAAATTTAAGCAATCACTTAAATTCTCCAACCTCGCATTTCTTCTTTTAACAATTTCTTTAAACTATGACATCATCAGCAATACATAAATACATAAAATGAACAGACACATTCGACCAATCACATATAACTCTTACGATCTACTCTTTAAGACTTGTCTTACCCTCTAATTAATACCCCATACAGAGTTTAAATCAACCTCTTTAAGTCTGTCTTTAACCAGAACTCGTCGTCTATGTGACCACTTATGGGACTTTATTTTTAAGATTTCTTCTGATCTGTTCTTTAAAATGCAGGAACAGGGCGTATCCTCTTATTGTGGCATTCTCTCCTCAGGATACCTGTATTGCTTGGCCACACTCAAGTCAATTTCTATTCACTATTTAACACTCTTATTCTCAAGTTATGTTTATCCCACCTCCCTCTGTTACATTTCTTTCCCTTATCAATTTTTGTCACTTATAACTCATACACCATTTTACCAACTCACTCAGTTCTTACTCACCATTTGAATGTTCTTCTTCTAACTCTCGGGATCGTATGCCTCTTTCACCGCCTCTCCAACCTCCCATTCGTTCAGCTTCTCGTAGACATGGGAGGGGATTCTGTAGAAACCAGGGGACCCATTGCACCGTGCTTGCAAGCTTTTGAAATTACACTAACCACTATCTACGGGGAGCTTCACGTCCTGTTAGCCGAATGGCAGAGGTTGTGCAATATTACTTATGTCGTTGGATGTTAAACCATCCTCTGCTACAAGTCAACTGAATAACCTCAGCCCTTTAAGATGATTAGCAATTACCCTGGAGATGGACTGGGATGCAGATGTTACTCAACATCAATAATCAAAATGACTCAGTTAGTAGGTAAAAAGGATAACTGTTTTATTTTCAATTGTCTAAACAGGGAGCATAATGAACATCAACGAATTCGCTCGATCCTCTTACTCAACGAAATTCATAAAAAACTGTACTTTTATATTCAATACGTGTCATCATTAACGTTGACCTGCGTCACTACCAACGTCATCCTACGTGGCAAACTACAGAACCTATTATTAACTATGATAGGCTCATAGTGAACATCTACATACACGATCTATAGTAGTATGGGATAGTAAATAAAAGTGATAGGCTTCTTAACATCAGGTGGAATAACTAAGCCCTTCCCTCAAAATGGCTGCTATGAACGTCACTAAATACATGACGTCCCATTGGCTACACAAACTATAGGACCCTTAATTATTCTGTCCCCTAGAATTGGTTGGCACTCTAACCTCCGTCAGTACTTTTCCACCCACGTCTAGCAGCACGCAGATTGGACTTCCAGGTGCTGGGGAGCTTATCTTACCCCAGCTTCCCACCAATTACCATATCACTCTATCATCACATCAGTGGTCAGCATAGTCAATGAGGCTTTGAAGCTCAGCCTTGAGTTTGTTCTGTAGCGTGGAGAATCAGGGGAGTGAAGGCACGCTCTGCCCTCATGCGCAGGTGTGAACATCTAGCTTGTCCAACTTCATCCTTCCATGTGACAGTAGACAATGATTTCGAGCACTTACTGTCTTTAAAATATGATTTTTTAATAGACCCCTGACGTCTTTCATGTGTTGTTCATGTCCTCTGAACAGGAGCTGTTCCTTTCCACGATTTTGTATCCAATGCTAGTTAACTTCATCATGGTAAAACCTTGGCTTCTTGGCTTGACTTCATGTTTCATTCATCCTCGTCTTTCCGAGATTCACTTTTAATTCATGTGTTTTCTTACTGCACCACATTGAAGATGAGGCCTTCCATTTTTAGTCCAACTCTGCTATAAAACATTGTGGAAACATCCATCGTTTTATCATGCCGCAATCTAGTCACTATAAAGCCAGCTTTAAGAATACTTTGTCTGCTTGCGTTTCTTTTGCATCTGTACACGTGTTAACTAAATGGATTTCTTCATCCGTTTTATGGCATAAGCTTCTTCACCTTGATCCCAAGATGTCATTTATCCTTTATACTTTCTTGATGCCTTGTAGAATATCTGCATTCTCTAGTCTCTGCATTTGTTCTAGTTATGTCAACTCTGCTCTGTGTGACATTACCGTTCGTCTTGTCCCTTAATTTGCTCTGCTTCTTCCAGGATTTCATTCAAACGGCCATCATATTTTTCTTGTGTCCAGGTACGGGAACCTTGCCTCCAGGATTCTCCGAGGTATCAGTATTTTCACTGGCATCGCACGTCTCTCACATCCTAGCTCCCAACATATAGGCAAAATAGTTGAGGTGGGGGTGCTTGGATCCTCCTCTACACAGCCATGTTGTTGAATGCATCAGAGACCTGCGCCTGGATGTGGGCCCTTTTCTTGGTGCGGATGGAAAGTCTCTAATGTCTTTGGTGCAGTTTGTGAGAGGGTGCGCCTGTGGTCTGCCACTTACGTTCTGCGGCTCTGCATTTGTGCTTCAGGGCTGCAATTTCTGAGTTGTACCAGGGGTTACTCTTAGAGGCAGGTGTCAGGTGGATCCTCATGACTGGGGCACGAATGTCCAGAGTATTTGAGATGGCCAGATGGAGGTTGGTGAGGTCAGAGTCAGAGGTAGGGTCTGGGAAAGGGGAATAGGGCGGACGAAGGTGGATGCAAAGGCAGCACCTGACACTCGTTTGATCGGGCAGCTGTTCGTGAACAAGGTTGGCAGGCCTGGAGGAGGTACAGTGAGAGGGCCAAGGGGACCCAGGTGAGAAGAGAGGAGAGAGTGGCCTGACCAGGAGAGAGGGGTGATCAATGAGGATGAGAGTGAAAGGTCAGAGTGGATGAGGGCGTCAAGAGTGTGTCGGGCCAAGTCGGTTGGACCAGAAGGGAGAATGGAGGGGAAGAGCGAGGTGCAGAGATAATGGAAGAGAGTGGATTCCGGGATAGAGAAGTGCAGATGGATGTTGAAATTGCCCTAGAGAAGGAGTTTAGATGTAGTTGTGAGGAGAGAGGAACAGAAATCGACCCATTCAAAGAGGAATAGGGTGGTTGACCATTGCCACTATCTACAGGCCTCTGGGCACTGAGAGGAGGACTGAGAGGTGACCAACTTGCAAAACAGGCTCTGAAAGGAAGAGTAAGGCTGGGTGGGTACGAGGAAGGAAGGGACACACTCAGGGAAAATGAAGGCAACTCATCACCAGCATGGTTAGGGCAAGGCTTAGAAAGGATCTTGTAGCCATCGGGGAGAAGGGAGTCAAAAGCAGCGACTGAGCTGGCATTGAATCACATCTCGGTAAGAGCGAGGATGTCAAGGTCAATATCTTCAAGAAGGAGGTAGATGTCAGCGGCGTGCTTGTTGGCTGTGCGGGTGTAAAGAGTGGCTAGATGAAGGTGGTCACCACCTTTGAAGTTTGAAGGGGTACAGGGACACGGGGACCCAGGTGAGAAGAGAGGAGAGAGTCGTCTGACCAGGAGAGAGGGGTGATCAATGAAGAGGAGAGTGAAAGATCAGAGTGGATGAGGGCATCAAGAGTGTGTTAGACCAGAAGGGAAAATGGAGAGGGAGAACGGGGTGCGGAGGTCATGGAAGAGAGTGAATGCCAGGATAGAGGAGTCCAGATGGATGTTGGAATTACCCAAGAGAAGGAGTTTAGAGGTACTTGTGAGAAGAGTGGAGCGGAAATTGACCCATTCGGAGAGGAATAGGGTGCTAGGGCCTAAATGCCTGTAGATAATGGCAATGGTCATAGAGGAGGAGAACAAAACAGGCTCTCAAAGGAAGAGTAAGGCTGGGTGGGTACGAGGGAGGAAGATACTCACTCAGGGAAAATTAAGGCAACCCATCACCAGCACAGTTAGGGCAAGGATTAGAAAGGATCTTGTAGCCATCGGGTAGAAGGGAGTGAAAAGCAGCAACTGATCTGGCATTCAACCATGTCTCGGTAAGAGCGATGATGTGGATGCCAATGTCTTTTCTGTGCTTTTTTCTTCCAGATTTCATGTGAAAGGGAAGGTAGGTGATAGTGTAGCAGTTAGAGAAGGTAGGAGGGTGGCAGAGGATAGTTAAAGGCCCAAACTCACTAGGCCGCCTAGTATTTACAAAAGGGACACAGAGGACACAATATGCAATGCAAAATGGGGTGCAAGATGTTAAAAAGCACAACACATAGATTTGAAAATCAAAGAAGGGACACAAAATGCAGTGCAAAATGGGGTGCACAATGTTAATAAAAGCACAACACCTAGATTTGAAAATCAAAAAAGGGGCACAAAATTCAATGCAAAATGGGGTGCAAGATGTTAAAAGCGCAACACGTAGATTTGAAAATCAACGAAGGGGCACAAAATGCAGTGCAAAATGGGGTGCAAGATTTTAAAAGCACAACACCGAGCAGTGAGGTGTGGGGCTATGCTAATGTTGGAACTGTCCGGACTTGGGGCTAACTATCCTTTTGGTTGTAGCCCTGAGCTTCTATCCGGGGCAACAGCCGAAAGATATGGGGCTAGAGCCCCTCTAGCCCTCCCTAGCAACGCCTCAGAGGAAAAGGCAGATTAGAAAAGTCAAGGGAGGCAGATTGAGAGGCACGGTTATGGTTCAGATTTGATAGTGGAGTGGAGGAGGCAGTGGAAAGAAGAAAATTTCAGCCATCACTCACTGGTCGAGCTACATAGGGCATAGAGGTGCAGGGACCCAAGTTCTTGGGAGGTCGCTTCATGATTAAGAGGGATAGAAGGTGGGGGACCGCTGGGCCCTCCTCGACCCAGACAGGAGCCTTAGGAGAGGGGCCTTCGACTAGGGGGCTGGCGTTCTTCTGCCGGATATCTCATTGGCTGAGATAAGAGCCCATAGATAAATGGCTTTGTTCTGATTCAGCCATTGCAGCCAAAGGCGCGTTTGTGCCTGTCCAAACAGACCCAACTAAAGTGAAGCCGGTATCCAACTTGGAGCCCATATCATTTGCCTCTCAACAACCTCCTGCTATGACAAGCGGATCAATGCAACCAAAGGACAAATGACCTATTTTGACCTCTTGACCTAATTCAAATGTACCACTTGTGACTAGGATTTCTTCGTATGATGAAACTTGTACTGCTTCGCTACTGGGGAAATCTGTCAAAATTGACTAAATTAATCCCAACGCTGAGAGTTCTTTTCAAGTTGTGCTTGTCCCTCTTAACCACGTACATAGAGCAGTCATATATAATTTAGACAGAGATACACAGGTGTTCAAAAAAACCAATTCATATTTTAATCGATATACATAATATTTGAACACAAACTAAAAACGTATAAAATGCACACATCATTGCGATGTAACTCTGTGTCCAAAATAAATTGTCTCAACATTTATACACATGCTCATTATCTTTGACACACTTAGTGTTGAATGAAAATAGAGAGGGCAAACATAGTGCCATGTGTTTTGAATAATGTCCCTCACTCCTCAATACTAACCCCACTTTCTACCCCTGCACAAATAATGAGCATGTGTATAAAAGTTGAGACAATTTATTTTGGACACAGTTACATCGCAATGATGTGTGCATTTTATGTGTTTTTAGTTTGTGTTAAAATATTATGTGTATTGATTAAAATATGAAATTTAACACCCTGTATATCTCTGTCTAAATCATATATTATTGCTCTATGTACGTGGTTAAGCGGGACAAGCACAACGTATGAAAAATTCTGTTCAACCATACATAGACTCTTAGGGCCTCATCACGAGCGGGGTGGTATCCCGGTGGTATTACCACCGGGATACTGCCAGGGCTAATAGCATTATTGCCAACCCCCCGGCGTTATTAGCGTTGGATCACGGGTTTGGCAGAACAGTAATTCCCCATTGGGCCCATTGGGTAATTACTCATTCACCATTGGACCCAATGGGTAATTTTCGGCAAAATTACCGTTGGTGGTATTACTGCACGGTAATTGCACCGAAAATCAACAAATTCCCATCACATTTACCCCCAGCTCAGAGCTGGGGGTAAATGCTGCCAAACCTGTGATTTGGCGGACCCTTAAATGCGGCACTACCGCCAAACTCGTGATGAGGCTGTGTGTTGGCAATGCCCTGTGTCACCAATGCTCTGTTGAGTTAGCAAGGTCTGTGCCACCACGGTTCCTTGTGGTTCTGGGGTCGCACAATTTGCAGGCAACTTCAATCTGTGTGGTGGCGCAGAGTATCAGCGCCCCTTTCCGGTGTAGTTCTAGCCGCCCGGGTTGTACAACACTGGGGAACCTCTCTGCCCTAGCATAACCGGCTTAGCTGGCTGCCACAGTCTAGGAGCCACCACTGGTTCCCGCTCCTCCCCTGCTGCCCTTTCGTAATCAGTTGCCGTCCGGCGCAGGCGGGCTGCTGCAACTGGTGATGCATGGCTGCAGCACCCTCCGTTGTCCCTCCCGTGGGGGAGCGGCCAAATTCCACCCCTTTAGGGATCCCTGTGCTGATGCTGTGGCTTCCAGGACAGTGGCTATGGTCGGATCAGCACTTCCGCTCGCAGCTCCTCTCAACAGCTCAGCTTCTCCAACTTGGGATGGCAGTGTACTTGCCACCATTTTAGATACTTCGTTCTGAGTGGTTTGGACACCGTGAACTCTCTGTGCACCCGAAATCTGCAACAATCAATGGCCCAGATGTTTGGTGGCTTTTCAGCTGCAATATAGCTTAGCTGCCAGCCGAATCGGATTTTTAAAAGGACCAAATTGACGGATCTTGCGGGAGCTCTCGGGTCTGCTGCCTCACTACATGGCTGCTGGCCACGCCTCCTAGGTCTGTAATATTTACCCCTTCTAGTGAGCATGCCATACTTACCTGGTCATATAAAAATGCTTTCTTCTCGTCTTCTCGTAGAATAACCGCTTAGAACAAACAGTCTCTACTAACCAACAAGGCAATCGGATTGTCTGGAGTGCTATAGATGTCAACATTACTAATAAATGTGTTTGCAGGCAACACCTGTTTTTATTGCAATGGCTTGTAACACATGAATGGGACCTCTTGCCTTTGCTTTGATGAGGTTCATAAGTTGGACTCTGCGTTTGCGAAAACATGCTTTGGTTTGCGAACACAAACTTAAAAGTTTTTGATATTGTTATTCAACAGACTAAGAAGGATTATCATAGAAGGAGAGTCACCATTAAAAGAGATTCTCTACTTACATCCATTGAGAAAAAAAAGTAAGTGCCTCTGCATCCACTCAGTATAAAAATTGGCTTTGGTCCTATAAACACTCCATCACTAATGCTAATTGGAAATTTGTATTCGGCTTGCGTTGGCAAAACGATAACAGACCATTTTGAGCTAGTGTCAGGAATTGTATGACCGAACAGACTATGGCTGAACTTAACCCTATTACTGCCCTAACTTGGGCTGAAGCGATTTTGAATTCTTCCTACGATCTTGTGTGTACATTAGTAGAGGTGAGCTATAATAAGCCCTCAGCTGATTTACTTGTGGGTTTTGAACCCAACGACATTGTTGTGATTCATTCCCTCAAGAATTCACGTGCACCTGGTCCAGACACACTGGCTGATATTATACTCAAGAACAATACGGATTTCTGTGCTGTTGTATTCGAAAATCTTTTCTATAAAGTGCTGTCCAATGGTTATATACCTGAAAGTTGCCATAAATCGATCGTGATTCCGGTATATAAAAAAGGCTATCAACTTAACCCTTATCATTATCGCTTGCTTGCCATGCAGGCAGCAGCCACAAAATCTTCTCAACCATTCTGTTGAAGAAACGTGTTCGGTGGGCAAATAAAAAAAACCTTACACCCCCGTTCCGGACTGAGTTCCGTAAGCGACATAGCACTTTTAATAAAATCTCTATGTTAAAATTCATTATTGCTGCTCTTCGCAGCATTACTACTCGTAAACTTTACCTTTGCTTTGTTGACTTTTCAAAAGCGTTTGACACTGTGTCCCATCCACTATTGTGACAGAAGTTGCCTAGTTGGGAGATTGATGAGTCTGAGTGGCACCTGGCCTAGTAGGATCATTCTCGGTCTTCCCTCTGTTCGCCCTCCCTTGCCTTGTCACGCCTTGAAACACTTGTCTATAGGCACGTTATAAATGCCTTATAATATCATAGCATATCATATCTACTGCTCCACATGGCAGCTCTCTAGATTTGTGCCAACGTGTTGCTTTTCCCAAACAAAAACTCTAGGTTTCCTCCTTTCAAGTACACCTAGAGCATCAGGTTATTTTCCTCCACAAATTGATCAAGTGAGGCTCTTTCCTCACTAGGTGTTTTCTTTCCCCGTAGATGGCAATGGCGTAAAAAAAGAAAATATGATTAATTAGTTTCACGCTGGTTATTTAAAAGGACTAGTTCCTCACAACCTCTACTGCTTAATAGATGATGCTGTTCAACCACAATACATGTTTAAACAAAGTCAAGCACAACCTGTATATAAGCTTACTTCTCTTATTGTACCATTTCCCTTTCCCACTATGCAACCCTCCCCAACCTCTTCTACCCTTTTCCTGAAGCACACCTATCACCTTACTTGAGGAACCTCCTCACTGTGACGGGATGGTGACTTAACGATATTCATGAATGAAGATGATGAAATCTTACATTTGATTATCCACAATACTAACAGTGTCATTGCTAAATCATGATACTAGCTATTTATTTGTTCTCAGATTAGAACCATAACTTAATATTAACTATACATTATTTGTCTACATGCTGATCTATGATTTCCTGATAATTCTTGTTGATTCTGGAGGTCTTCATACAAGTAGGGCTAGCCATTGACACTTAGAGTGTTACTCTTTAAACTAGAGATTGATTGTCTAGGTTGTCAAACTCCAGGCCTCGAGGGCTGGAAACATGTCAGATTTTCAGGATACTCATCATTAATATTCACAAGATGTATTTGCATACAATGGTTCTAAATGTATGTACGTTTCCTCTCATGAATATTAATTAGGGATAGCCTGAAAACACATCAGGATTCTGGCCCTTGAGCCCTGGAGTTGCCACATAAATGGTATACCTATGTAAGTTTCTTAAATCACTGTTCTGTGTTAACCCCATGAAGCAGGAATTATTTTGGGCTCTTTCTGTGACTTTTGCTATAATTATTTGAAGATAACAGATAATTTCCAAAGATGCTTTTGATAAATCAGTTTGGAAAAAAAGCCATGTGTGCAATCCTCGTTGGGCTGTTTGGTTTTGATAATGTGGAAAGCATAACAGTGAATAGGAAATTGCCATCAAAAACATTTAGGGTTTATTTGGATCAACAGTCATCTGGGATCTCATCCCCCCGCTCCACGCCTGGCCCTGGGCGCCAACCTGCAGTACACCAGCGCATTGCTCGCCACGGGCCCCAGACGACAGGGGACTGCCTGCCCCGCTTGCGTGCCGGGACTGGAGTGCGGCATGGCGGTCTCCTGCCATTGCTGGGGAGTGTGAGGCGTGGATGAAGAGCCTCCTCCCCTCAAGCATCGTCGCCCGTAGGCGACCCGCACCAGGATCTGCAGCATTCCAGGAGCGCAGCGTGCCACGCTGCACGAAGAAGCAGCCCCCTGATCCGGTGAGGTTTCCTGTGTGCGGCTGGAGGGGCGCCTCCAGAGGGGGAGGAGGGAGCAGCTGAATCCCCATCGTCTCCAGCAGTATCGAGGCCAATCCACGCCGGTCCGAAGAGGTGCCTGCTCTCCCTACCGTTCAGCATGGACATAACCAGAGGAGGTGAGTCCTGGGGGTGCGGCGGCCCCATCCGTTGAGGGGTACGCCGGCGGCTGAACCCCCACAGGCTCCAGCAGCGTTGGAGGCGGTCTGCGGCTGACGGAGGAGGTGCCTGCTCTTCCCGCCGCCTGGTGGGGCCAGCTTCAGAAGCAGTGAGCTTCGGGAGAGCGGTGGCCCCGCTATTTGACAGGTACGCCCGCACTGCCCGCACCCGGGAGACCATCGCCCATCGCCTCACACCTGCGGCCTGTACCAAACCCGGGGGTAAGAGGGACTGGACTCTGTCGGTGATCCCTGAACTCTTCCCCCCTCCCGGTCTCTGAAACTTCAAGCTCTCCTAGCGTGGGGGGGGGGCGTGACCCCCAAACATCAGCCGGGATATCCATCGCCCCGCTCCCGGTCCCTCCTCTGGCCCGGGTAGGAGTGGGGCCACGAAGATCTGTTGAGGCCTCCATAAACATTGCGCTACATCCTATCTCCACGCCGCCCCCTGCTGCACAGGTGGGGGACTCCTGCTGACGGCCGGTCCTGCACCTGCTGGTGCCCTGAATACTACGCTGCGCACCAGGGCCCACTTCGCCTGCGACCAGCAACCTGCAGGCCCCTGGCCGCCTCTAGCCGGCCCCCAAAAACACCTGGTCAGAGGCCTTGAACCGCCGGCAGCGCAATCTGGGGGCCCCCACTCCAGCAACCCAACATGTGACGCTGGTACTCCCCAGGCCCTTCCAGCACCGAGAGATCCCTCACAATCTTAATGGGCCTGGTACCTCCAGGACCATCTGCGCACCCACCCACCCTCTGCCACGGGGACCCGATACGCCAGTTGAAACAGGAGCCCCACTGCTGCTCATTCGGGTGCTTGGGAACCCGGCACTGCCTCAACCAACACGGGCAGAGGTTAGAACATCAGCCCTCAACCGACGACCAACTTGGGGGGCCGCACCCATAGGCCCAGCGACCCATATCTCAGAATGTCCAGGAACACCAGATCCCCGAAGCAAGCGGACATCTCTGCCCTGTTCACGGCATTTACGACGGAGAAGCCCAAGCGGGGAGAGCGCCCCGACGAGCCCAGATCGGAGTCCCAGGTGGATGCCAGCCTTGACCAATCAGCACAAGGGGTAACAAAAGGAGACCTCCCGGACCTCCTCGCGGCGATCACCAAAGAATACCAAAAAGGCACAGAGGAACTGAAAGGGAAGATCTCCACCCTGGACAAAACGGTAGGTGAAATCGAGTCAAGAACGGAAGAAATAGAAACCAACCTATTCGAGCAGAACTTTAAAATTGGCGAGAGTGTGGACCGAACTGCAGCGCTTGAGGCCAGGTGCGAGGCCCTGGAGTTGAAACAGGAGGATGCCGAGAACAGATCCAGGTGCAACAACATTTGCCTGAGGGGAATTCCCCCCACAATCTCTGATGCAGAGCTGGGGCCCTATGTCAACAACCTCCTATGCTTTATCCTTACCCTCCCAGATGGGGCCCCCCTGGAGCTCGACAGAGTCCACAGAACCAGGTCTAGGCAAAGCAACGCCTCCCCTCCAGACGTCCTAGTGAGGGTGCATTTCTTTAAGATCAAAGAAGAGATCATGCGCGAGGCTAGAAACTCCCCGCCCCCGCCCCCGAATACTCTTCTGGGACGCAGTGATGTCCCTATACCAGGATTTAGCGGCAGTCACCTTGGCAAAGAGGAAAGCCCTAAAACCACTGGCTGACTGGCTCTGCGAGAGGAAGATTGCATACTGCTGGGGATTCCCCACCTCCCTTTCCTTCACCAGGGAGGGCAAAACCCACCACATCCTCACCCCAGAGATGCAGCAAATTTCATGAACCCAGAGGAGACGCCGGGTGCAGTGAACGAGCCCGCTCGGTCCTCGGGGGTAGGACCGCGGGAGCCCCTGAAGTCCTGGACCAGAGTCGAGAGACGGCGCAGACCGCGTGGCCCCACCGCCAAAAACAAGAAGATCGGCAACGGCTAAGTCTGCGAACTGCCTCTCAAGATCGGGCAGCCCACCAGCCCACAACTCCCCGCAACCCGGCCCTCGCACCAGATGGTGATCACGCACATGAACCCAGCGGTCCAGGGTGTGGATGACCCATCTCCCCCGGGGGCTTGCCCATCAGGAACCGCCCAACTTCTAAAATTTCTCAGGCCACGGAGGCACCTAGGCCTCCCGCGGTGGCCCATTTGCCTGCCGGAGTGGTACTCCCTGGTGTCCCCCGTGCGGCACCCCCCAACAGTTTCACCGCTTACACAAGAGGCACCGTTGCCTTCAACTGACTTGGCGTGTTGGACCGGTCACCTGCCCCCGTTGACTTCAGGCTGACCTAGATGTTCACTCAAGGGGTTGGGGGGAGGGGAGGAGCTCAATAGAAAAAGGACAAATCGAAAAGGGTCAGTGAGACTCAATGCGGTGGAGGGTGACAGAACACTTTTCCACGGAAGCCTCAGATGGGGACCCCGGAACAGACTATTAAAGTGATGTCCTGGAACATCTGGGGCCTTAACGCACCTAGGAAATGGAAACTTGTGAAGCAAAAGTTAGCTTGCTTGGGCTCGGACATAGTCTTCCTCCAGGAAACGCACCTCTTGGAGCCTGACGAGAAGCGCATCAACTTCCAAAGCTATACAAGACGCTTCTTCGCCTCAGCGAAACAAAAAAAAAAGAGGGGTCGCGATCCTCATCAGCGGCAATCTGCCCTAAACCAAGTCCCCACCAAAAAGGATCCTGAGGGCAGATACCTGCTACTTAGAGGCCTACTGTTCGAGCTACCGATCGCCCAAGTCGCCATCTACAGCCCCAACAAGGACCAAGGCCCTTTCCTCCGTAGGCTCCTGCCGTATATAGCCGCCTTTGCCAGAGGCCAATTGCTCATTGGGGGGGACTTCAACCTGCCACCAGACCCCAACTTGGACAAAACCCTCCCGCCTTCGAGAGAGGACTTCATTAACGCCTTAGCCGAATTCCTAAGGGAAACAGAAACCCTAGACATCTGGAGATTCCTCAACCAAGGAACAAGAGACTACACACACCTGTCGTATGTACACAAGCGTTACTCGAGGGTTGACCTGATACTGGCCTACAGCCCTCTGGCCCCCTGCGTTGAAGATATTGACATAGGAGACATCACCATCTCAGACCACGTGTCAGTGACCTTGAGCCTTCATACTCAAGGGCTTCCGAAACCACACCACAGGCCCTGGAAATTCCAAGACCACATCCTCTCGGACACAGCCATCAATGCCGAATTAGCGGATACACTAGTGAACTACTTTAAGGAGAACGCCACCCCGGACGTTTCCCGGGCAATCACTTGGGATGCAATGAAGCCAGTGATCCAGGGGGTAGCCATGAATGCCACAGCAAGGATCCGCCATCTGAACCAACTACACCAAACCAACCTGGAGAGGAAAGTAATTGAGCTGGAAAGCAGCTTCAAAAAGCGCCTGGCCAAAGCTACCGGCCTTGACCTCAAACGAGCAAAGGCAGAACTAGAAATGAACCAGGCAGACCGGGCGGCCAAAGCCCTGCAGTACACCAAATAATTTTACTACCTTAACAGCAATAAGGCAAACCACCTCCTAGTGCACAAACTGAAGAAAACTCAAACGAGGAATTTCATCCAGTGCCTGTCAGACCACTCCGGCACCCTGCGCTGCCTAGAGGTTGAGAAGCTCGACCTTATGACGCAGCACCATGAAGGTATTATGGCAGGAACCCCCACGCCCACTCCGGCCCGGGCCAGTTTCCTGGCGGCCACCCAGAAGCTCCCGATACACCCGGCGCTAGAAGCTCTGGAGCAGCCAATCACAACGGAGGAAGTATCCAACACGATTTGCGCTCTGACGAACACGTCCCCTGGGCCAGATGGACTCACTACAAGATTTTATAAGACGTTTGCCCACATCCTGGCTCCGCAGCTGGCTGCCCGGTTTAACTCCTTCCTAACGTCGGGGGCCACCACACCATCTATGGAAGAGTCCTCCACATTCCTCATCTTAAAACCGGGCAAAGACTGCACACTTTGCGCGTCATACAGACCTATCACGCTACTGAACAATGACGCCAAACTGTTTGCCAAAATCCTGGCCAACAGACTGGCCCCCATCCTCACAGACATCATCCACCCGGACCAAACTGGGTTTATCCCAGGCCGCAATACACAGGACAACATCAGAAGAACGATTGATATCATCGAGTCAGCGCACAGAATGGGCTCCCCCTTGGTGGTTCTCTCATTGGACGCTCACAAAGCATTCGACATGCTGGACTGGGGCTACATAGATGAAACCCTCCGCCACTATGGGTTCGGCCGGAACTTTAGGAAATGGGCCCTCGCCAACTACCAGCATCCGTCCACCCACCTGAGATTGAATGGAGATTGCTCCAGGAAAATCAGCATCACGAGGGGGGACCAGGCAGAGGTGCCCCTTCTCCCCGCTCATATTCGCCCTCGCCATGGAACCACTGGCCAGCAGAATCCGGAGGAACCTGTCAATCCAGGGCTTGGAACTTAAGGGAGAATCCTACAAAACAGCCCTCTACGCGTACGATGTACTGCTCACTCTCAGCCGAGCAGAGGGGTCCATGCAGGTCCTATGGAAGGAACTGGAGGAATTTAAAGAAGCCTCTGAGTTCACGATAAACATCGCCAAGTCCATCGCTATGGGAGTCAACATGCCGGGCATCCTCATGGAGTGACTGCAAACCTCCTACCCGATTCAGTGGGCCAAAGCGCAGATAAACTACCTGGGGGTCCAGATCCCGTCCAAATCTGAAAACATATACAGAACAAATTTCCCACAACTATTCAAAGATCTCAGAGACGACCTAGGCCATTGCCGCAAGCAGGAAATCTCCTGGTTCGGCCGCATCTCGGCGCTGAAAATGAACCTGCTCCCGAGACTGCTCTACCTCTGCCTTGCGCTCCCCACACCGTCCCCACGAAAAGCCCTGCAAAAACTGCAAAGAGCCATTTTGAAATATGTCTCAGTGGGCAGGAAACCACGAATCCCAAGACACATCATGCTCCGTGGCCCTACACTCGGGGGCCTAGGGGTCCCAGATGTGGCCAGATACTGCCTCGCAGCCCAGCTTTCTCACGCATTTGCTTGGAGAACAGCCACCAATCGAGCCAGATGGCTGAAACTGGAGGAGGACTGGACCTCTTCCCCGATTGAAGCCCTCCCCCACTTGAAAGTAGGCAACATCCCCAGACACAAGGACCCGCTACCGGCAACGTGGAACACTGTGTCGAGCTGGAAGAAAACGGCCCACCTCTGGAAATGCAGAAACCCGACAGGTCTGCTCACCCCAATCTGGGGCAACCCTGACTTCTCCCCGGGTCTTGCCCCAAACACCTTTATCAGATGGCAGGAGGGCGGCTTGAGAACCAATGCGGATATCTATGTGAACGGGAACTTGCTAAACTTCGAGGAATGCAAGGCCAAATTCTCGATCCCTTAGACAGAAAGATTCCGCTACGCCCAGCTCAGGCATTGGCTATCCATTGGAGCGGCCAAGAAACTAGGCGGCAGAGAGCTAACAGCCCTAGAGTGGACCCTCTCGTCGAATCCCTCCAAAGGGAAAATTTCGACCTTATACAAATTTCTTGACAGGTCGGACCCGTCCAAAAAAGAACTGTACATGCTCAAATGGGAAAAAGACATTGGCAGAACCATCGAGCCGGAGGAATGAAGCCAGATCTGGGCTCGAGCCCATAAGAGCTCCAGATGCACGACAAACAGAGAGGGTGCCTACAAGGTGTGTTACCGCTGATACCGTACCCCAGAAGCTATAAACAAATTCAACCCGGCCATACCCCCACAGTGCTGGAGGGGTTGCCGCGACCGGGGCACGCTGCTTCACTTGCTCTGGACCTGCCCGAAGTCCACGTTGTTCTGGAGGGAGGTCCTGGACCAGATCAGAGGGATGAGGGGCCTCACAATCCCCTGGGACCCGGGCATCGTTCTCTTGGGGGCTACGGGCGAGGGCCAGTTCCCGCTCACAGGCCGCATAGCAGACTTATGCACCCAACTCTTGACAGCAGCAAAGATCGCCCTGGCCAGACTCTGGAAGCACCCCGAGGGCCCAGCCATACAAATGTGGTGGTCCAAATGTTGGGAGACAGTGGAGGCAGAAAAGATCACGGCCATAAGATTCGACAACACCGCCAAATTTGAACAAATCTGGTCCCCCTTCCTGGACTACACAAGGAAATATCCGAGCCTAGCGAGACAGTCCCCCCAACCTTTGCTGGATGGAGGTACAGGCTTAGCCGGGGAAGGCGGATCAGGACACAACTCTGCCATCTGCAAACAGTTTTTGGCCTGACCCACCCCTCCCTCCGGCACCCCGAGACCCGGGGAAACCGGCACCGCGCCGGAGCCCTGCTCCCAAACGGAGCCCTGCTCATGGTTTCCTGCCCCGCCACTTGTTCCGTCAACCTAAGACACTCAGCTCCCCCTACATTCCCCTCCAGACAGCTCCCCCTTCTTTCTCCCCCCTAGAGCCCCAAAGACTGGCCCACCGTTGGGCCTAATTTGTGTTCCGTTTATGTTTCTGTTTTGTTGCTCTTCTGTGTTGTTACACCTTACTTACTTGCAGGCCTTCTGCGAAAGGCGTCTCTGTCGATGCAATGTTAAGCTGGCATGCAGAAATACCAATAAAAACATATTTGAAAAAAAAAAATGATAGGCCTGGGGGTTCCATTGGCAGGATCCCCTGACCACCCTCCCATGGATGTCACTGATATGCAGGGACCAGTCGCATGGAACCACCATGGGTAAGCCCTAACAATATTGTGACTCAAGAAGTCCGACCTAGCCCTGAGATTGCAGAAGTTCTCAGGAACCAGTTTACCCACCAGGGCGAGTCTGCGAACAAATACATACTTTCCCTGAGGCTCAGATAAAGAGCACCCATAGGGAACGGATCTACAAAGATGCTTCTTGCATGACATGCTCTGCAAGTCCATGTCAGAATGCCAAAACATGTCCGCTAGCAACAATACACAGCAACCCTCATTATGGGCAGGAAGGGTGCTCGCCAAAAAAGAAGTGAGGCCTGCTAAATAGAGGGAAAGAAAATATAGTCATGTCATACACATCATGGCTAGGCTTACCCCACATTCTGCTCCCTGAAAGGCAAAGATCCACCGTGACAGTAACACTCCCACGGCACATCTATTTTGAATGATCTTCCACCCAATGGTTGTATGTCTTTTGATCTACATCAAAAGATCTCAATCTCAAAAGATAGATAGTAAAAGGTCAACCTCTTACAAAGGTCGACATGCGTTGTTTGTCTTTTTTTAATGTATATCAAAATATTGTCATGTCAAAAGAGAGATGTAAAAGTTCGACCTGCTACAAAGTTTGAAATGCCAATTTTAACATGAAGAATGCAAGCAGTGAAACACTGCCATGTTATTGATGGACATGTTGAAATATGGGGGTTTAAATCCTAGATAATTTGACAAAATGCTGAAATATACTATTAATATTTCTGTTTCATTCAGTTCGGCTTATTTTATTTTATTGATCATTTGTAAGGCGCTTTATACAACATAATTGTGTTACAAAACGCCACAAGGCTAAATGGGAAGGGAACAGGGGAAATAATAACAGTGCAAGAAAACAAAGAGCAACAATAATTATAAACAGCCATGGTCCTACAAGGCCTTGTGGCATTCGGCCGCGCAAGTGTATTGAAGAGAAGTGAAGGGGAGGTGGATAGAAAGGGGGAGCGGAGGAGTGGACAAGTGCTGGAGGAGGGCCCAAGATGGAAGTGGTAAGGGGAGCCAGAAGGAACACCTCAGGCTAAGGGCTAGAACAGCAGCTCTCAAGGGTGGTATGTGGAGCCACCAAGCAGGGGCCCGCAGGGCAATGCAGTGGAGGGAGGGGGATGCTGGTAATGACTGTGAGGAAGGGCCTGATATCCTAGAAGTTAATGAGGATCAGGACACTGGTCACAGTGGCAGTGGGGTGATTAGCAAGGAAGGGAAAGTGGCCAAGAGGTAGATAAGGTAAGAGTTTTAAGCAGTTTCAAGAACTTAAGGAGGTCCGTCTCAGATCTGAGAGGGGCAGGGAGGCTGTTCCAAAGGGAGGCCCACTCTCTGCTTAGAGAAGCGTTTGACAGTCAAGAAAGTTGGAATTAGAGGAGCGTAGGTCTCTAGCAGGGGAGTATTTAGGGAGGGAAAGCTGGAGATAGCGTGGTCCCAGGCCCCAGGTAGCTTTGTAGATGATGTAGAGGGTCTTGAATTTGATCCTTGCAGCCACCGGGAGCCACTGGAGAGATTTTATGGCTGGAGAGATATGGTCCCTGGGCTTAAAACCAAGGATAAGTCTTGCAGCCCTATTCTGGATTAGCTGGAGGGGGCAAAGAGAGGACAGAGAGAGATTGAGAAAGAGGCTGTTGCAGTAGTCCAGCCTGGAAACATTGAGTATCCGGTGGAAGGCGAGAAAAGGAAGAATGCCTCTGAGGAGGTGGAGCTGGAAGTGGAACTTTTAGGGAAGGTCCATGATGTGAGGGGTGAAGGAGAGAGCTGAGTCGAAGATGATTCTGAGGTTTTTGGCCTCACAAAATGGTGGGGGTAGAGGGCCCAGAATTGGGGGCCAAAGGCTAGGAGGAAAAGAGGGCACAGGTGTCCCAATTAGGAGGATCTCGGTCTTTCTGGCATTGAGACAGATATTGTTCATGCACACCATGCCTGAATGGTGGACAGAAAGTCAGGGACGAGAGAGGAGGAATAAGGAGAGGTATAGGGAAGTTTGAAGGAAAGCTGTTTGCCATTGGCATTGGCATAACACTAGAAATGAGGAGAGAAGGAGGAGATCAGGTGAGCAAGAGGGAAAAAAATGCAACGCTTCACAAATTTGCATTGTTTGTTTTTATAATGCATGTTTCAACCCCCCACATCTTCCATTCATGTCCGTTCACACCCATCACAATTCCTCATTTCAGATCTTATCCAGATAATACTTGCCCAACTTAAAATGTTTACATTTTGGCCAGGTTTATCTTTTGTACATGTTCACCTTAAAATCCCTCTATTTTGAGCCTATACTTGGTTGTCTACCTTATGACTCCCTAGTCCCCTCGCTACCGATTGAGTCAAGGTGCACACAATGACCTTAAACCAATCCAGATCTGGCACTTGGCCAGAAAAGAAGCAGACCACTCCCAATAGGCCAGCCCAAGCGAAGGGCTCCCAGAACTATGTAAATCCATGTTCGGCTTCAGTTTGTGTGGGAGTCTGAGGAGGAAACTAGAGTTGTTGGTTGGAGAGTGTTGGAAAGCCTAAAGAGAGCTGGAGTGGAGAGGGGGGAGACAGCATGAGGAGAAAGAGGTGGTTGGTGAAGATCAGGAGGTGGTTGGCTAAAAACATCAGGAGGTGTTTGGTGAAGAACAGGAGGTGGTAGATCAAGAACATCCGGAGGTGGTTGGTGAAGAACAGGAGGTGATAGATCAAGAGCATCCGGAGGTGGTTGGTGAAGAAGATTAAGAAGGCGACGAAGATATTGCAATGATACATCACATGTCCAGCCTGTTTGTATAACCCACTCGGTTATATGACACTTGTCAGTCCTTTGCTAGTCATTTCTTCACAATTATTTGTACATACCATTTTTTGTTTTGGATTTGGGTGAAACTATGGCCCTCATTACACTTTTGCCGGTATCCCGCTGGTAATTCCGGCCGGATATCAGTAACACTACTTTGCTGTTTCCTACACCCGATATCCCGTTATTACCAGACATATTTATTACTGGCGGCGTAAATGCTGATAATTTCCCATTCCAAGGAGTCCCGTAGTATTGGCACTGGTGATTCCGGCATATATGTGCTGGTATATTTGCTGGCAGAGGCCTGAACTCCGGCAGGTCAGGCGTGCCAGTAGATCACCGCCCCTACTGGCAAACTTGTGTTTCTCCAATCTGTAAAAAATGCAGTTGCTGGAATTACTGGCATTTGTACTGGACCGGGGAACTCATAATAAGCCCCTATGTCAGAGCTTCCTTATAAATTATTTGGCTGATGATTTAATTCTCACTTTTTATTTGTGCCTGCTGTAGACAAAGGGGTATGATTTTTTCCTTGAAAATAGAGTTACAAACTGGAATTTTGCATTTGTTAGCATCCAACGCATCTTCCCCTCGCCAAGGGATCAGTAATGTGTTCTCTTTTGCTAAACCCCTCAAGCACATTGGTGTTAGACTACGTGAGTCACTTAGTTATTCAATTCGGAGATCTACGCTTTTCAATTTAGGCTGTTGTTCATAGCAGTATAGGCTGATGGAAAATGGAAAATAATGCCACAGTAGCATCAACATTGCCTATCATCTTGTGGCATGAGAAATTTCTATGCAATTTAATTTTCAAATCAGGGTCATGTGCCATAAAAACTTGCTTAACAGAATTGCTGTGGTACAAAATAGTAATAATAGTATGCTGTTTTTAATGCAGTATTTCTTGCCTGATTTCTCTTTCTAGGTGCTGTAACAATAGTTGTTCCACAAGTGTACAGCCAGAGACAGGTTTTGGTGTTACCATGGCTAGTGCTTCCGACCACAGGAGAAGCACTTCATTGTGGCAGACTATGTAATGATATATACACCCATTGCCGACATACCAGCTTGAAAGTTCACAATGACAGTGTTTTCCGGATGACATGCCAGGCAGAGTGTTGCTGGACCCTGGCACTGGGAGCTATTAGCACCCATATCTTCACCACAGCTTGCTGGGTCTGCCATGGCAGCCAAGCCATTGGTGGAATCAGTGATGACGGGGGACTGAAAATCTCTTGGTGCCACCTGGAAATGTGATGGTATGTGGCCATTATCCCCAGGGTGTAGCCCTTACTTCACTATCTACACCTTAACCTCTTGCTGAAGACTGCATGCTCCGCACCCTTGACAGTCTAACTCAGAGGCAGGCAGGTCAAAGTACTGCCACACCCATTACCATGAAGGCTCTGTGAAGTGGGAGAGGTCTTTGCTCTCTGCTCCTTCTTGCTAGGTACTCATCAGTCTGCCTTGTCCCCCCCTGCTATGGCAGTCAGCGAGCAAATCTTCTCTACCAAATTCTCATCCTCCTCAACTAGCTCCTGCTCCTCCCCTTGTGTAGGTCTACTGCCTGCCAAGTGACCACCACATGCTGACTTTACCTCTGAGGATCCTCCCTGATATGATGCACTTCAGGGACTTCCCCTCTATTTTCAGCCTTGCTCTACTGGGTCAAGATCACTTCTTCCTCTGCTTCAATGGTCCCCTCCAAAATCGTAATAATCTCTGAAAACTACTCCAGGGTACATGCTACAACTGCCCTGTCCTACAACACAAGGAACAGGACTGTGTCCCTCTCCTGCACTTCCACATAAATCATGCCCTCCTGCTACATCAAATGGTCTACCTGGTCTACCTCCCCTGCTTCAGTGGTCCAGGGGGGACTCCACCACAGGCCCTGCCTCTCCCGACTCTGTGCTCAAAGGGCCTCCACCACAGGCCATACCTCCCCTACCTCCATCATAGTCACTGCGTCCACTTGTTCCATGCTCAAGGGGTTATACACAGAGGCTCTGCCTCCCCTGCATCCATGCTCAAATCCTACACCAATAGCTCTGCCGCCTCTTCCACCTCTCCTTTTCCTGAGGTCTCCCTCAATGCTGAAGTGTGACCTGCAGACTCTGATGTTTGGGAATGCTGCATGTTCCGTGCCTATAATCCGGTGCCAACAAACAGTAGGAGGTTCCCACCCTCCAGTTTATCATAGGGAAATCTTCCTTCTCCTGCAGGGAAAAACATAGCTCCTCATTCTCTCTTATCCAACTCCATTTCTTCCCAGTGCCACAAGCATACCATTCTCCTCCTTATTGCCACCTCTGATTAGAACAAAGGTATGGGAAGGGAACCCGTGCAGCATCCTGCATCCTTCTATCACAGTGCCACCAGCCCCTCCTTTCCCTCTGCTCCTCACCAAGCTTATAAAACTGTGACAGGAAGCAGAGCGAGCAGGGAGAAAAAACATGGATCCACAGTGGATAGATGCACTGGTGCTGTGCTCCTCACATCATCCATGGAGTGCTGCTGAATATATCTCGAGCTTAAATAAATAGGTTTTCCCACATTACACAACCCCCCAGCACATCCTTCATCTCAAGGGCTGCAAATTAAGATGCAGGCTAAAGATTGAGAGGAGGGCTAAATCATCAAACACTACAGTGGGGATTTTTGAGATCCACCCATCCTGCCAGCAGCACCCATTGTTTCTTCCTGCAAAGTTGGCATTGGGTCTCATCCCTCCTGCTCCTACCTGACTTCAGCATCATCATGCAAGGCATGAGTCCTACAACATTGGTCATTCCTGCAATCCCACAACTCTGTGGGAACAATGGAAACCTTCAATTACGTTGTATGTAGAGGCCATTGATGAGTACACATTTTTCACCAGCAATAGAGCCTGGGGAAAAATAAGCAGGCGGCTCTGCTTTGGCTTCCCCTTTTGAAGAAGCTTTGGCCTGCATTGAGCAGGTTTTATTGGCAGAAAGTGAACATTGTCCTTGAATGATGGATGTTTTTTTTATAGAAGGCAAACTTTAGCAGAATCCATTACAGATATTGTAAGAGCCTTGAATGATCTAGCAAGCATGTGTGCATTTGGTGCAGTCTCTGACCAGCTTATCAAAGATCAACTACTGCCACATTACTTTGACCTGAAAGTTCGAGTGAATGCATAATGGTCCATCCATGGACCACACCACCATTATTTAAACAAAAAGTAGATAATTCCATTAGATGAATAAAGAATTCCCCAAAACTATTCCTGAGGAAGGGTGCACTGTTTGATATAAGGTTGCAAATGGATGCAGATGTCCCAACAATGCATGGTCTAAACAGATGCACAGCGATTTGGTGCTAATTTCTTGCACAGAACATGAATATCGGCATACATTTATTGTTTGCGGTTTGTCAACAGTGATCTAACGATCACGGGTACAGAACACTGTAAATGGAAGCCCGAGGAGCTCTGAGGCCGAGACCTGCAACACACCGCACACAAGTGCACACAGGTGCTGGCAGGCCCGACCTCGGAGTGGCCCGGATGACAGAAGACGCTGGTGTGAAGAGAAGGGTTGTGTGCATGTGTGTGTGTTTGCATGGTGTGAAGAGTGCGAGTGGCGGGGCGCAAAAGGGAGGTTCCGGGGTGAAACCCTCTAATTAAAAGTTATCCAGCCAGTGAAGGAGGAGATGGACTGGTGGTGAGTGTGGGGTGTAAAACCCCCGAAATGGCAATTTTCCCTGCCCGTTGAAGGCCGTACCAAATCGGCCTATAAACGCTGCCTTTTTGGTATGCAGCCTGCAATGGGCAGAGTTCATAGATCCAAATTATTCTGGTGTAGCAATTGCATACTCCTTCATTTGCACCAAGTTCAGGAAAATTGAACACTTTGCTTCATTGTGCCACATCGGATATCCAAACACAATGTTGCTGTTGTAGAAGACCACTCAGATGACGAGAACTACTGTGCTGACATGAAAAGCCTAGTCGTTTGTCTTTCTGACAGAACAGTGCTGCAGCGCTGCAAGATACGGTATTTTGTTGTGGTAATGAATGAGGTTCCACCGAAACACATAGCTGATTCCAGCTAAGACCATAGAATTATTTCCAAATCTCTTTGTTCACGCAATTGCTGATTGTGTCCATACGTTTCACACTCCTTACATATTGCCTGGAGCTAACAGTGCGCCCAAGATCCATCTCTTGGAATATATGTATTCCTCGTTTCTCTTCAAAGGTTCCAGTGCTTCAGGCAAACTGTACAACTCCTGACATGGCCTGCAGTCTTAGGTTTAGACAAGCAAGGTCCACTTGCTATAAGACTCGACCGAAGTTCAGCTGAGCAGGTCCTGTCAACGGCTTCAATGTCTTGTGATTGTGCATTCACAAATAGTCCTGCATGATAAGGGAGAGACATGGACTGCTTAAACACTACAGTGGAGTAGAAATGAAGATATATGCAAGTGAGTGTCTAAAGAATGTGGATGGGAAATCAAATTGAAAGTGTGTTTAAATGAGAGTTTGAAGAGCATGTTGATTAAAAAATCAGTAGGCCTCTATATTCAGCACGATGCCTAATGTAGGTTTAGGGAAAGACACATTTTGAATTGTATGCTTGCAGTCAGGATGAAGACATGAAACTCAGCAAATAATGCTGTATTTACTCAAATGTTATCCTGCTGACATATCAAAGTTATTTACAAATATTCTTATACTGCCAAAATTGGATTTAAGTTTCACAAATAAAAGGACCTTGAAACAAATGATGATAGAAGGGTGTGAGTCTTAATTGTATTGTTGATTTTGGTTGGTTACCAGACATTTGGTAGAAAAAAATTGGTCGACCAGACAAATGGTCGAACCAATTTGGTCGAAAACCAAATGGTTGAATTTGTATTTTTTTATTTTCACCCTTTTTTTTAATTTTTTTGGGGGGGTTCCTCCTAACCCCCTTTTGTTTTTCTAAAAACCCCTTTTTTTAAAAAACGAAAACCCGAAAAATAAATATATAAATAAAAAAACAATTTTCAATTGCTTGGGGATTGTGTGCTGTTTGTTTCTGTGTTCAGCAGAATGTGCTGCTATTAAATATTTACAGAACTAGCCTCCTCCTACATTACAGTCTTGTGTCTGTGCTCCACGACACCACATACATGAAATAAAACTCAAGTCAGCCACTATTCCCATGATACATGTCTGCCCAGTGCCCCTCACAGCATGCAAGGAATTTTCTGACCTTCTCTGCACACTTCCAAATGACAATATCATCAAGCCCCTTCAGGCCACAGAAGTGCTTATCCCATTTGTACTCATAAAAGAACTCCACAGTCAGGGGCTGCATTACAGTGTCGACCTCTCTAAAATATCAGCGTTGCCTCTGACAGTTTTCCCCTGCCAAGCATAATTGCGTTAGTCCTTTTTCTCACCGATTCACAGTTTTTCAAGAAACTTGTCTTCCAGTGCTTGTCATCAAGTACTCCCCCATCCATTGTCTGAAGTGCTCACAGTGTTTCAGTATAGCAGAATGCCCTTTGGGCTCTCCTTGACTGCCTCTGTTTTTCAATGGTTTGCTCACTTTCCTCATGGGACCATAATTAAGGTAAAAGGCGCTATAACAAATGACTAAATGAATATGACTGAATAAATGAATCTCTAATGTACTATTCTTCCAAGATGACATACTAGTGTACAATGACCAGTGGTCAAAGTGGGCGGCAGCGGTTGGGAGCGGTGCCCTTTACTTTTTACAGTTACGTTTAACTGTTCCTATACTGTTATTTTTAAACAGAAACTGTTCCGGAATGGTTTAGTTTTAAAATAAAAGTGTAGGAAGAAGTTGAAACTTGCACTTCAGTGCACTGCAATGAACTTTCCCTTAAACAGCAGGTGCATTTGCTTAGGGGTATGTATGGTGCATGGCAGGGGGCATGGCGATGGGGTATGCGGGGCCAGGCCAGCAGGGAACATAGTTCCACTACTTCTTTTTGTACATTTCGGCTACTGACAATGGGCCTCATTACGACCTTGGCGGAGGTCCATGGCGCTATTGGCACCATGGACCATGGCGCTAAGTTGCCAACTCCGCCATGGGGGTTGGCGGACTTACCGCCCCATTCCGACCTTGGCGGGGCGGTAAGTCCCCAATCCCCATTTACCCTTCCCCATTCCCATTTTTGCCCCATAGGGCATAATGGGAGTGGGGAAGGCGTTAATTACGCCACCGTAAATTACGGTGGCGTAATTAACATCAAGGTCCCTTAGCGCCATGGATTTTTACACCTGCTAAAAGCAGGTGTTAGATCCGCCATGGCGCTAAGGGATCTCGTACTCAGGCGGTAAGGGTCGGCGATGTTTACGCTGGCGTAAACCCCTTACCGCCTGGGTCGTAATGAGGCCCAATGACTCAGAGGCCAGAAAAAAGTTCCTAATTAAGGAACTCCCGGCCTCTGCACACTTTCAATGGCTCTACATATGAGATCAATTATTAAGAGTGATATTTGATATTATTCTTTGTAACACTTTGAATACCACATTCAGTTTTTCTTGTCAAGATAATTCCCACACAAAATACACAATGGCTTTTATTTTTTAATTTGAACATAAGAATTTAATATTCATGTAACCCAACGCGTTTCGAGAAAAAAACAAACTTGTTGAGGGGCAAGTATATACATTCACAATATTTCTAGAAAGAGATTAAAGGAAATATATAATCATTGATATTGCACTTTAAAAAACTATTCAGTCACAAAATGAAGTTTAGCTGTGTCAACCATTAGGTCTCTTCTACTAGTAACCCATACTAATCCAACATATTAACAAAACAAGAAAGTCACAGAGTCAATTACCCATTATTATGATCTAGATAACCATTTGTATAAGCTCAAATGATACCTAGGCGATTTCTGGTTAAGTTATTGGGTCTTTGAGATTCATGTTATGCTTTCTATTTAACTTCACTCATGAGGAAATAGATTATTACTAACTTTCGTGATTCTAAGGCGCGGAACCAATTGAGATGTTTCTAATATCGGAAAGATCTTCTATTTTTATGTAGCTTCCAAATTTAAAGGAGACCATAACGACGACTCCTACTGGAGAGAGTACATGATGATGTTAAAAATAGTACAAGTAGTACAAATAGTAATTTCCTAGTAATTCTGTAGCCATTCAGGATTTGTAAATAAGAGCATTTTACCAATGGTGGGTAAAGAGTTGTATAGAGCGGTGTAGGATTTGGGGTGATTCACAATCGTTCTTTAATTCCTGAATGGTAATACTCTCCTATTCATATGTAGAACGTTGGATCCCCATGGATATGTAGTAGTATCAGTGATAGATTAGACTGTTCCAGTGTAAGTAAATAATATCCAAATGTAACAGAAGCTTAGCTTACCAATTGGAAAGAAAATGTTTGGTCTGCACCAGCCCTTTGGGGTGTATGGTTGAAGTGAAGGCGATGTGCACTCAGAAGTACATCAATCCAGCACGATCTTTGTAACTATAATAAAAGGATGAATCCGTATAAGGCTCTCTAGGAGTGGAATTGGAACAGAATAAGGGACGGCTAGTTATTAAGCTTACCTTTGTTTTGAAAATGACAGGTTCCTTCATTGTATCACCACGCTGCAATTCGCCTCGTGTGATTTTCTTTTTTAAAAGATGGCCGCTAGCTATTGTGGCGTTTACTGATGATGTCATCGCATATCTTTGATCCTTGATATCTCAATCACATTCTTTGACTATTTTCCTGATGTATTCTTATCAGGATTTTCTCATGCAGCATATTCTATAGATTGTTCAATCTGTTCTTACCCAGTGCCAAGGTCTACAAAATGGCAATTGTGGATAACTTCCCTTAACTCAAAGAATCTTCAGTGCCCAGGCAGAGGCTAAGAAACTTTTCAAAATACTTAAAGAACAGGAAACTACCAATCCCTCTAATATCGGCCAATTAATGAAGGATGCTGCTAGGTGCCAGGACATTCAGGATGCCATGTCTGATAAACTGAAGGGTATCAGGGCAGACATAGGGCATAAAAAAGCAAAATCCTCCTTTGGATTCCAACACCGCGGGTTTGGAATCAGTTAAAAGAAGTCCCTCCATACCCCAGTTAAATTTTTCCACCATTACAGTGGACGAGTTGTCAGTCGTAGTGAACCAACTTAAAATTACCAGCTGTAAAGGTGACCCATGCTCGGCCATGATTATTAAAACCTGCCCTCCAACCCTATTGGTTGCTATTTGCAAGTTTGTAAATGCTTCACTCACAGAAGGTCATTAGCCGGCAGATCTCAAACAAGCCTGGGTCACCCCTATTCTTAAAAAAATAATTTTTCCCACAGAGGTGGCACTCAATTGCAGGCCCATTACTAACACACAATTATTACAGAAATGTTTAGATAGGCTTGCGTATGGGTATATTGCCCAACATTTGAATAACTTTCCAGTTTTGAATCCTCACCAATCAGGTTTCATAGTGGGATACGGAACTGAAACAGTGTTATTGGAACTGAGGTCCAGGCTGCTGGAGAGGGTGGACAAGGGTCTCGCTTCTATGTTGATGCTCTTGGATCTCTCGGCTGCCTTCGACCTGGTCGACCATTCTACACTGGTCACCAGGTTGGAGGCAGTGGCCAACTTTTTCCCAGCAGGGGTACCCTGGATTGCCTCATTCTTGAACAACAGAGAAAGCAGAGTTTTGCTGAGGAGGCAGAGGCCCATCCGCTCACCATTGAATTGGGTGTTATGCAGGGTGCCTGTATTTCTCCCTGCCTTTATAACATATTTGGCACCCTTCTTTGCACTGCTGGCTCAGGAGGGGATCATGTTTATCAGCTATGCAGATGACACGCTGTGTGTCCTCCCCATGGTTGGTACTCATGTGAGGGATGAAGCAGAACTAAACAGAGTCTATACCTCCATCGAGACCTGGATGGTTTGGAATAACTTAGCCTTGAATAGGAGTAAGACAGAGCTGTTGATTGTCAGTATGCAGCCCATTCTTTCCAAGCTAGGTCTGGCATAGGAGAGCTTCCAACTCAGTGAAGTCAAGATAACACCCCTTAAGAAGGTTAAAACCTTGGTCGTTATCTTTCAACAACAGCTTTCTATGAAGGCACATGTAGGGAGGATTGTCTCCTCGGCGGCCTACTATATTAAGCTCTTAGCTCACCTCAGACCTTTGATCACACAGGCCAAAGCTGAGACAATTGCCAGTGCCATTGTTGGAGGGAAAATAGATTATTGTTGCAGCCTCTTAGCTGGCCTTGGTAAATCAGAGGGGAATAGATTACAGGTTATCGAAAACAGCATAGTGAGGGTGGTTATGGGGCTCTCATGCCGAGACCATGTCTCGGACACCAGAAGAGGACTGCACTGGCTCCCAGTGGAGGCTCATGTTCGCTATCGCTTCCTAGTGATTACATTCAAGTGTACACTGGGCATAATGCCCAGTTACTTGCAAGATCTTATAGAGGAAAAAGTTCAAAGCAGATCTCTCAGATCGAGCTATCAGAAATTTTTAATGCTTCCTAGATGTAGAACCAGAAAGGCAGAGAGGGGATATTTCTACATCACAGCTCCAAAAGCTTGGAACAATCTCTTACCAGGCCTTAGATGCCAGCCAAACTCAGAATCCTTTAAGAGAAAATTGAAAACGTGGTTGTTCATTTAACCCTCTTTCCTGGCTTCCTCCCTCATGAGCTTCTCCTTAGTGCCCCATTTATTTGTTTGTAAGTTTGTAAGCACCCTAATGCCTGTGTGTCCAAGGTTTGCGCTTTATAAATGTTTAAAGTAAAGTAAAGTAAAGGTGTACTCTCCTGCTGGGATTCTCTGATATAATTATTTGCTTTCCTCATACACCATCTCTTATGACTTGCAATGCCTGTTATACTCTTCTGCCAGGGCTTTTCTTTACTTGCACACATGTGTCCTCTTGTACAAAACACTTGTGACTTGAAATACCTGGTACATTCTCCTACCAGGGCTTTCTTTATAAGTAAACAGTTATTCTCATATGAAAAATACTTGTGGCTTGAAAGGCATGGTATACTCTCCTGCAAGGGTTTTCATATATGTGTCTTACGTACACTCACAAATTTGACATTATGTTTGCTCTGGTCTGTTTCTTTAAGAAATATGGCAACGTTAGTTCCATCTCATTTTCTTCATTCATCGTTATTTGCTTTCGGTTCCATTACCCCGGTCTTCCCTTCTCCCTCACGTGGACTCACCGGTCTGCTCTAGTGGGTACTTCTTTCCCTGCAGTGAACCTGCAACAGCTTGCTGGTGTCCCGCTTTCCTCCTTTGGGTTTGCCGCCTCTGCCTCGAGGTTCTCGTTGCTCTTGCGGCTCTCACTTTTCTTTTCCGTGGTCCCCTGGTCTGCAGCGGTGCAGTGGAGACATTTCCATGCCGCTGTGCTTCGGGAGGTCATCCTTCTTCCTCTGGCGATCTCACTGCGTACCGGCGTACCAGCCTCCACAATCTCCCTTCTTTGGTTTCTCCCGTGAGCTGGTTGAGTCCACAGACCTTGCACTCGCAGAGCAGTCCTTTGGTGGGTACCGAGAGGACTTGACCTCTACAGTCAGCTCTCCTTTGTCAGCTGGTTTCCCAGTTTAAATGTCCCTCAAGCTAAAAGCGCTTTTAACAACTAGAGCACTGTTTGCATTCTCAGTCATTACTGATTCTCATTACTCGACTCAGCTTCCTCGTGGCAGTATTTCGTTCATTGGCAAAAAGAGAAGTCACTTTGCAACAACTTGTAGGCAGAGTCTAAAGAAGTATTATCCATAGTTTTGTATGATGAACTTGATCATTTTTATCGTGAGTTTGAAGAAACTTATTTAGCAGTTTTAAAGGACAATTTTGATGATTTGGATGTAGAGCTTGAAGAAGTATTCTCAAAAGTTTTAAATGACAAATTAGGTTTCAGATCGCACAGAGGCAATGGATTCAGAGCTACCAGGGGAGTGACCTTCACTACTTCCCATCGCCTCCTCTTCTTAGTGGTCCGCATATCCTCTCTTGTGGGAATTTGGACCTTAGATACACCAATTCTACACAGAGGGGAGGAGTGAGGGTAGCAGCATGCCATCAAGGCCTGGAGTACGCTGGAAGTATCCTATGAGGAAAAAGGAGGGAATGTGATTTCTTCCACTGATATCATCGGGACTTGGGAGGATAGCTCAGGGGCAACATGTTCGCCTTGGAAGCAAGACGACACAGAGCAACATAGGTTTGATCCCTGGGTCCAAACTTAGTAATCTCAAGTATTAAGCGCGTTATAAATAACCTATCATATCATATTTCTGAGAGTCACCTCCCCCCAGGATGTCATCCCTCATATAGCCGCCCCAAGGGTCAGGATCACATAGTGGGAGACTGCCCCAGGGAAAGAAGTTATGGCATCCTTGGGTTCATCACAGTGCTGTTCCCATCTCTAGCTCTGTAGGTTGGGACATGCATGAATGTGTCCTGGCTACCATTCAAGACTCCTATCTAGAATCTAATTCTGCCATAACTGAAGCCACCTGTCCGGATCAAACCAAAGCTGACTCCACCCTTGCAGCATTAAAGAAATTCATGTCATGACTGACTGAAAAGAATTCACTGATTTAATAAGAATCATTCAGGAAGATCAAGGAGGAGCTCTCGGCGGAATCTGACTTAGCAGTTGGAGGGACAAACTCATTCCTCTACCATCACTGCACAACACCTTCATTACTTTACCCCATGACACTCTATGGGAGTTAACATTACAAAACACAGACCACGTGACAAACACTGGCGGATTGCAAGGGACAGGGACTATGAACCCAGCCTTTCTTCTTGTGCGACATTCAAGGGAGGAGAAAATGCCTAGGGACACATGCCTGGCCAATGACAAGTGTAGAATGGACATAATCAGTATGGAAAAATGTGGGCATTGATTTCATTAGACTGATTGAACACATACCACTTTCCCAAAAATATCCAGTGGTCCCAGAAAATTACACTTCCAAGTGGTCCAAAGCCCATTTGCTTCCCGAAATCGCCATCTCCCCCACCATTTCCTTTCTATATGACATCTTTGGCAGGCAAGGATACTCCAAATGGTTGGTTTTGGATAACGGGGCTCCATTCACCTCCAGAGAAATGTCATTGTGCGTTTCCAACTGTGGTTTTCTTATGCTCAGACACCACTTTATTAACCAATAGGAAAAGGCCAAGTGGGCAGGGTGAATAGATTCTTGAAGGAGACAGTGCAAAGGGCAAACCAATCTTGTACTGATGGTCAGGAACAGTTAAGAGGGCTATAACCGCAAACATAACTGCAGCTCATTCCATCACAAGAGTCACTATTCTCCCTGATGCAAGGTCTTCCTTCAAATATCAGATTTGCCCCAGCCTGTGTCCATGAAACATTCCCTTCTTCATGCCTTCTTGCATGGTCATCAAAGCTAGAGTGACTGACATCCAATGAAATACACTGCATGTTTAACGCCACCACTCATTATGCCATCGGAATGTGTGATATGCTGAAAGTCAGATTGCAAGGCCAATCCAGAGACACCATTTCCAAATTTAGATACCCCCTTCATGGCCAGCAAGTACTAAGGAATGCCATTGTGGTTCAAGGGAAAAGGTGGGAATATCTCGAACTATCAAAACTGCTGAGGACAGCCGCACCATCAGCGACCATTGCACTCAAATTTCCAAGGAAGGGCCTTTTCTTAGGTTAGCAGCCATTCAACCCTCACTGAACCCTCTTGTTACGACTGACATGCACAAGCCAACCAGGTCCACAGCACAATACATCAGAGAAGTGAGCTCATCAAATGTCAATGCAGACATACCACACGTGGTTTATAGTCATAATTTAGAAAACAATAATGTTGAAAGTCATTTTTTAGAAAAAAGAATGTCGACAAAAAAAATGTCGAATTTATTTTTCAATACGTTTTTTTTTTAAATGGGGAGTTCCCCCCAACCCACCTTTTTTTAAAAAAATGTTACCCATTTTTTATACTTACCAAAGCCAAATAATACATAATACATTCAACATTTCTTTTCGACATTATTTTTTCGACATTTTTGTCATTCGACATTATTTTTTCTAAATTATGACTGACCACCACCACAAGTTAATGGCCACAGCAATGTTCAGGATTTCCAGCATATCAGAATGTAAACTAAGACATTGACCTATAACAGCCAGGAAACTAAGACAGAGTGAAGATTACAAAATTCCAGAGTACAAATTCCAAAAAAGATCCCAACACACAACTGCAACAACAAGGAATGCAGAGCACAGCTCCAGCATTTTATTTCGATTATGAACTATACTAACAGTTTCCTCAACAAAGGGAGATAAGGTAGCATCCTGCATGCCTCGACAGACAGACCCCTCCCTTTCCCACATCATGCTTATCAAAGCGTGCTGTGCCAGAAAGAGGGAAAGAGGATGAGGTGCAGCAAGGAAAGAAAAAGCTCGACCTCATGATGGAGAGCAGGACTAGTGCTGCGCTCTTCACACCATCCCCGGGATGCTTCTCAAAATATATAAAGCTTAAATAAATAAATAAGTTCCCCACGCCACCCAGCCTTCTGTCATCCTTCAGCTCGAGTGTTACAAATTGAGATGGGGACTGCAAATTGAGAGATGGGCTAAATCATTGAATAGCACTAACAGAAGATTAGGGGGAACTAACAAATCAATGAACAAATACGATACATGCAAAGCGGTACATGGAAAACCAAACAGACAACAAAACTCTGCACACAACACTTAAATGCTTCTATCACTCTCTAACTATGAGTCTGCTTTGTATTACTCCTTCTCTCACTGGTATTACTCCTTCTATCACTGATTAATAAAAACCAGTATGGACTACGAAGTGAGCTGGAACTTTTATAGAGCCTCTAACTTCATTGCAGAGATTCAAAGCCACTGATTGACTGAACAAGCTCGACAAGTCAACCAGAGGTTCAACCTGGGATTTGAGGTTCCTGATTGGAATCAATGCAAGACTTGGGAAGCCGTGAGTCGAGATCTGAACCAAGATTCAACCTCGCCAAAAAGCGATGGTGCACTTGCAAGATAGGAAGAATCTCTCTAAAGAAACTTAAGGGATTTGTGAGACTTGTTTTAGGATGTTTCCAGTGCTAGTCAAAAGCTCATAAACAACAAAGATCTTGTGACCCCTGTAAAAAGCTGGGACCATGAAACACTGTATTGGAAGCGTAGGAGCAGGGAAGCCTGTGACAGGCCTTTCCTCTGTGACCACGAGACAGGTGAAAGGTTGTGGGTGGTTATTGAATTATAACCAGAGAATTAAAGCTGAATTGTGTCTCCAATAAGTCATGAAAAAAATCTTTACAGGCTGAGAAAGTCTACTTTAGCTACTAGAAACACATGTTGGAAAAGCATTTTAGGATTCCCGAAGAGGCTTTGAAAGCATATTGAGAATCCTTAGGAACATTTAATTAAGACTATTGAGAATTCCAAGAAAGAGATGAGAAGCTTATGCTTGAAAGAGGGAACTCAGAGATCCCAGGAGGATGTGTTTTGGGGTAGTGAGGTGTAAATTCATAAATATTATACCATGGAAACAAAATAAAATCACAACAGACACAGAAATAAGTCACTTGCTCACTAACAAGCCAACCCCCCAGCACTTGGCACTAGCAATGACAGCTCCAGCAAATGAGCATTCAGCACCCTCCAGCAATGAGAGCTTCAGCAATACTAGCCCCCCCAGCACACCCTAGCACTGAGATCACACGCTCCCTCCCTCCTCTTTACTGAACAGAAGTCCACTGTTATACATAGTGGCATTTGACATACATTACATGCATAGAGGCATTCCATGGCAACCAGCATTTTGCCTATGTGCATACATTTCATAATAGAATGAATTGTACTGTACATTCTAAGAATGCAAAACATATCTTGCAAACAATCCTTCTCTTGCACGAGACAGAAGGACTTTGCAGAAACAAAAGCATTTATCATGCTATCTCTTCAGTCAAGGCTGTTTCTCTGTGCTAAAGGATAGCTGACAGTCTGCCAACAGTCACAGTGTTATAATAACATAATTTCGCTGTGTTCACCTGCTTTCAGCATTTTTGCATGAACACATTTCCTTTGGTACTCAGCAAAGCCTGATTCATAATGAACAAAAACAGAACACAATTAGCGTTTCGAAAAACAGAATGTGCGCTTTACAAAGTAACAAGTATATCTACATTATATCTTTCTGCATGGCTCTCAGCCAATGTTGATCCATGATAGCTCAGAGCAAACTATATTGCTAAATAGAGTTTACATTAATGCAAGAATGGATTAGCTCATGCTAACTATAGAAATATGCAGATTGACAAACGGTCCATTTAGCATGTGCTAAGCAATTCTGGGACAGTAATGCTAGGCAGTAGACGGTCCATTGACATGAGGCAAGTGACATGGCAGATGTCCGTCAAAACATGGATATAAAAAGCAAATAGTGTAGCTAGATACTCGGGCGTACTAAGGCAGTAACATGGACACTGTGTGTCAGATCTCTGGAAAGATGTACATAGCATGGAAACTACGCAAGGACACATTGTATCCATAGGCAGAATCCTAGGATGATGTCTGCAAGCACTGCAATTGTGACAAAAATGTGGGTGCTATCAATTCATTAACCTGAAAACATTGCTCTAAATGATGCACAGCAAGCTGCGTATAAAAGCAGGATATATATATATATATATATATATATATATATATATATATATATATATATATATATATATATCATCCTGGTGCTATAAATGAAAACTATCAAGCATGTGTGTATGTGCTTGATCAAGTGTGTGTACTGAAAAAGAAAGCATAGTACAGCATGTCATAGTATAGCATATCATGGGAAGTGGGATAGACGTGGGCAACAGTTTTCTGAGATGTTGTGTATTCTCTAATACCCAAAGGACAATTATTATCATTTCCACTGTCATTAGCAGATCAAGTATAACATTCTTCTTCTGGCTGACCATGTCTCCTGGACTTGATTACTTTTTTTGTTGCAAAACGGTCCATATCGCCACTTCTGTGCAACCCAAACATGGGCATAGTTTTTCAGTGTCAATTAAGAACCTCACCGACATAGGCTGTAGAAGTTCATCCATGGGTGGCACTTGACCACAAGTCTTTCCTCAATTCAAGTCTTCTGTGCACTGCCCCCCTCTGCTTTCAGGCAAGCGTCTTTGGGCAGAATGGAGAGAACACATGTTGGTTTCTTGTCGGTGCTGCACAAATTGCTGCTACACTTTGCTTCCTCCAAAGTCTTTCCTTGGTACAGATTGTATTGTGGCACTCTGGACACAGAGTGAGCTTTGAACAATCTAGGAATATTCACATCTCAACAGACCCTCAGGGTGCTCAAAACAAGGGTCAGTATTTCTTTCTCTCAATGAAAGACACACCGGGGTACATATTTCTCTGTCACCTAGCCCCTTCCTTTACCCATTTTGTCAGGACAGAGGCAAAGGTAATCATTTCACATGTGCAGCGTGGATCCAATTTCTTTTCTCGCCGTCCATGCGAACAGCTTGTGTAATGTACGTATGATAAAAATATTGTATTTCGAAGAACATCAGGGAAATAGATTTATTAAAATCAGGCAGTTTCTATGAGGCAGCCTTGCACTCTGGGATTCGAGCCAGCACCTTCATGACTGTGTACTTCTCAGGCGAAGCTGTTATCATGCTCGGCACTCTGAGGCATCAAAGCATTCCGCAGTGCTGCGATCGCTTGCTCAGAGACATCACTGGTCATGGATGTTCAGATGTAGGCCAGTCTGTATCAGTAGGCCAGTCTTCCCGCATCAGATGTATCTCAAGAAACCAAAAAAAGTGCAGTATCAGGTATGGCATACATCATTAAACTGTTTTGAAACAAAGCAAGGACATTAATTCCTGAATTATACTGAATAAACACTTCCATTTACATTTTTTTAATGTTTTTATTTAGATAAAATTGTTTTAGCGAATTACCAACTTTTTCAATTACTTACATCTTCATTTTCATTTCAGTATTTCGTATTATACAAAGATTTAGTTAGACATCAACTCATACAGTTATGAAAGATAGTAATGGGGAACAAATGGAAAGACAAAAAGAAAAAGAAGAAAATAAAATAGATTCTAATTAACATTAATATATACTAAGATGTTCGAAGTTAATTTCTTAGATTAACCATTTGTAACTCAATATAGTGCTTTGACAATAGTAACAGTTATACCATGCAGGCATCTATATTTGGAAGAAAGGTAAAATAAGCTTCCCTGTTAACACAATTTGATTGTAAGTACATTGCACATGAGTAACATCAAACATATTGTCGTTTGCTGGATAGTATTTATGCAGGCAATATCAATCTAAGTTCTTTAAAAAATTGTATGATGTCTATGATGAGGTAAGTATAAGAAGTGTTGAATATTGCGTCCCACAATTCATCTTTGGTCAGTAGAGGATCGATGTCTAAAATGTTTATGAAGATAACGGGTCCTGGTATCTATCAAGGATAAACAATCGACTAAAAGGTGTCTTGTTGTCTCTATGGATTTGAGAGCCTTGCAATAGGTACATGATCTGGATAAATTTAGGGAGTTATTGTATGAAGCAAGTTTGTCTTTAGTGGGGAGTAAGTTGAATCAAAAACGTAGAAAGGAATCTGCATACTTTCAATCTGGAAACTTGATAAGATATTGTGGTAATACATCTACAGCACGCAATTGGAAAGCACCTTTTTTACTGCTTAATACACCTTGTATTGATCAATAGTGTTTATACAATCACTTCTCCACAATTTCAATTTGGCCTTATCTGGGAATTCCAACAATTGCTCTATAGAAATGTCAGCTTCTTTAAAAGACATGATTTTTTCCATTCTAAAAGTGGCTTAAAATTTGGTTTACCTAAAACTTTTTTTAATACAGGAAACTAATTCTTGTTTGCATCAGTGGAATTTAAGTATTTCTTGTAAAGAGCTAGCATAAGGCAGGAAACTGAAGCATTCAGAGATAGGAGGCCCAATTAAAACCTAATAAGGGAAATGGGAGTACATGCAGGAACTGGGAGGGTGTGTTACCAGTAAATGCCCTCTACAATATCCCACTTGACAGCCTTGGGATTGATCTTGGTTTGACTTCCATGTGTTATTATCGGTAACACTTTTTGCAAATAGAATATCCTAGAAGGAATGATGGAGAATTTTCCGTAGTTTCTCTGTAAAGCTTTGCCCTGTATGGCAAGTAATCTCATTCTAGCTGAGAGTTCCCCTTGATATGGAAGATCCAGAGCATGAGTATTTACATTCACTCCCAGATAGTTAGATTCTTGTACTTGTCTCGAGGTACAATTTCCTAGTTTCCAATTGAAGTTGTAATTGGCTGATGAGCGTTGATGTTGTAGAATGAGTATATTAGATTTAGATGTATTGTTTATTAATTCATTCTTCTGTGCATATTCAGATAGAGCCAAGAGTTTTCTCTGTAGACCAATGGGGGTTCTATCTAATAAAATAAGATCATCTGCATATTGTAAGTATGATATTTCGTGGTCATCCAACTTCGGTGCAAACGAGCATGTAGAATTAAAAGCAAGGTGTAGATCATTAATATAAAAATTGAACAAGATCGAAGCACACAGACATCCTTAGACCAGAATTGGTTTCAATTCACTCCGATAACAGGCTATTGGATGTTAGTTTGATTCTTATAGTGGTATCAGAATAAAATTTAAGAATTAAGACCCTAATATACAGTGGGCACTCAGCATCTAAAAGTTTTCACCATAAGACTTGTCTCGACACTGAGTCAAAGGCTTGCTTAAAATCTATAAAAGCAATAAAAACCGGTTGTTTGGATAAGATTGCTTGTTTTATAATCGATAAAATAAATTAGCGTGGTTCCAATACCCGGAACAAAATTCGATTGGTTTACATCAAAAGGCATTGTTTGGTGAGCCATTTTGAGAGGTCATGAAGAACTAGCTTTGCAAATATTTTCCCAGGTGCATCTAACAGTGCTATGGGTCTGTAGTTGTTAGGATCAGACCTGTCACCTTTTTTAAATATGGGGATTATTATAGCCTCTGAGTATATTGTGGTCGCTAAGCTTTGTAGGTAGAACCTGAAATGTTGCTATCAGTTTGTTTGCCTCTGAGGAGATATAAACAAAGTCTAGTATGAACTTGCTAGCATTTCGTCTCCATGTCGGCTCTGCCGGCGAGTCTTCTGGCGTCAAGCCGTTTAGCATTGAAAGGTTTCTTAAAGATGCCAATTTAGCCCATCTAAATGCTCTTGAATTGTATTTAATGCTAGGAGTAATACAATTGAGATTGAAGTCCCCCGCAATTATTTTTGTCTTGATGTTAGGATTCATTAAAGATTGGTTTAGGAGTTTTTCGATTTTGTCAATAAACTGTGGTTCAGATGGAGAGACTAGATTCCAACAGATATTTAATATTAGGCAGCTTGGGAACAGAGGATGGAGAGTATTAGTAGTGGACAATTCAACCACTTGAATCCCAATCTCAGGTGACGGCCAGGCTCTAAGAGACAATTGGCAGTCGTTGCGGACAGCAACTAGAAGACCAGCAGCCGGACGCCCTCTCGTACGCTTGGATGCCACCACAATATTAATTTGATGATCCTCCCAGATGGGAGTAGATTGGATCCATGCTTCTTGCAAAAGGTCTATGTCGTAATTATTTAATTTTGATGTGTCGGTAAAGAGAAGATGAGAGAATCCCCTAGTGGTACAAGACATAAAAGAACAACTACGGAATGTGCTTAAAAGTTTATCCTAATGATTTGCCAGATCTGGGAGGTTCTTTGCCTCATTTTTTACCCATTCCAACTTAGATGGGGGGGGGATATCTTGTTTGCACAAGAATCTGTCTTGCTGGTACAACAAGATACTTCCTTGTTATCATTTTGATTTGAATTGACATTTGTATTCCTAGAGGTAGATTCTTTGATCGCAGGTGGAGGAAGGAAGGCTTCTAGACACAAACCTATATTGAATAGTTCCTGCCTTTCGTTCCATATTAGGTTTCTTACAGTTCTTGAATGGACATTAATTGTACGAATGTCTTGTTGGGCTGGGATAGGATACCATATTGATTCTATGTCATTAGAATTAATCTGTCGCAGCGATGGAATCGAGTTCAGTATTAGTCGAATTGTTGTGCGATTTGGGAATGGGTCCGAGTAGACTCTATCAAGCATTTTGACTCGTATGCACTCATCTTCTAGGATTGGGGGATTCGGCAAATATACATCCGGTCTATGTTCTTCATGAATTGTATCTAATGGAAGATGCAGAAAATATTTGGGCAGAGCTCGCAATATCGCAGAGAATGTTAATTCGGATTCATTTGCTAGTTGAAGTTCAGATGTTAACTGATGATGAGCTGAGTTCACGTGAGTGCTTGAAAAAGTCAAAAGAGGAGTAACTGAGGAATTAGATCTCTCAGTTGGATTAGATGAGATTGGCTGTATTTCATTTCTCCTTTGATACAAAGTTTTGAAAGATGTAGAGTTGATATCAAAGTTTACATGAAAGGAGGGAATCAACTGATGTTTATTGGGCAGAAGATTGTGTGAACCGTGGTGTACATCATCTATGATTGGATCATTGGGGTAAACAGATAGATTCATAAGTTGCTCATGTGCATCATTCGTATTGTGTTGATTTAATTCTCCATAGTCATTGCATACAGAATGTATAAGGTCGAGCTTCTTACCTTTGGAGAAGTCAAGGTCCAATTCAGGAGGCATGGAAGTGATTGAGGACGAAATGGGTTGATTTGATGCCAGGTCCGGCTGCTTATTGGATGACTCATAGGACAGGAGGTCACCAGAAGCCAAATTGGCAACAAATGTTTGGGTTTTAGCTTTCAAATTTTTGTTTTTCAGAGGAGGGGGCGTGTTTTTAGATTTCTTGGAGGGTCTTTGTTCAATATCCAGATTGCGGTTCGAGATATTGAAACTTTGAGACGTACGTTTCCTGTTGCCTCTCCTTCTTCATCTGCTAATTCGGGCAGATTTTGAAAATCCCTCATATAGAGGTCTTTTGATGATTTGGATGTCGGGGGAATTAATTACAGTCTCAATGGGACTAGTAATTGGGGGCACTTGAGTGATTGATTGAATCTCATCACTAGCCTCTTCAATTGGTTGCATCTCCAAAGGTATTACAATATGAGGCTCGACAACTAATTCAGGTAAGGCAGTATTAGTTCTAGGTGCAGCAACCCAATCCATTTTCTTATGCAAGAGAAGTAAGGAGTCATTTTGTGTTACTGATCTAAGATCCAGTACTTTGAACAGTTTAACCAAGGAGAAAATACTTGTGTTGATAGCAGTTAGTGCAGCTTCTAATGCAGGATTGGCAATGGACGGGAATCCAAAAGATGGACGCGGGAGTGGTTTAGAAAATGAAGCAACTATGGATGATTGAGACTCGCCCAGTGAGATAATGTCTTCAGGTGCATCAGTTGTGTATAATTCTGGAGTTTTAGAAAGTACAGAAATAGTCTTGTCATTAGGAGCGGCTGTTTGGAATGGAGTAGATTCAGTAAGAATTACATCAGCCGACTGAGTAGAAGAAGAAAGCGGAAGTGAAAGTGGAAAAGAGGGATTGCGTAGGTCAGAGGAGATAGTTCCTGCCTTTCGTTCCATATTGAGTTGATATTTTAGCGAACACAGTGTTCACCACCTGGGAATATAATACCTGGGGTGCACAGAACTGTGAGGGTTCAATACAGTTAGTGGTAGGAGGTTCCATGCAGAATTCAGGGAGATATTGTGGGCGTGTGAAAGTGGTAATTAGTCGATTGACTAGAAGGTAACAATATGCAACATTGCATTGTTGTGTCCGACAAAAGAAAACGGTTGATTGACTCTGTTTGAACTACGCTGTTCAGGGAGCGCCGAATTAGATGAAGCCCTGCATCCAGCATTCAACAGTTGTGTATTGGCAGGGATGGCTCTGGAGGAATCAGGATTCAGTAGAAAATGGCGGATATCGGGTGAGAATCCTATGGTTTTCTTAGTTGTGTTCGAAGTTTGGGCAAGCCCATACTTATTGGCGACTTATTCAGACTCCGACGTTGAGACAAAAGACTCGGGACACGTGGCATGCCTGCAGTGAGTCGATTCATCGTCCCGTGGGAGTTAATAACCCGAGATTGATAATGGCAGTTATCTGACTAGTGTAAACAGGGTGTCGGCTTCAGGTTTCGAGGGTAGAGTAAAAAAAGATTCAATTGGCAGCAGAATGGAATAAGTAAACAAGAAAGGGGCTGAGGGAGTAAAGCAGATTTAGAACCCGCAGGCAGAGTAACTCGCTGACACGCTGCGCCGTGGTGCAGCAGTCAGCAGTCAGTACTCTGCGGGTACTCGGCTGGGTGCGCGCATGCAGGTTGAATTTGTAGAACGGACGTCAGAAGGGGGCGGGGCTATGGTCAGTAGGAGTTCCAAAAAGTCCACAGATTCCAATTAGTTTGTAGGAAGCGCTAATCCAAGATGAAACGCTGAGGCGTTGAAGCGCATAGTAGCAGAGCAAGGTGCAGACGTGCAGTCAGTACTCTGCGGGTACTCGTCTGGGTGCGCGCGCCCAGGGTCCAAATTTGTAGAATGGACGTCAGAAGGGGGCGTGGCTATGGTCAGTAGGAGTTCCAAAAAGTCCACAGAGTCCAATTAGTTTGTAGGAAGCGCTGATCCAAGATGAAACGCTGAGGCGTTGAAGCGCGTAGTAGCAGAGGAAGGTGCAGACGTGCAGTGGGTACTCGGCTGGGTTACAATTCAATTTCATACCAGGTGAGACCTGTTCTAGTCTGTGCAAGAGACAGCAATGCTAGGATCTCTGTGTCGGGCAATTCAATGTGTGCTAGAACAGGAACTGACAATGGTGTGTCAAACAAATTTATTCCCTCTTTACTCTCTTGTTCAGTGATGTATACACAATCATGGTCGTCCTCATTCCCATATTTTGCTCTGGGGGAAGTAGTAACTGAGCTGTGTTCAATAGGTTTCATCTTGAGATCCTAATGTGTGCTGTGAACAGAGTAAGTTCATAATTCGAGCTGATGTGACATGTGTCTCTAACTTAAACTTTAAGTGAGTGAGGCACCATGGTTAAGTAGTGACCCAAAACCATGCCTTCACTTTCTTTGCATGATGCAACTGCTGTAGCTATTGCTCTAAGACATTCAGGTATCACATAACCAACATGACCCAGTGTGAAGGAAAAATATCCCCATGGACTATTCTTCCCACCATGTTCCTGGATTAGCACTGCTAAAGCACATCCATCTTTTTACATATACAAACACGACAAACCTTTGACATAATTAAAAATCCCCAAGACTGGAGCGCAACACAAAACTGTTTTCAGTGTGACAAAAGTGTTCTGACAGTGAGCATCCCATGGCAATGGTGAAGCAACATGTACTTTCTCTGGAGCAAAGCACCTACCCTCCTTCAACGAGAGGTACCCTACATAGGCGACCTCATGTTGGCCTCTCTCAAAGACATTTTTTTACCTATATTTGCAAGATCCTTCAGTAAACTAATAGTGCCCTTCTGGCATACTTCACAAGAGTCTGCTGCAACTAGTAACAATGTGCAATATTTTGGCAAATGTAATGTATCTACCTGTTCCTTAAGAGCCCTGCTGTAAATGCTAGTACTCTTAGTGTATCCTTGTGGTATTCTAGTAAAGGTCAATGCATCAATCACAGAAAAGTATGCTCCTTGAGCAGAAATCATGGTCAATTTGTCCTTTAAATAAATTGCCAAATGGTAGGGCAAAACATTGTCACCCTTTCTGAAAACTGTCAAAATGGTGCTGTTACAATTGCTGTCAGATTTCTCCTCACCAAATCAGAAGGCAATGCTAAATACTGTGTGGAAACATTTTTCTACAAGGACACTGTTAAGTATTCACCAGCAGTGCTGCAATGAATTATTGTGTACAATTCTTTCAACATATACAATCCCAATATCTTCTCTCCATAATTGGATATTAGCAAGAAGTGGCATTTATCTATAAAGGGACCAACGGTAATGGGTACTGGCTGTGACACAGGGCATATTTCCGGTGTACATGCAAACCCTTGTGAAACATTCTGTTGCCCTGACAGGGCAATATCTGGAACCAATGAGCTGTCAATGGAGCATTTTTGTTACCCGGTATCTATCACAAATGAGTCTGCACTAAGTAACTGCTTTTCCTGGGTGAACCCTATCTCCTCATTCTTTTGAACTGACTGGTGTACTGACTTTGGGACCACATCCTAATTGTCCAACATACTCCTCAATCTCCCCTGTATTGCTCTTAGTTCACTAAGGTACAGAGTCATTATTATTTCATTTTCTTGTTTTTTCTCATCATGACAATCTTCACAACATGGGTGAATTTTTCTAGCATCGGGCATCTTTAAAAAATGTTTCTCTAGCCTGACAAAATATATGCATACATTTTTTAAACAAACAAATAACTTGGAGCAAGCTCACCTAATATCAAAGAGAGTCAACGCTATCTCCCATCAAACTCGATTTCTGTGCTCAGTGATCTTCATTCAAAAGATGCAAAACAGCATCACGGCTACAACGCAGTTCACAACCCTCACTGGAGATGATCGTGGATCAGAAATAGCAACTGCAAGGAACTTCGTTCTACTTGGCAGGGATTCCTCTGGTCCAAACACCATCCTCGATCATCCTTTGGAAGGGTCCCTATTCGGGTGCCATTTGTAAGTTCATAATATTACACTATGGAAACAAAATAAGATCACAACAGTCACAGAAATGGATATTGAAACAGAAAAAAAGTTATTGTGCATGGCAGCAGGGGAAGTCACTTGCTCACTAACAAGCCAAACCCCCAGCACTCAGCATTAGCAATCAGAGCTCCAGCAAATGAGCAATCAGCGCCCTCTAGCAATGAGAGCTTCAGCAATACCAGCCCTCGCAGCACACCCTAGTACTGAGAGCTCCCTCTCTCCCTCCCTCCTCTCTACTAAACATAAATCCACTGTTATACATAGTGGCATTTGACGTACATTACATGCGTAGAAGCATTCCATGGAAAACAGCATTTTGCCTATGTGCATACATTTCATAATAGCATGAACAGTGCTGTACATTCTAAGAAAGCAAAGCATATCTTGCAAACATTCCTTCTCTCGCACAAGACAGAAGGACTCTGCAGAATCTAAAGCATTTATCATGCTACCTCTTCAGTCAAGGCAGTTTCTCTGTGCTAAAGGATAGCTGACAGTCTGTCAACAGTCACAATGTTATAATAACATATCTTTGCTGTGTTCAGCTGCATTCACCATTTTCGCATGAACACATTTCCTTTCCTACTCAGCAAAACCTGATTCATAATGGACAAAAACAGACCATAGTTAGCACTTCGAAAGACAGAATGTGTGCTTAACAAAATAACAAGTATATCTACATTATATCTTTCTACATGGCTCTCAGCAAATGTTGATCCATGATAGCTCAGAACGACCTATATTGCTAAACAGAGTTTACATTATTGCAATAATGGATTAGCTCATGCTAACTATAAAAATATGCAGATTGACAAAGGGGCAGGTAGTGGGTGGGAATGACCCTGGGGATTAGCATGGCCCTGGGCAGTCAATGGGTGGGTAAATAAATAACCAAATAACACCCACAAGCTGTGTGACCCTCCTCACATGCTCTCTTGCTCCTACCTGTACTCCAATGCAATAGTTTTAGCTGATTGGGTAAGCTTGATAATAAGTTTGCTCTGTATGCTTTTTTTTCTTCAGAAAGGGAAACCATTTCAGCTGGCTGTGGACGTCGGCTGCGGCACAGGACAGAGCACGCGCAGCTTGGCAGCCTTTGATTTCCAGAAGGTGATTGGGGTAGACATTAGTGATGCTCAGATCCAAGAAGCCTGCAGTGTCGGTTCCAGCCCCAAAGTCTCCTACATGTAAGCTAATTACAACTTTTACAAATAGTTCCTAGCAAGTCCTGGTGGGTTAAGGATAAACTTTGCAATATAGTCCATATTTAAACATTCTGTTTTTAATAGTCTGTGGCATTCGTAGATTAATTACAAAGCAATAATTGGCTGAGCATAAAAGTTTGTCATTTTATGCAGCAGGTACCGAGTAGTGCAAGGGGTACTTCGGCCTTGTCATACTTGTGAGTGGAACCATATCCTAAACTTTTGAGTCAGTGTGTCGCAAATTTTCACCAGATTCACTTGATGGCCCAAACTGCCAATCAAAATCATTTGCAAGTGTGTGCGTTTATATAAATGCCCCATCTCACTTCTTGGGCCTGATTTCTGGAATTTGTAGTGCGGTGCAAAGTGACTTTAGACTGGTGCAAAGTGACCTTGCACTGTCAACAAGCACCTTGATTCGCAAAAGTACTCTTTGCACCGCACTAGATGGGCCTAATTCACGGTCAAAGAGTACTTTTGCAGTGCAAAGTGACTTTTCACTGCAAAAATACACTTTGCACCACTCTGCGAATCAGAGTGTTTGCTTGAAGTGCAAAGTCACTTTGCACTGTGCTAAAAATTCCATGAATCAGGCTCTTTTGGTTCTCTCTGGGTTATTTTAGGGGGGCACAGGGCTGATCCACACCGACCGATAGGTACCAGGGGAGCTTGTGTTTAATCATTTCATACTATTTTTTGTGTCTTTTAGAAATCGAATTCCCTGTGTGACACATTATATTTTTATTGTGCATGTTATATGAATTCCCTTAAGGTCATACTCCTCCTGCGTAAAATCCTTTGTGAAATGATTTGTTACACCCATTGTGATTTTCATGAACACTTTTTCTCGCATTTCTCCCTCCATCCAAAAATCAAAAGAAACCTTTGTGGAAACCTTTGTGTTTTTTAAAATTAATTCCCTTACCCTTCCTCCTTCACCAAAACAAATGGAAATAAATAAACCCTGGTGAAACCCTTATTAAAATGCTCTGAGGCTATAGTTTGCATTGTTTAATCCTTTATGTTTCCCTTCAATCTATACTCAAAAAGGATATATAAAAAGAAAACCTTTGGGAATTTGTTCATAGAAACCTTCTTCAACCCCATTGTTCACTACACCACCCCCACAAAAAATGTGTATTACATTTCCCATTAGTCCCGTCTCAAACCCCATAGTTTATTCGGGCCTGTTCACCTCTTCCCTGCTGTGGTTTCTGTGAGGTTTTCATTAGAAATAGATTTTTAAAAGTCCATTCTAGATCTCTTTTGGGATAGTTTGCATTCGGACAAAGAGAAGAAGTTGGAGGTGGGGGAAGATGTGGTTGGAGAGTATTTACAGTCCACTAAGATTAAGGCTGACACCTTTTTTGTTCATCAATGGCTGACTGTCCGTACTTTGGTAGATTCAAGGGACTTTTACAGCACTCAGGTACCCCCTAGACTATAAACCTTCAAACAACCTTGAAACCTGAGTGGGCTGAAACAGAGAAGGTATAGTAGTCTAGCTTCTAATATTTATTCAAATATTTAATCATTTAATACACATAAAATAAAATATATATAGTGAACATGTGCTTGATGTGTCTGCAGGACAGCAGTGTCAGCTACTGATACGGTGATAAAAAACAAATCAATCATAAAAACAATTCACACTAAAAACAATGCTAAAAAGGCACAGTGCTGTAATCTACTTCAGTTGTGTATTTATGTTACTTCAACCTTAGCTTTTCTAATATCATGTGTTCTCAAGTAAAGGTGTTATACATGGGTATAATTAAGATGTGGTCTGGCTATGGATGCCAACAATAATGGACATTTTTACCATTGATTTGTTTGTTATCACTGTATGAATAGCTGACACCGCTGTCCTGTAGACACGGCAGGACATGTTCGATATATATATATATATTTTTTTTTTTTTCTTTTTTGATTTGTATTAAATGATACAATAATTGAAAAAAGCTCCAATATTAGAAGCTAGTCTACAATACTTTCTCTGCTTCAGTCCACTCAGGTATCAATGGGTGATAACTGGTTTCCCCTACCTTAACTTCACACCTATTAGCATTAACACTCTCCGAATGCTATTTTGGATTTAGCATTATGAAGTCCAAAGCCTTTTCTTATACATGTATATATTTATTCATGGTGTTTGCACATAGTCAAAGTCACAAAAAAAATTACTTCATGCCATAATTCATTCATATCAATGTTAACAATACGTTTACAAACATATAAAAACATTACATATAAAAAGCTTTTTGTGTCTTGGGGTTAGTATACGATGTGATTCAATTATTCATAGCACATCTGCCTTTTAAAGACAATTTTAGTTTTTTCTATTGAATTTGAGTAAAACACTTGTAGAAGAAAAACGGTGTCCATGTATTATGCACCAGGCTCCAAAGAGGAACAGAGAGACAGCTTGAAATTCTAGTTGTCTTGGTGTCTATACATGTTTCAGCCCTTTTATCTGAATACGTTTGTTCCAACGTTTCTGGCAGGAATTGGATGGGCTTTCTTCAGGACAGTGTTTCCTGTATATGCGATGAAAATCAATAAAACCCTTGCTGTTTTCAGAAAAAACACACTACAATAAAAAAATATCAAAACTCTGTAAGACTGTGGAAGGCATTGAAATGGACATCACAGTACAGTTGTGTGATGTTTCTCTTTAGACTAATATCTAGTATCCTTATTCTTGATAGGCATAAATATGGGCTCGATGGGTAACTTCAATTCTACTGTCCGGACCTCAGTGGAGTTCACCTATATGGGAGGACAGGTGTTCTCATTTTAATACGTTAAGACCTTCATTCTGTTCTCAGGTACTTATTAGAACGAGGCTACAGAGATAAAGCTTAAATCACTAATCTCAATAGTGCGGCACTTTCTTATTTGATTGCTCGCTGTACCTTCTTTAGGAGAAGGTTATGAAATTCGCACAACATTATCGTGCTCCTGTAAACATAAGAAAAGGAGTTGTTTTTTGTGTATATGGAGGTGCAGACACAACCTTATTTGTGTGACATGCACATGCTCATTCATATATGTTGTCAAATTCATACACATGTAGCGTCATTATGGTCTATGTGTTAGACGCTTTTTGAAAAATATGCAAGATCTCATTGTTTAATTAAGAAATATCAATCACGCCAGCATTCTGGGCATTTATTCAAGGGTGGGAAGGATTCCTAACCTAGCTTGAGTGTGCAGAGGTTCGCCATCATTCAGAGTTTTCACTGCATCATACGACTTTTGAATGCCGGGAGTTAATCTATTGCAGGAACTAGTATGTTTTGCTAGTCTCGTGCACCATGTACTGCGATTCTAATATGCTTTACGGCGCCATGTTGGAAAGTTCCCGATGGTCAAGTCTTACATTCCGCATGTATCATAACATACTCAATGATGGAAACAAGCACTCATTATTGTTCTATGTGTCAGCTGATTTATGTTTGGTGGCATTATCATATGATGGTGCGGGCATAGCACTGTTTCACTGATACTATCGCTACATATGGTTATATGTATCATAAATACCGCCAGGCAAGCCCAAAAAAAGGAAGAAGACCACTGGGGTCCTTATTTTCTCGAGAGGAAAATTGAAAAAAAAATGTATATTAGGAAGTAATTTCCTAAGAGTCGATTTCTGACCATTACTGGTGCTATAATATTGGTTATGGAAGGGCTGTATGCACAAGTGCACCCGTCATTGTTTTTTAATTGGTGTGCTGAAGGGCAGCCAATACATACAATGGGAGTTGTAATTTCCCTCTGTAGTTTCAGTTTACCATTCTACGGTAAAATTACGGATCCCTGAAATAAATACCGGAATGGTGCAAAATGAATGTAGTGATTTTCCACTGATAGTTTCTACTTTTCATTTTCTCGGGAAAGATTGCAAAATGGTACTCATCCATTATAACATCCCTCTGATATATTTTGACATCAAGAGTGGATATCTCTGCTTCTTTACTGGCGATTGAACAAGATGTGAAAAAGTACACTTCCAACTTCTAGTTTGGATGTTGCCAATATAAGTGTGGCGCGATTTTCTTGGACCTTTAACGCGCAAATAGTCCCCACTCAATGTTGGTATTTAGGCCTTTTTTATCAGAATCTAGTTTGAATATCCATTTTTGTTCAGTTATTCTCAATATAAGGTCTCTGTCTCCTCCTCTTATCAGTGCCTCAATTGTTGGTACTACAACCCAGGACATTTCTGATGGTTTATGGTTAAGTCTCACAAAATGGGAGACCAAAGGTGTATCCTCTATTTTGTTCTTTAGCCACAACCTGTGTTCACAGATCCTTTGTCTGACCTGATGTTTTGTATTTCCCACATAAATGAGGTTAAAAGGGGCTTTTGATAATGTAAACTGCCCATTGGGTCTTGCAATTTGTAAAAGATTTGAGTTGCCAATTTAGACCATATAGGTCACTAGTTTTTGTTTCTTTTGTAAGAAAGAAAAGTAGATGGAGCATCTCCCGCATCTGAAGTGACCTGCTACAGGAGGATGGTGCCACAGTTTGTTTTGATATTATACTGTTCTTTTTTGATCTTCATACCTTTGCACCGATGAGTCCTTTAAGTTTCGTTGATGTTTGAAGGCGAATCTGGGTTTTGCCGGTCGGAAATCGGTAGTTAGCATTGACTGCCAATTTTTGAAGATGAGTCTTCGGAAACCATTGCTAATTGCGCTTAAAGTGGTTACACAATTGATTTGATCTAGTTTGGTGTTAGCTTGTGGAGTGAGGCACTGTTGACGTGGTGTGTGTCGTGCTTGCTTATATGCTGATTGTTCTACTTTGGTAGGCTAACCACATTCTTTAAGACGTTCTTGCAAATCTTTGCTGTGTCTTTCAAATTCTGAAGAGTAACTGCAATTTCTGCATTCTCTTAAGAATTGGCCCACCGTTAGATTATTTCTCAAACTCAGAGGGAGAAAACTGTCTTTGGGAATGCTGTATTTGCATGGGTGCATGCTGTGACTGCCCTTGTGGCGGACTCAATGGTGCTTGCTGTGGTTGCAAAGCCTGTTGTATTATCAGCGCTTGTTCTTGATACACTGATCTTGGGCAAACCCATCCCTATTTTGTGTGCCATAGCCAGGCGGATAAGCGGTCACCCCTCTTGAGAACTGCCTATTCTGTACATATCCTTGGCTCCCACATGTTCGTGCTATATGCCCTGTCATTTCACATGTCCAGCATACAGGAGGGAGCCTTCTAATGTGTCCTCCCTGCATGCCTTGATTATCGTTCTGTAAAGGCTGAAACCCACCTTGGTTATTCTGGAAGTTCCCTTGATTGTTCTGAAAACCACCTCTTCTGCTGAAGTTTTCTCTACCTCGTGGTATAAATCCATTCCCTCCTGGTTATGAACCTGCGACATACCTACTACTTGCTGCAATCCCTGCCGTTCTCCACTAGTTAACATTGCCCCTTCTATAGCACACTTCGATAGCTTCTTCTGTACCAACTTGCCTCTTCAAGCTTCCTACCTTCTTCTTTCTTTTGGCTTTTCTCTTGTAACAAACGACAATGATGCACTATCATGAACTGTATTTCTGGCCAAGGTTTTGCCTCCATACCCATCAATTTCTTGAGATGTCTCTGCACCTTGTTTGGCAGCCCTTGACATAATATATGATAGAAGACAGGTATAGATTTCCCCCACGGCTCGCGCGTTTCCAAGCTGCATTGCTCCTGGAAATTCTGAATATAAATGAATGGATCCTCCCCTTAATCCATGTTATGTGCCATTATAGCTCCCATGTCCAATGGGCCTCATTACAACCTTGGTGCTAAGTGCACCAACTTTACCATCATGGTGTAAACTCTGTTTACACCATGGTGGATGGCGGATTTACCACCCCATTCCAAGGTGAGTGGGGTGGTAAATCCCCATTTCCCATTTTCCCTTCCCCATTCCCATTTTTGCCCCATAGGGCATAATGGGAGTGGGGAAGGCGCTAATTACGCCGCCGTAAATTACGGCGGTGTAATTAGCACCATGGCAGGTTAGCGCCATGGATTTTAACGCCTGCTAAAAGCAGGCGTTAAAATCAGAATCAGGCGTTAAGGGTTAACGGTGGCGTTAACCCTTAACGCCTGAGTTGTAATGAGGCCCTTCTGAATACTGTACTCGAAGAGCTTTCCAGACTGCGGCTCGACAATTATTAAATGGTGCTCCGTCGTGAGCAGGGTTCTGAGCAGTGACACCTGCGCATCCTGCTCTTGACCAAATGTCATCAGCTCTCTCCCCAAGTTTAGCTGCTAGAAGACACTTAATGTCCCCTATTGCTAAAGTATTTCCTCCTGTCATTTTCTCTAATTCAAAGATCCATTTTCCGGCTCCCGACATCAAAGTCAGGAGTTTACACCTTAAATTATCCTTATCCATCTGGGGCCAAGGAATATACTGTGGTCTGAACCCTCCTTTTTCTAACAATGGGAATTGTGAGATCCCAAATTCGCAGTCATCCCCCATTGTCTGTCTGTCGAGAGCAGGGACAATGGTTCTGCACCGTAATGACCCTAATCTACTTACATAAGGTGGCGAGTCCCCCCTCACATTATGGGACCGTCCTTTAGGTCAATCTAGCTGCACCAGAGCTTCTGACGCTCAATATTTAGGTAGGTCTAGATCTGACCATCTTACTTCTCTGTCTATCGGAGAACACCCTTCAGAACCATATACATTAGTATATGGTCCCCACAGAAGGTTTCTCTATCTTCGTCTGACATATCCTGTCCCCAACACATGTGGCTTCCCTCTTTCTCATCTCTATTCAGAGTCAGCCTATCCATAGACAAAGCTCTATGCTCGAGGCTAAACAAACTTCCCTCTTTACCTTGTGATTGTGTATTTTCAAATCAATTGTTTCTTTTCCTTATTTTTTTATTCACTTTTGGTCCTCATGTCATGATGAACCTTAGCAATTTTCTCCCTAATGCTTCTTATATCAAAATCATCTTCCAGATTTGCTCTAGGCAGACCTGGTATTGGTTCATGTGTTGGAAGGAATTCTTCTATGTCCTCCCATGCTAGTACTGGATTAGGTTCCATTAACTCTTTCTCTGTGCGATCAATGTTGCGTGCCCTTTGTCTTCTCTTAAGTTCTATTTCCTCGTCAAACTATCTCCGTTTCCTTGCTTCCTCTCTTACCCTTTCCTCTTCTTGTCTTTTCACCTCTCTTCTCTCGTTTGCCCTATGCACTTCTTCATCTTTGCATCTTTGGATTCTTTGATCCCTTCATTTCTGTTCTTCCTCTTCCTCTCTTTTCCTTTCTAGCCTATCTCGTTCTTTGACTGCTCTTTGTCTATTATCATACTTTGTTTGCTCCTCTGCTCGTTGTTTTTTCAGTTGCTCATCTTGCTGCAGTAGCTCCTGTCTCTGTCTACTCTTTCTTTTAGCCTTGTCCTCTTTCAATCATTTCTCTCTCTCTTCATCTTTTCTATCTTGCTCGTCCTGATCTTCCTTTTGTCTTACTTCCTTGATGCTCTTTACATCAGGTTTGAGGAATATCTGACCGCCCATCCATTTGTTCTGTATGAGCACTACCTCGTCAGCTTTGTCTTTCTCTCCTTTCCATCTTTTTATTTCTCTCTCCATGTCTAGAGACATGCCTGGTCGGTCACTTCTTTCCTTGTCCTGTGGGACTTTAGGAATCACATCTCTTTCTGGAGTCTTTTCAGGACTCTTGTTGCTGCTACATGCAGGTGACTTATGCGTTGGGTTAATATACTCGAGCTCTCTCAAAGGATATAATCCTTCGTCTTTTAAACTATCACCATTTACCTCAGGCGTGGTATGGGGAGCAGAAGGCTCTTCACCCCCCTCTTAACAATGATTAAGCATCCAGTCCTCAGCAGGTGGGTCTTCCCTTTTCTTCTGGTACATTTCCCAGAGCTCTAAGCTCGCTAACCTCTTTTCTAACATTTTGCCCCTTTGGACAGCAATCCCCCTTGTGGCCATGGCATGAACATCTTATCTGCCGTACCCTTAACCCATTCTGCACTGTATTGTTTAAGCTTGGGTGCGTGTTTTAGCAGCTGTTTGCACAAGCGTAGAAGCAGAGTAATATCCTCCATCATGACTTAGGGCCTCGTTACACGGTAGGCGGTAAGGGTTTACCGGTACCAGTATTTTACCGGTACCGGTAAATCCTTAACGCCTTACTACGAGGTCCCTTTGCAGGTTGGGGATTTTAACGCCTGCTTTTTGCAGGCGTTAAAAACCAACCCGCAAAGGGACCCAGGTAGCTAATTACGGTACCGCATTTTGCCCTATGGGGCAAAAATGGGAATGGGGAAGGGCAATGGTGGAAGGGGGAATTACCGCCCCGCCAACCTTGGAATGGGGCGGTAATTCCCCTTTCCACCAAGGCGGTACCGGTAAATTACCGGCATGAACCATGGCGCTAATAGCACCATGGTTTACCGCCTACCGTGTAATGAGGCCCTTAGTCACAATTGGCTATCACTACTTATCGTTATTTCACACTAATAAATACTTTCCAGAAAAATAATACAATATGAGCGTGCACCTATTGTCGCAGCTCCAAGCCTCTATATCACATTTTACTTCAATCTATCTATTCACTAAACACTATCAGTTAACTAATTAATAAATAATCAAATTTCAAATCTCATTGTTTCCACCATAGTCTATTTATTTTCTTGTTTCGCAATATTTAATTTCTTTGTCACATATACCATATACAATATTCAGACAAACAGACAATACTCGACAGGCTGGCCGGCCAACATATACTTTAGTCTACTCTGCTCGTGACTATATCTGCCACTAAAAATGACTCTGATGCTGTATGAGCTGTCCTCTTTAACGATGCCTTGTTCGTTGGTAACCTTTATCCGTCCACTTGGGACTGTAGGACGAGCTCCTTGTAAACGTCCTTGACGTAGGTCTCCGGGCTTACTATATAGATTGCTCCTCATCTATGTACCTTAAACTGTGATGCTCATTGTCTCACACTATGACGCTCTTCATCTTACACTATGACGTGCCTCGTCTTTAAATAAATAATAAAATACCCCAAGCAACCCTCTGCTACTCTATCCCCATTATCACTTTTCCCCACTCAGTGCTTATTCAATTTGCCAACTCACTCAGCCTGCTCACCATTCGCGTTTTCGACTTCCGACCCTCAGGATCGTCTCCTCAAACCAGCTGCTTCAGCCTTCAGTGCGCTCAGCTTCCTGTAGATGTCGGGAAGGGATTTCGCTTGAAAGCTGGGGACCCGTCCCACCTGTACTTGCAAGGTTTTTAAACTACTGGCCGCTATCTACAGGCAGTCTCACGTTCTTCCAGTTAAATGCGGAAGACGTCTAATATTTCCGGGACCCCAAAGTTTACTAGGTCGATGGATTTTTAACCATCAGCTTTGCTACCATGTCAACTGGGGTGTCTGACCCAGCCCTTTAAGATGAGGCAGCAATACTTAGAGACAGATGGGGATGCAGAATATTACTCAAACATCACTAATCAAACTGACTCAGGAAGTTGGCAAAGCGCGACTGTTTTAATATCAATTATCTAAAACAGGGAGTTACAACGAACATCAACGCATGCGCTCGATCTTCACACTCAATGCAACACATAAAAAAAGCAGGTTATATACTAAAAACTTGTCATCATTGACGTCAATCTACGTTGCAAACTACAAAAACCTACTTGGGACGGTGGTAGGCTTACAGGGAACATCGAGCTATATGTTCCATACTTGTCAGGCAAGGTGATTGGGTGTCGAACATCAGGTGGGAAAACTAAGCCCTCCTCTAGTGCTGGTTTCTATGAACATCATCAAATACACAATGTCCCATTGGTTATACAAACTATTACGTGTCCCTCTATAATTAGTTGGCACCCTTGTACCCCTCTGTAATATTCCACCAATGCAAGCAGCACGCAGGCTGGCACACAGGTGTTGGTGGGCTGGTCATAACCATAGCTTCCCACCAACTTGCCTTTGCATCCATCATCACTCTTGCAGTCAACTAGTCAATTAAGGCTTTACTCAGCCTTGGAAATGTTCTCTGCTGGAGAATACGAGGGAGTATAGCATACCCTGTCTTCTTGGTTTCAATCATAGTATCTATTTTCACATGACTGTAGACCATGTTTTTCAGTCTTACTGCCTTTAAAATACTCTTATTTGATGAACCTCTGACATCTTCAACGTTCTCCCCCCACACTTAAGACAGGAGTTCTGTTCTTTCACATGTTCTGTAATTGTTCGTACGCACATCCAGGCCCGAGGTGGCCTTGACTTCTTGGTGTTGATCCAACCAAGCCTTTCTTTGATTAACCCCCAAAGGTTACGTTTTCTCGATTTCTAATTGCGACACACTGAAAAAGTATTTCTGCTCACGGGATCCAGCTCTGCTAAAGTGCGTTGTGGAATCATCTATAGTCCTTACATTTCCTATGTATATACGTTGGCGCATCGCCGTAATCTATTCACTACATAGCTAGCCTTTAAGAATACTTTGGCTACCTGCGTTACTGTATTTGTACAATTATAAAATGACTTGATATCTTCTTCATCTCAAGCCCGAAATGTTGCTCATCTTTAACACCTCCTCTTTAGAGCTTATAGAATATTTATGTTCTCTCGTCTCTGCATCTCTTCTGGGTGTGTCAGCTCTGCTTTTCATGACATCACCAGTCTTCCTTTTAGCTCACTTTTCACACTTCCTCTGGGATTTCCTTCAAATGGCCATCATATTGCCGTGTATGCATGTATGGCTTTCTCAATGGGAATCTTACTTTCAGGATTCTCTTTGGTATAGGTATTCTTACTGGTAATGCATGTCTCACATTCTGGCTCCCAACATATAGGCCGCATGGGGGAGGAATTTTGGGTGGAGGTACTTAGCTCCACCTCTACAGATACCTGGCAAGATTTAGAGAACAGGGGTTTAAAAACCAGGACCTTGGTTTTATTCAGATTAAGCATGAGGCCGAGCTCCTTGCATTTTGCCGTGAAGATGTTAAAGGCTGATTTTAGCACAGATGGAGTACTGGCGAGAATCGCTGCATAGTCGGCCAAGAATAGAGTAGGCCATTTCCTTGATCCAATTTTCGGGTCATCTAAGGCACCCACCTCTAATGCATCCACAATTTCCTGAATATATAACAGGAAAAGAATAGGGGCCAGGACACATCACTGATGGACCGACCCCCTTCATCACATCAAATGGATCAGTTTGTTCCCCCTCCAAGACCATAGCGCACTGGGCTTGGGTTTGCATATGGAGCAATTTAATTGCATCAACCAGCTCTTTTGGAACTTCGCGCCTCTTCAAAATCGACCATAACAATGCTTTTGCTACAGTATTGAAGGTCGTTTTGAGATCCAAAAATATAACATAGTTTCATGTTACATTTTTTTTTTGTATTACTCAAAAACCCGCCTGAACATTACTGATGATCCCCTTATCATCCACCCATCTTTGCAGTTTTACCAACAATGCTTTGCCAAAGGTTTCCAAACACAATCCAATAGGGATATCGGGCGGTAATTATCAGGCTGGTCTTTAGCCCCTTTTTTCGTAGATGGGCACTATTGTGGCCTAACTCCAGGTACAGGGAACTTCCTTAGCAAAGATGTCGGCTTTAAATACTCTGGACAAGGTCGGGATCCAAATAGTCGGTTCATCCCGGAAGAAGTCTAGTGGAATGAAGTCAGGCCCAGCGGCTTTGCACTGTTTTTGCAATCCCACAGCTTCCTCCATCTCCTTTTGTGATCAGTGGCGGCTTGTGAGTTTGAAAGCTGGTGGGGCGTACAATTCCCTGGGTGAATTTTTGAACGAGCGTATGCAGCCCTCAAGGAAAAATGGCCTACAAAATGTGCAATTTACTGTCCAAGAAACCCACCGAAATATGAAAAAAGCATTAGGTTTTACATACTAATGGTGGTACATTATTCTTACGTGTGCAAGTGTGATGGTGTATTTTACAGCAGCTTGTATTGAGAATAGCTGTAACTATGGTGTATGCATAAATAAATTCATTATATAGTCAGTAATGATGGAAACATATATGTTTGTCATGCTGTTACTGGCGTTCACATGCGTTCATCCCCTTAACAAGGAGGTATTTTAGGCATTTTCTGAAAGTTAAGTCCAAGTGGCAAGCTGGCAGTATACCTCACATCCTGTCGAATCCTCCGTGTCCAGAACGGATACAAGGACAGTCAGAGCTTTGTCCAGCGTCATTGCATCGGTGTGTGACACAACGCCCCAGAACACTGCTCCCCAGAAGCGGCGCACCCCAGGGTCTGCTCTTGTGTGGATGTGTTTTGTGCAGTTTGTGTACTACAAGGTCTCCATCCTTCGTGGACTGAAGTTTGACAGATACACAACTGGTTGCGCCCAGCCAGTCTCTCCCTGATCTCCCCAAGTCTTAACATGAAAGATTCACCATCCTCCACAACTTTAGAGTTTTTGTGAAAATTGTGTAGTTCTGCAATGTGGATTTCTGCATCCGCATTTGCTGCAAAACAGATAAATTACCAGGTTCAATGACGGGTAAATGGCCTTTTGCTTGGACTAGCTATTGTGAAATCAAATTCCAGCTCTGTCATTGGATGCTGAGTGACCTTAGACAGTTTCGAAATCTCACTCTCTCTCTCTATGTCTCTTGCGCTTTCTCTCTCACTCTGTCTCACTCTTTCTTTCTCTGTCACCCTCTCTCTGTCTCATTCCCACTCTGTCTCTCTCTCTTCCTGTGTCTCTTTCTCTCTCACATACACTCCCCGTCTCTCTCACTATCTGAGTCTCTCACTTTTTCTCACACTCTCACACACTTTCTTTCCCTCACTCTCTCTCTCTCTCTGTCCCTCTCTCTCTCTCTGTCCCTCTCACACAAACACTATTTTTCTCTACCTTTCTTTCGCTCTGTCTCTCTCGGCCTCTCTTGCTCTTTATCTCTCTATCTGTCTCTCTCACTCACACCCTTACTCTCTTTCGCTGTCTCTCTCTCTCTCATACACACACATACACACACACACACTCTCTCTCTTTCTCTCTCTTTTTCCCATCAGCCTCAATGTACTCATAAGTAATTTGAGCACTGGGTGAATTGCCTTATGTGGCATAGGTTTCAATCCGACGGATTCGGGTGTGCGCGCCATTTAAGAGTATGGATTTTACAACCCGTGACATACAAATGCATGTGCACACGTGTTTCCTCAGCATCTTAAATGTGCGGCATTGATGTTAATCGATTTTAATGACACTGGCCCTGCGTAGAGCGGACGTGGTGCACATTGCGATGGTAATCATTTCAGCGACAGCCGAAATATGAGAGGTTGAGCACACTTTTGATTGAAAACTGTAACCTACCGGTTAAACGCAGATCTGCATTGCAGGCACTCAGCTCGCTGAGCTAGCTGCCATTTTCCAGCTAGCTTTTTAAAACATAAAAGACACCCGGGAGAGCTCCAAAGCAAAGAATCTCATTTAGTACCACGGTCCAACGAGGGGTAGGTACAAACAGTTGCACATGACAAGGATCGACAGTAACAAATACCACTATTACGTAAGTCACTGCTACCAGAAGTGGAAAGAGAGGAGGAACCCTGGAGGGCACTATGGTGCCAGTAGAGACTGGAGGAAAGCAGTGCGAGGGAGAGAGAAGTGAGAAAGCGAGAACGCTAAACCCAACACCGCAAACAAATTCACACATTGCATTTTGTGGGGAACGATACAACACGTTTCTAAAACAATTCTATTCAGACAACTTTTAAATGCCCTGAAAGGTGCCCAGCGTCTGCACAACATTGAAAAAGATGAGAGCTCATATAGGCTTCATCAAGACCTGTGGCATGCAGACCTCTGCAGCATTTACATGAACCCACCGAGCTGCCATGGTTATAACTGAGAAGTCACCCAGAGAGCAAGCATTGAAAGGGCTTACAGGGACCGCCACCCATAGCCATTGCCACTCCTAATCAATTATTGCGTGTCTTACATGGAGGACACCACTCACTCACAAGGTGCACAAAAAAAGGCTAAAATGAAAGTGGGCACCTCCCATCCTAGTTTAACGAATTGGACATGCCTGCGTCTGCCACCGTTTCCACCCCTTGTGATAAGCACTCGTCAAGGGCTGGCACGAGAAGAATGTCTTCTCTTGCGCCGAATTGGAAAACATTCTCTTGACTTTTCTTAACTCAAAGCGGACACTTCCGCACAAATTCGAACACGGTGCCGTACGGCCAGCACGCAGACACGATTTCAGTTTACTTTTTTTTTCTACCAAAGTTTATATGACTAATTCGGATGTGCGCGAAGCACGCATGATTAAATAAATAAAATGAGAAAGGGCAATGCCCCGTAAAATAACAATAACGCCATCCAGTTACCTGCCTTAGCCGCGGGGGGAGCCTGCGCCTAAGGAACCATGAGAGCCAGGTAGCGGGCTGGGCCTTGAGCCTCCCACAAGGCCCCAAGTTGCACCAATGCTACACGTACACGGCCCAACAGTCAGCAGTGCACTGAAAGACGTGTAGGCCCTACACGTCTTTCAGTGCTGACTGTTGGGCCGTGTTACACGGTCGGCCCCAACAGTCACTCAGGGCGGCCGGGAGGGGGGTGCTACTACTTACCACCAGCAAGCCGCAATGTCCGTCTCTGCTGGGCTGGCGGCAGTCTTGTCGATGGGACCACCGTCAGCTCACGGAAAGAATCGAAAACAAAAGACTCTGAAGGGTGAACTGGGCGCAGCCAGGCGCACGCACCGACCGTTCCTGCGCCATCACCTGCAGATACAGTAATGTCATTGGCTATTTGCCAGCCAATGACATTACTGTATCTAAGCAGCAGGGAGGGAATCTTCTTTGGTGCGCTGTTTGCACACATATTATACTGGCGGGGCCACCACCCAAGCGCCCCGCCAGCCTCCTAATTAAATTGCTTACGTAGAGTGCGTGGAACTACGAGCTCCACGCACTCTAATATAGTGAAATTCAGAGTAAAATGGGACGCGCCCCGCTGTGGCGGCCGGGCCGTAGTAGTTTTATAATTGGACACAATTTGCCACAGCGCCCCCGTGCTGTTGGCAAATGCAAAGAAGAAAGAACTTCTTCTGAATGATCTTTATGTTGCTTCTGCTTTCTGGGCAAAGTGAGTGGGGGGGCAGTGCCCTGCCGCCCTATGATAGCAGCCGCCACTGTTTGTGATATAACCAAGACTGCTTCTGTAGGATTTAGACCTGGGTCCTCCAGTCTAAGCTGGACGGCCTGCCTTTCCGGGGCTGCATAAAGGTTGAGAAAGTGACTCCTCCAGCTCGCACCCGAAATGCAACATTGGAGGGACTGGTCTCAATCTAGCTTTCTTGGGGTAACCAGCTTCCAGAACCGCACCATGTCCCTCTCTTCCATAGCCTCATGCAAGGCGGCCCAAGAGGCTTTAGCATGGGCTCTTTTTGTTGCAGAGAAAAGTGCTTTGTGATTTGTCCGCAGATCTTTTAGAGTCCCTTTGTCTAGATGTTGCGCAGATCTAATATGCAAGGATAGATCCTTTTTTGATTCAGCACACTCAGCGTTGTACCATAGATTTTTTGTCTCTGCCCATCGTTTAGTCTTCGCATTTGCCGAAGTCACAAAGGGTGCTCGATTTTTGCCCAAGGTCTCGAATTCTGCGATTATGGTATTTGCTAATGCGCTTGTATTGCAAATATTGTCCGTATTATCCGCTATTGCCACATAAGCCTCTGGCTTTACACCCCTCTGTTAGGAAAGATTTCCATTTATGGGTAATTTTCCCTCCAGTTGTGAACTCCCCAACTTTTTTCTGTTGTCGCACCATCCTAGCCTCACTTTTGCCAGAGGAGCCAGCCTTCTGCTGTACTCCGCTGGGCATTTGGTCATTTTGTTATGGGGAAACTGACATGCCCTTAACACTGTCAGTACTGGGAGACTTTGTTTCCCTTAGTCTTTCACTTTGTTGCTTTTTCTTAGCAACATTTTATAAGTGGACAGTGTACCTTCCAGTACAGTGCGCTGGGGTTTCTTTGTTATTTTTAAGGCCCTAGACACCCTCAAAGGATTTTTGATGAATGTACAAGTATATCTGGATCAAACAGCATAGGGGCACCGGTCTGGTGGACGTTGGCTTGGCGAAGTGGTGGTCGAAGGGGCACAGGCAGGTTAGTGGAGATAGGTGGGTTCTTAGGCTGGAGCCTGCTCCAGTCTCACACAGTGCAGTGAGCTCAAATTTCCCTTGGTGATATTAACTGTTGTAACAATGAATGGCTGCACTTCCGTGAGAACCGGACTTGCATGGAGCTGGCAGGAGGCGAGGGTAGCCTGTGCTGTTCGTACGAGGTGCTGGGCAGGGTAGAGACAGGTTTCTAGAGATCATTTTCGGGGCTAGTGAAAGATGGCATCTGGTGTGTCACAAGATGGAGTCTCTGAGCTTCAATAAGGCTTGGTTACGTGTTTTCCTTTTGTTAGTAATTATAGGGTGATTAATACAGACTACGCGTAGGATAGAGGGGATATGTCGCCCCCATCTGGCATAAGCGAGATCCATCCATGCAGGAATGGTAAGAGGGGTGGAAAAGACCACCTCTCCCAACATTCCCCCGTCATTACTCCTAAAGTGACGAATACCCTCCCCCAGTACATCTACGTTCCTCTGCCCTTCTTACTGCTTCATACCAGGCAGGAGTACCTTTTATTGGCATCCAGGCTCGGCACGCATTTCTTAAACTTTCCCTATGCCTTGCGTATTCTTCAGGAGTGCATGTCATGGAAATACAATCCCTGTCCCCATCTAGATCGATCCACACCTCCTTATAGTTTTCTAGATCTTGGGGTTGTTTGATGGTTGTGTGATAGTCATTATTTATTACATCCCCTATGTTGTATATGGCCACCATGCCATATTTAGGTTCATCACTTTCACCAGTTTGTACTTGGGCTTCCCTGGTATCATGAGGCATCTTCCCATTACTATTTTGGTTGCCTATAGTCACCATCATAATCACACTAACTGACATACACAGAAGAAAGACAATGATGGGGACTAGTAGCTTAATTGCAGTCCCAAGCCATGATGGTACCCAGTCGAACGCCATGCTGAACCAGTCACTGGGCTGGACACCACCTTCTTTTTTCATTCTTACTTCAAGTTTATGTACTGCAGCAAGTACGTGTGAAAGCGTCCCGTTATCAGCATCTGAAGAAGGTATTAAAATGCAACATGCACTTCCGATTTTTCGGCAAACACCGCCCTCCATGGCTGTGAGGAGGTCAAGCACGTACCTATTTTCCAATGTCATTAGTCTGAGTGCTCTTAGTTCTACCATGATGACATTGAACTGCTCCTCAGTGTTGCTGGCCAGTTGGATCAGCTCCCAACGTATTATCTGGAGCCACTTGGCGTTTGCTCATGCTTTGATGCTGGGAATCAATGATACAAAAAATGTCTCTGCTGAGTTGAAAAGTTTGTACTCATCCGGGATCTGTGCCAAGAGGTGAGAAGAGTCTTTAGAGAGGTAGTTGGATGCTCTCCTTTTGCACGACACTTGATTTTGCAGCTTGTCTTCCGATAGTAGATCATAGATGGGAGGCTTTTCAGTCGTGGGTTTGGGTGCCAGTTGCCGTTGGTTAGGCACCCCTTCCCCTTGATGTGCTTCTCCGGAGTCACCAGCAGTGCTGAGTGCAGCGTTGCCAGAACGCAGTAGCCCCTCCATGAAGACGGGAGGTGCAAGTATGCCTGTTTGCCACACACCCAGTAAGGGTCCATCAAAGCAGCAGTTCCTTTTCATGTGTCAGGGATGCAAAGGGTTCTGTTGCAGCGTGTGTTTGAACCCATGGATACTCTCCCTTCCCCATGGAAGCAGAGTTCCTAGTTTTCTTCATGCTGGATCTTGATTGGTTTTGAAGGCTCTGACCCATGTCAGCTTTGTGATGTGTTGGTATCATACCTGGGCACACACGTCTTCCATCCATTGCAGCCTTTCGTCCGATAGGCCACATAGCGCTTTTACCTTACACATTACTGTTGCAAATTTCCATTTATTGTCTGAAAACATTGTTCCTTTTATTGCTAAGAACAGCTCCTTAAACAAAGTCTTACCTTCAGGTTTCTTTTTGCATACCTTCTCATCAGGAGGAAGCAGTTGTAGTTTTACTGTGTGTGCCTGGAAGATGCTCCTGATTCTACATAGTGCGAGATGAACAAGACATTGGGCTTCTACTAGGGGGGAATTCAAGTGGCACCAAAACCTTCGGCGTCCCTGACACACATAACAGCTACCGTTTGGGGCCTGTCTCCTCATAGCGCTCATGTCAGAGTACCGCTTGTTAGACTAGTCCAAATGGCGAAAGTCCTCTACCTTGTCCAACGCCAATCCATGATATGCTTCGTATTTGTTTTGCTGTATTTGTCTCTTTCTTCTCTTTGTTAATTTATCTCTACCATCAGCAAACGACCTTCTGTACTGTTGGTTATTAACACTTAAGGGTCTGCGTGTACTCACATTATTTAGACGATAAATAGGAAAAATGCCTGTATCCAAGTTTACATTAGTGTCACTACTGAGCTGCCATTATTGGGGGCTTAGGAGAGCATTTGGCATGACAGTGGGAACCAAAGTATACACAATTTAAACATTTGAGGTAGGTTCTTTGGCTGTCTGTGTGCCACTTTGAAGCAATGTGAACATTGCTCGAGTAGGCAAATCATCATTTGTACATAGATTACTTTTTCACTGTCATTAATTGCTACTAGCCCAGGTTGCAGTGTTGTCTTTGTGTAATCTTTGTATATGGTAGTGAGGTTTGACCATGTGATATGCTTCCATATCAGTTTTACACCATCCTATATTAGTTTTCCCCCTTCTTGCATTAGTCCCCCCTCTTCTTTTATGTCACAAACAATAAAAGATATACTCCAATACTCCAATACATTCCCAAACATAGCAGAATTATTGAAAATACTATGGCTGTGAAATAAAGTCCACAGTCGTATGAATATGCCCTACTGGCGCTGTTGTTATTCATACTGCTATCTGCCTGAGCTCTAGTAGTAGCCAGTGGCCTTGTCTCCGCCATTGTGGCACCTACAATTTGGGATAAAATGGGTTAAACATACTTTGTTTATTAAGAGATGAGAGGAGGAACAGATGCAACATCATAGAAACAAAGTATATATATATATATATATATATATATATATATATATATATATATATATATATATATATCGAGAGAGAGAGACATTGGGGGTCATTCCGACCCTGGGGGTAGAGGGTTAACAGGCCGGTAGAGGAGCTGGCCCCGTTAAACCCTACCGCCTCATTACGAGTTCTCCTCGTGTGACCCGTTAAGGATGCCTGGTTTTACCAGGTGTCCTTAGTGGGTCCCGCGAGCAGACCAGCATGCTAATAACGGGCCTGTCATTAATGGGCCCGTTGTTAGCATGCTCCCCATTCCCATTGAGCCCTATGGGGGCTGAATGGGAATGGGGATGGGTTCCTGGAATGGGGAAATACCGGGCCCTCTAAGGTTGGAATGGTCCGGTATTTCCCCATTCCAGTACCCGGAATGGGGTAGCCACGCCGCAAATAGTGGCATGGCTACCTCCAATGTTGTAATGACCCCCATTATCTTTTACATTATTATATATATATATATTTCTTTTGAGTACTGCTTCTTTTGTGCTTATATTTGCTTAGTATCGTGCCTTCTCTCCAATACCGCTTCATGTTCATTTTCTTGTGCTGTTTCTACAGTTACACTGTCATGAGCCTGTCTGACGTCTGACAGGTGGATCCAATGTTTCAGGCCCTTCACCTTCACTGCTAAAGGTGTACAATGTACTACTGCATAAGGGCCATGAAATCTTGGAGAATGCCACCTCCATACAAAGCTGCAAACGTAAACCAGTTCCCCAGGCATGGTTTATGGTCTTTCCATCGAATTGTTTGCAACCACTACAAAAATTAACCCTTTACCCCCCTAAAACATGCATTTGATGCATATTTTTTCATTGCAAATCCCCCGATATGCATTCGATGGAAAGGTATTTGATGCAAAGTCCAGATACCCCAGGCATTACAGGTTTTGCAGGGCCATGTACTGAGGCAGTCGATGAATCCGTTGCACTCTCTCTGGTGAATGGTGGGGCTGTTTAGCAATTGTTCAACTGCACTTATGAGCTGCGTGAGGTACTCTTTGAATTCCTCACCTAACACTGGTGCAGTTCTATGTGCATCGGACATTCTTCTTACTGGGGAAAATGGCGTTTGCATACATCTACCAGCTAATATTTCATGAGGGGACAAGTGGTGTTCCTTACTAGGTTGTGGGTGCTGCTGGAATAAGGACAGTGGAAGGCAATAGAGCCAGTTCTTTTTGAGGGTATGGCACAGTTTGGACAATCTAATTTTGAGGAGGCCGTTTATTTTCTCGACCACTCCTTTCGATTGTGGGTGGTAAATTGAGCACATTTTATTTTGTATTCCCAATAATGTTGTGACTTCCTTGAAGTGGTCATTCACAAAATGTGTCCCATTGTCGGAGCACATGACATTGCATATGCCCCACTGTGGGAACACTTCTCCTAGTAGAAATGTTGCTGCATACTTCGTGTCTGGGTGGGCGCAGGGCCCTGCCTCCACCCAGAGCAAAAAGGGGTAGACGACCACTATCAAGTATCTGGTGCAATTGCACCTCTCTCCCATGTCTGCATAATCAATGTGCAGTTCACGGAAAGGTGCAATGGGGCGGGGCAGTGTTCCTCGCAGTGTCCTGAGAGTCATTCCTGAATTAAATGTTTGGCATGTGACACATTCAATAGTAAATTTAGTAAGGTATTCTCGGAGGTTTGGGATCAAACAATCCTCCTGGATGTCTTCAGCTATGTGCTGTTTTGAGGTGTGGGCAGGAAAGTGTAATTGTTGGAATGCTATTTGCAACAACTCTACAGGCATCACTACCTTTCCTGTCTTGTCCTGTCTCCATACGAGATCTGTGGGTGACTGGGTGCATCCCCGTTTTGTCCAGAGTTCTTGTTCTAGTAACAGTGCTTTCTTTTGGAGCTCTACTATTTGTGCTATTGGAAGTGCATAGTAAACCTCTTCTTTAGGCTCTTCTACTCTACCTTTTAGCACACCTTCTGTGGCTAGATGTTTTTGGAAGTGCGTTGCTTCTTTTGCAGTAGCATCTGCCGCCGCTTACCCTAGTGAGATTTCATCACTATGGTTCGAATAGGACTTGGCATTTTACGAGTGCTACTACTGATGGTTCTGCAAGTGCTTTGATCAATTCATTCAATAATTCAGCATGTTGTACTGGGGACCCATCTGCCCTTCTGAATCCCCTTCGTCTCCATCTAGATAATCCAGCATGTACTGTGGTGATTACATATGCTGAATCGGAATATATTATTACCGCACACCCTTTTGCTGCATGGAGGACTTCAATTAGCTCTACCATTTGTGCAGCTTGGGCTGAATAGTGTATGGGTAAATGTTTCTGTATCAGAATTTAATATTCTCCTTCCTCCAACCTTACGACAACCGTACCAACATGTTTTTCACTGGTTTCTGGGGAAACGGATGCTGACCCGTCTACAAAGTACACTTTCCCTTCACTCAATGCATTTTAATTTGCTTTGGGTATGTCGTCTCCTTCTCCCTCATAAGTGGCTCAACCATGGTTCTGCATGTCCTCTACCGTAGCCTCCACATACAAAAAAGAAATCATACTCGCTAAACAAGAATCATATAACCAGCGAATATCACAAGCCAATTCTAGCACTAAAGAATTGTTCACTATTATCAAAGAATTGGAAACGCCCGTCTCAATCCCAGACACTTGTGTGAAAGACAAACAATGGTGCACTGGTGTCCAAAATGCCCTATCCAAAAAAGTAGCAAGCTTACAAATCAAAATCAACAACAAGAAAGAATCCCTAACCAACCATACCAGCTCCACGAACATTCCCCCACCGCCCACACCCCTGAACCCCACACCCAACCCACGCACCTGATTCAGCTTTTCCAAAGTCTCCACGTTAGAAGTGGAAAAAATCATCCTCGGCCTCAAACCGTCAAATTGCCAGGGCGACCCTTGTCCTTCACAAATCATTAAGGATGCGGCAAGATACCTCTCACCATTCATTACCAAACTCATTAACGCCTCCTTCTCTTCAGGTTTCATCCCTAACAATCTTAAAGAGTCTTGGGTTCTCCCTTTACTCAAAAAACACTCCCTAGACCCTCCTTTACCCACTAACTATAGACCCATTACCACCGTCCCCTTCCTGCTCAAAATATTTGATAAGACATCCTATCTACAAATACAAAAATACCTCGAACTAAACCATCTTCTGGGAATCCGGAAATCAGGCTTTAGACCCCAACATGGGACAGAAACTGCCCTCATCGATTTTAAGGCTCAAATTGATACCCTGAGAGATAATGGAAAAACTGCCTTACTGCTTCTTCTTGACCTTTCTGCAGCATTTGACTTAGTAGATCATAAAATCCTATGCAACCACCTGGACTCACCAGCCCATTTCTCTCAAGAAGCCATCAGATGGATTGAGTCGTTCCTGAGTAACAGATCCATGCGTGTCTTCTCCACCTCAGCATCCGCTGACCCCATACCCATCACCTGTGGGGTCCCCCAGGGATCTTGTGTCTCTCCCACACTGTACAACGTGTTCACTAAGCCCCTGTTTGATGATCTGGACGGTCTGGGTATCACCTACACTAATTATGACGATGATACCCAGATCCTCATCCCGTTGACGCGAGATTACAACCTGGATTTGGCCTTGGTAAACAGGGTGTACCTCATCATCCAGGCATGGATGGCCTCCCACAGTCTATGCCTGAATGATGACAAGACTGAACTCATCATCCTCGGATCCACCCCAAATTTAAACAAACTGGATCACAATTACACATCATAGACGGCAACTCTTATCAAGGTAGCCAAGGAAGTGAAAACCCTAGGAATCTACCTAGACTCCTCCCTCTCCTTCCACAAACAGGTCAGCTCTATGGCTTCCTCTACAGCCTACACTTGTAAGCTAATAAGAGCACCCAAACCCTTCCTATCCACTCAGAGCTGCATCACCTTAGCCAGAGCCCTTGTACTATCAAAAGTGGACTATTGTAACGCCCTCTATGTAGGAGCCAATAAATATGTTATCAATAAAATCCAGACTCTGCAAAACAATGCTCTTAGAGCAGCGCTTTGTATACCCAAGAGAGAACACATTTCCAACGTTAGGAGAAACCACAATTGGCTCACTACCACTGACAAAATCATGCTCAAAGTAGCCTCCTTAACACATAAATGCCTCAATAACGCAGCCCCCCGATATTTAGCCGACAGAATAAAATGACACACTCCTGACAGACCCACCAGAACTCATAATGCAAATTTGCACACAGTTCCCAGGTTCAAACGAACCAAAATGGGCGGCAACAGCTTCCAGGTGAAAGCAGCCCAACATTGGAATTCCTTGCCACCCTCCTGAAGGACACCTCAAACCTACCCTCACTTTAGACGTAACTACATTCAATGGATAAAGAACAATGACCGATAAATCACCATGCCTTTGTAAATTATGTAAATATGTATACTTGTAAAACTGTTCTTCACTACATTTACTGCAACTGCCTTAACCCATGTACTTTCTGTAAATTACTGTACAGCACTGTAACCAAGCGGAGAATAATCTTGCTGCTCCTGCGCCTTTATACCCTCGGGTCTGGTGCCCATTATAAATGAATAAACAAACAAACAAACCGTGCATGGCTCTGTGAGGAATGTGGCTGGATTTACTGTTTTGCAGCGTATCAGAGGATGTTTGGGCTTGAGATGAGAATTTCATAGGCTATGGCCCTTTGTGTGTTGTGAGTGTTGATTTGGACGCAGTATGGCAAACAAGGTGTGTTCCACAAACAATGGGACGGAGCACCCCATCACAATTGTGGAGCTTTTTTCAATGGCGAAGGCAGCAGCTGCAAGAGCTTGTTCGCAAGTGAGATGGCTCTGCATTACGGAGTCAAGAGTACCATCGTAGTAGGCTAGTGGCTTGTGGCCCATGGATTTTTTGTGTCAGTACTGCAGTCATTAATGTTCCATTTGAATGTGAGAACATGAAAAATTCCTGTTCATAATCAGGTGTGGCAAGGACGGGGGCCCTGCATATCAGTTCCGTTAGTGCTGTGAAAGCAGTGTGCATTTCAGGTGTCCATGTTATTGCTATGTTCTCTTTGTGTGCTTCTTTTAATCCTTGTAACAGGGGTCGGTGTAGGCGGCATAGTCTAAAATCCATGCCCTGCAATAGTTGCATATGCCAAGGAACTTTTGCATGTCTTTTAAAGTGTGAGGTCTGGCTGTTGCTCACACTGTTGCTGCTCTTTCAGGTATTATTCTCTTACCATCTTTCGAGATCAATTGGCCAAGGTACAACACCACTGCCAGGAAATATTGAAGTGTATTCTTATCTACCTTGTACCTCTTGTGGGCCAGTAAAGTAAGCAAAGTGACAGAGTCCCTACTGCATGTTTCCTTCCCCTCACTACATATTAGGAGGCCATCAACGTATTGAATGATGGTGCTTTGAACATCAACATTGCTGATGTCTTTGTGCAATATTCTGTTGAACACACTTGGGCTTTCTCAGTAACCCTGGGGCAGTCAGCAGTGTTCATACCCTTTTGCCCCTAGAGTGAAAGCTGTTAGGTATTGGCACTCTGGTCTACCATTGTAAAATGCATGGCCTGCTTTGGAATACTGCACAAAATGGATGCCGGGTTTGGAACAAGAGGGAACTCCTATTGGACAATGTCGTTAAGTGGGTGAAGGTCTTGCACCATACGCCATGAACCCCCTTTCGCTTTTTTAATCAGATAAATCACAGTATTGCATGGGAAGTTAGAGGGGACAATAATGCCCTCTTGTAGTAGTGCGCGTGTTGTGCCTTTTATTCCCTCCTCTGCTTCTCTTGATAGTGGTACTGCCTGACACTGGGCAATACTGCCCCTGGTTTAAGTTTTATTTTTATTGGGGTTACTTCCTTCATTCAATAACCCTACATCATGGGGGTTCGTAGTCCATAAATTTGGCGGTACTAGCTGAAATTCCATATCACAAAAAGATGGCGGTGCACTGACAATAGCCATGAGGGGGTTTGTTACTCGTCTATTTTGTATCATTATGTCACAAGGCATGCATATTTCCATTATTATTTCCCCGTCAGTGTCATTGTCAGTGAACAGCTCTTCATCAGTTAATTCGCGCAGAGGTATGTTTGGGTCAATACACAGTACTGTCCACCATTCACAACCGTGCGTGTCCAGGCTAATCGCCACAATATGTTTTGCTGAAACCTGTACCCCTTGCAGATCAAGAGACAAGACAGTGGCAGGCAATATCTCAGGTGTGGCTACTGGGCAGAAAACAAAATCAGAGGGCACTCTCCAATCTTTACGTGTGATCTCTGGCACCACTCGTGCTAGTACCTGTATGCCATAAATTAACATGTCTACATTGGTTGGTACCCCTTTCATTTGCTAATGTTTGTATGAGTAACATCGCTCGAATGGAGCACATACCTAGGTGGAGCATGCTATCCCTCTGTCTGTAAATGCGATGGTCATGTTAAGCTTACTGAGTAAATCTTGTCCGAGTTAATTTACAGGTTAGTTCTCATGATAAAGTAGGGGTGCTCGCACCATTCTTCCTCCAATTTTAACATCTAGATCTTCTGTATAAGGAACCGTGGCCACAGCCCAAGAGAATCTGTGTGCCTCTAGATTTTTGCCAGATAACGGGAAATCACCTTCACATAGACATGATTTCTCTGCCCCAGAGTCCACCATAAAGATGAACTGTTTGTTTCCTATCTCTGCCCCCACCAGTGGTTCCTCGTCTGGGCATAAGGTACTTGATAGGACTGGACACACAAGTGTTCTCTGTGGGATGTCCTAATCTGGGTGGGTGTTTGTCCCGGGGCAAGAAAAAACTTTTTTGCTTAATAAACATATTCCCTGGTAAGGTGCTGGTGTGCCGTTGGCAGAAGTGACACATGGGTTTGCATGTGTATGTGCCATTTGGTTCTGATCAGTAGGACAGGATTGCAGGCAGTGTGGGGGGTGTCGAAGTGTGTTGTACCCTGGTATAGGTCTGTTAGGGAGAATTCTCATAAATGGTTAATTTCCCTTACCCACTGAGTCCCTCAGCTGCTTTGCTGGATTTCTAGGATTTATTTTTTTCACCTGGTAAGAGTGTGAGCCTTTTTTCCCACTCTTACGTTGTGTTTTGCTATGTGTGTTTCTACTTTTTTGTGTGATCTTGGGCACTGGAGCCTCACCTACTCCAGGGCACCACATTTTTCATGTGTGTTACACAGCACCTTAAGTGCAGTGACACAGGGTTGTCTTTTAGACTTCCCACTGACTCCATTTTCTGGGGCTGATGACAGAGAAGATCCTCCAGGAATCATCTTCCCTTGAGCTGGTGGGACTAGCCAGTTCATCCAAACTAAGAGCCAGGTCCCCTGCTCTGGTTGAATTCGCTGTACAGAGCTACAGTGGGCTGGATACCCAGGAAGGTCGGACGCTGCTTGGGTATTAAGGAGCGCACCTTTTATTTGTTGCTTTGCTCTGATGCTGGTTTCTTCCCTGGGTAGCGCAGGACCCTCCAGTCTTCCTACTTCTGATCAGTCCGACAGTCGCTTCAGGAACCGTGAGCCTGCAGGAACTACCAGGAACTTCTGCCTCAGCTACACCTCCCTCTCTGTTTTAAAGTACTGTACAAATCCGGTTGTGCGTTTCGTTCATCCGCGGTGAAAGGGTTTGAAATCTTTCTCCAATCCAAGGGCTTGTCCTTCTCTTCAAACTAACTTTTCTACCAACCAACCTCATCCAGAAACCGTGCCACAAAATTTACCGTGAACTACACTGAACTGTATTATCTTGAGCAGAAGACTTTTGAACCATTGACTTTGGCCCTAAGCCTTTTCTACCTGATTTTAACCTTGTAGTCTCTCTTGTTTGATCGCCCTGACTACTTACTTGTTAACTTTTGTCTTTCCCTCCCTTTTAAATTGCTGGAGTGCCATTTTGCTCCCACTTCATTTTGTGAGCTTATCTTGTCTAGAATTTAAGGGAAGTGGTGTGGTGTATTAAGAGTGTGATTTTTAAACTGCTTAGAAGAGTGAACTGTTATACAACTGAAGAGTTGTATAACAGTGGGTTCCTCTTTTGCAACTAAGCATTGAAGTCTTTTGTGGGTTCCTACAATTTATAAGGATCCTAGAACGGGAGAAACCTGCCTGTGCTGTTTACTGGAGCACTAGGTCAGGTCTCTCTATAGCCGACCGGTTTCTGTGGTATCGAAGTGGTTACACCACATCCCTCAGTGCTTGTGGAGGTGTACAGATGGATTCCTCCTAGTTTTGTAGTGGCATCTTAGTCTGCATCATTTGTGGTCCTCTCCCCTTTCCATGTGCAACATGATTCTGTGCACGGAAGGGTGAGGCAGCCTGAGACCTATTGCTTCCGTCTCTGAAGAGGTCTGGCGGTCTGAGCGCAGACCAGGCAGGTTTCTCCCATTCTAGGATCCTTATAAATTTCAAGGAACCCACAAAATTCTTCAATGCTTAGTTTCAAAAGAGGAACCCACTGGAAAATCTAATACCTACTCTCCAGTCCTTTTAATATACAGTTCTGCACCTGCCCAACAGAGAAAACACAATGAAGAGTTTAGAATTTCTACCGCAAATGGCAGATACACATAGAGTCGGGACCGGCTTTATGTGTTTTTTAGCACGATAAAGTGTATTGACTTGCAAGTGTGAGCTCAGTGAGCGAGATGTATCCATCCCTACTCATCTTAACAAAAAACTGTGAGTTCTTAGTGTGACAGGAGTACTGGGCAACCCACAGTCGGAATACCCAAATCAGTCCCTTGTGTTCTACATAGTCCCCTTGTATTTTGACATTTATTAAATGGCTACATGATCCAACATCACTTTGTCAAAAGATCCCTCTTCTGGCCAAGTATGAGGTGACCTCTCCCCTTTTTTATCTGATACCCATTGCCCATGGTATTTCTTTATTCAGTCACTGTACAATGAGAGGTGCTTACAAATATGCGAGAGTGGTGTGTCTAATCCCATATTTGTCAAAGTACATTTTCCCCGCCCAATCTCCTCTTTACCGTCACACTTCAACCTTTGGTGTATTAATCACAGTTTTCAATTATTTACGTCAAAACATTACTTATGCATTGTCATGACAGACACATGAACAAACCAACAATACTGACAACACCAAACATGAAACAAAATCTTAAAATATTCCCATATGCCCTTAACCCCCTTTTCATTTAACCCTAGTTTCCTTTCTTCCACAATCAGCACTCACATCACCCCTACCCCTCCTGGGGCTACCTTCACAAAGTTGTAGAACACTAAAGATAATAAGTACTACTATTTCCAGAGCCTATTAAATATATGAGGCTCCTACTTTGTTCCTTTTCCTCACTTATTTCCAGCACTGGTCAAGACAGTGCTCCCCGGCAACCGCCTTCCACTCCCTTTCGGAGCTAGGTTCCCGTAACTCTTCTTATTTTCTCACCTTACTCTTTTATAAAAACCTAATGGCCATGGAAAAGAAAAGAAAAGCGCTTTGTTTTCAACAATCACTCTATTCAGTCATATTCAACCAGTCTTCCAAGTGCCTCCGTTCACGTTCTATCCACAAGTGGGGGCATCCCCGTTGTGACCCCGCCTGGCGAGCAGTTGGGAATTCGCAAAGCCAGGACCCACAAAAACTTCTTTGCTGCGTACGTGTTTTTGTTTGGGGACTGGTCAGCCGTAGGTGGGGGTCGGCCCTTCTAGGGAAGCCCTGGATCTCGCCGCAGTACGGGGATGTTGAGGAATATCAGGTCGGATGGGTCACCGGTAAAGGTGCCGGTGCCGTTAACCCCTTACCGCCCTATTAGGAGTCTGCTTGCGGTACCCGCAAAGGGCGCCTTAGCGGGTCCCGCTAGCAGACCAGGGAGCTAACAAAGGGCCCGTTATTAATGAGCCCGTTGTCAGCTCCCTCCCCATTCCCATTGAGACCTATGGGGGCTCGAATGGAAATGGGGATGTACTGATATGATATGATATGATATGGCATTTGTAACGCGCCTATACACAAGTGTTTCAAGGCGCGAGAAACGGGTCCGGGTTCCTTGAATGAGGAATTACCTGGTCCTCCAAGGTTGGAATGGCCCGGTAATTCCTCATTTGAGGAACCCAGACTCGGTACCTGGTAAGGGGATAACCATGCCGCAAATTGCAGCATGGTTACCTCCAACCTCGTAATGACCCCCCTAGTCTTGACCGCCGGCAACGCTACCCTGATTGGTCTGGCTTGTCCAGAAGGTTACCTTGTTCCAAGAAACTAGGCTGGCCTTCTGATTCTCTGCCCACCAGGTCAGAGTTCAGAAATCCATCTCAACACCCTCTTAATCCAATCTGCCCATTTAAGTGGTTTTCTTGGCATGCCCCTCAGCCGCTATATGTTGGCTGGGGCCCACGCCTGCTGTCCCCCAAGTTCCACCAGATCCAATACAACAAGAAAGGGACAACAGGTTGTGGTCGCTCTTGGTCCTGTCAATAAAAGACAAGTTGCTACTTTTAGCCATTGCAGGCCGTGAGATTCAAGTTAGCAAAAATACATGCTGACTCCACTGCTACTTTGTGCTCTCTTAGGAGGAACAGACAATAGTGGGGGGATAGACCATGCAAGACCCTGGTCTTCCCAAAGGTCTTCAGTGGCCACCAAGGGTCCGATCTGGAGGTTCATATCCCTGGCCACCAGAGTGAAATTCCCACTCAGAGTTAGGGGGGGGGAATAAGAGTTGCATAGATCCTGCAATTTCAGTAAAGTCTCCAACCCTGTGTTCAGATTTGGCCTATTTTATAAATTGAAAAGCAAGAACCGTGCACCCCTCTCCGTGGTCACGGCTACAAGTTTGAGGTCCACCAAACCAGATTCCACAGAAACCACTTCCCAATCGAGCTTGACATCATACCAGATCTGGTGCCTGCACATGGTTCTCTCTCCAGGGCCTTTTGCGGCCAGGATCGTGATAGTCCGAGAGCCCTGGAAAACAACTGGTCCACAGCCCACGTTTCCTGGAAAAGTATGACCTGGTAGCCTGTAATAAAGTTGCACCAGTCCGGATTGGAGGATGCTCGGTGGAGGCTGGCTATGTTACAGAACAGCATTTTTAGGGGGGTGTGGGGCCCCCACCCTTTGAAGTCAATCCTGCTGGTCCGAATCAGGGATTGACACGCATATGCTGCCTAAAACTGGTTCGGCGATTCCCCCCCCCTGGCGGCCCCCCTTGTCAAATTGGGGAGCATACAGTTGGGGGTCTGCGGCTCGGGACGGGCATTTCTTAGGTTAGATAAAAGAAATTGCTCGGAACGTACCAAGATGTTAAGGCCCCTGGGTGGAATGGCAGGTAAATCGATACTTGGGATGCCTTCAACTAGATCCCAGCAGCTCAAATGTACCTTAATGTAGTCCATGCCAAAGTTTGCCAGTGGGGCCCTAGTACAATTTAAAAAGTCCTTCCCAATTACCGAAAGGCACCCCGTAGTTTCTCTAAACCAATATAAGCACTTATTCCAAAATTCCTTCTCTCCAGATGCATTACATTTATCAAGTAAGCTATAGGGTCTTGGGCTCCTCTTGCCACATTGCCCCTCAACTGTTGGTGACCCTGCCTCCAGGTGGCGCCCATGGGGAGCAGATTTGGGCCAGAGAGAGGGGCACCAGGGCCATGCTTTGCTCTTATAAGGGGGCAGGCCTGCAAGTGTAGGGGGTTAATCCTTTGTGGATGGTCTGGGGGTGCATGTACCCACAACCGCCAGATGCTCCTCTTTACTGGGGGTTGCCTCCAGCGGCCGCCATTGCCTCCCTCCTTGGCCAGCTGGGGTGATCTTGCCGGGGCATTGGCATTTCCTAAGATCTTCACCACACATCTTGTGATCTTCCCAATATGGGCACCCTCCCGAACCCCCCCCACCCCACCCCACACCACCCTCTTTGCAGGTCCCAGTTGTAGAACAGGCTCTTGCATCTATGGCTGTCTGGGGGCCCGGCCAGCCATAGGCTACACAGCCCCCGGGATTGCCCAACAGTCCCTTAAGGACCTTTATTTCCTCCATGAGGGTGCCCATCTGGTTGGCATTGATCTTGGCAAGGGCCTCTTCCAATAGTGGGGTTCACTGGTCCACCAGGCTGGTTGCCAAGTCTGTAAGGAGGCCAGGGTTATGGCTTGCGAATTCTGGACTAGGACTAGGGTTCAAGAAGTCTGTTTGGGTACCTATATCCCAGGGAATAGTAGGATGGATCCCCCTCCTTATAGTTTGTTTGCCCGGGGGGGGCTACATTTTTCCCCTTTGCCTTTGTTCCGTCGAGTCACTAACTTCCATGGAGCCTCTGGGCCGCTATTATTGTCCAGGCATTCCAATGTTTTACCATCAGTAAGCTAATGGGGTTAAATTGATTGGAGAGCTCTAGGGGAGCGCCAAGGAAAAGTTAGGGGCGGAGGCCATTAGCATTCCACAATGCAAATCGGCCAGGGGCCAACCCAGTGCTCCAGTGCAGTCTTCAGTTACATCACCTGTCCCCAAGCCTGCAATTCCAAAAGGTTGACACTAAGCACTCCTATGTTTTTATAAGTTGTAATTAGATTTGAAATGTTTTATACAATTCAAGCGAAATATGTTTATTATGTTCTTGAGGTGCAGAGAAGAATTGTCAACCCTGACATATGGGTTGTGTAAAGAAAGAGCAGAAGGTTCCCTATTGGGGAACTCCCGTCCCCTGCACACAATCTAGGCTCAAAATTGAGCCAAACATTTAGGAGTGACAGGTGTAGTCCCTTGTTGGACTCAGGCTGTCAATTCGTAAAATGACAATAACCAATGGTAATTAAATAACAAAGGTGTTTAGAAATATCATAAACATGAACAATCAATTAGTAATTTAAACTGAATTTATTTTTCTTTATGTAACCCATTGCAATTCGAGAAACTCTCTTCATCAGGGGCGTGTAATCATTGATTTTCAATGTTCTAAAAAGAATTTCAAACAAAAATGTATCAGTTATGTGTCTGCTTATTTGATTAATTCTAGTGTTTAATTAGATTAATACTCCACTTGTTACACAATTTATGATAAAAGGAGAAACTTCGAAATGACTAATTTAAATTGTTGCACATCAAGTTTGTCATGATCCGGCCTCATTACAACTCAGGCGTTAAGGGTTAACGCCACCGTTAACCCTTAACGCCTGATTCTGATTTTAACGCCTGCTTTTAGCAGGCGTTAAAATCCATGGCGCTAACCTGCCATGGTGCTAATTACGCCGCCGTAAATTACGGCGGCGTAATTAGCGCCTTCCCCACTCCCATTATGCCCTATGGGGCAAAAATGGGAATGGGGAAGGGAAAATGGGAAATGGGGATTTACCGCCCCACTCACCTTGGAATGGGGCGGTAAATCCGCCATCCACCATGGGGTAAACGGAGTTTACACCATGGTGGTAAAGTTGGTGCACTTAGCACCAAGGTTGTAATGAGGCCCAATCAGTGATTGCATTTTCCAAAGTAGTCATCCATTTTAATACCAAAATAGTTTGTAATTAGTACCTTTACTAGTAATGGGATGACTGGTTGCCTGGTTCTCTATTTTAAATTGAAGCAGTGTGTAGCGAACCCCGCGAGTCATGACACATTGAAAGATACTGTGGTTAGTTATACATTAATTGTAAAATCAGAGATGTGGAAAAGCTATTCATTTAAGACCTCTTACCTCAGAGAACAGTCCACGGGACTCCATGTTCTATGGTTTAGTCAGCGGTTCCTTTTGGTTTTCTAACATCAAATTCTTGTCTTTCACAGTAAATCTGTATGTTCAATAAAAATTAATGTAATCTCCAAGTTGCCAAAGACTACAAGATTTAGCATATGTCTTACCATAAAGCCAGTGTTTTTTAATACATCTGTGCCAGCTACGGTCTGTCTTGGAAATCTTGTTTTTCTACATGTGCGATTGGCGATTCTGTGAAAGCAAGATGAAGTGATTCAGACTGGCAGCAAAACCGGGTCGTTTTTATTTATTTAATATAGCTTTTTTCTTAACTAATCCTGTCTGTAGCAGGATGTCTTTATAAAACAAAGGGGTGGCTATCCGGAAATACTTACAATTCCGGAAAGTTAGACATTCAGAATGTTGCGTGATGCTCCGTGCCGCTTACTGTGAATGGAAAACAAGATGGCTGCTAATTATAGTGGCGCATACTGATGACATCATCACGCAGTGGCGTACATGACGTCATATTTAAACAAAAGGTTATGTATACATTGCAATGCTTTTCCTATAATGTATAGATACCAATATGGCTTTTGAAAATATGCTACCGGTAAATCAAGGGAGTGCTAACTGGATAGACATTCCGGATGCATTAGAAATGTAAAACGTTCATCTCTTAGAAGCGGGTAAGCCTCTTAGATGATATAATTAAGATAATAATGGAATCTTAAATTGCCAGATGTTCTCACCTTATTAAAGCTACCACTAGCTGTAAACCCAATGCCGAATGTTCCAACAGGAAGGATTATGAATCCAAGTATTCAGGATGCTGAATATATCCTAGTTGTCCATAGGGTCCAGTATAATACTTATTAATATTAGCAAAAAAACATGTCTTTAGCTGTCTAGTCCCATGTGTGATGTCCATTCAAAGAAGGTTAGTCCTAGGAAGCTCAGAAGCTTCATGTTGTCCCTCGGGTACGGTATAATTACTACACTGGGTGGTATATTGGTATATGGAGTTGAGGTAGATCTTCCACAAGTGCAATTTATCCTAACAATTCTATGCAAAGGCGAGCAAATGGTATCGCTGTCATGTTTTAAGGCTGAGTCTAATGATGATGTGAATAACTGATAGTCATTAATTTCTCTAAGCACATGACTGGTCTAAATATTTTAAGCGGATAAATTATATTATCTCAACAATATTTCCAAATAGGGTTTGTTAGATAGGCTAAACATTAGTAATCATTCATGTACATCTGGAGCTCATACGGAGTTCATTTGGAGACATGTTTTCTGTCTCTACTGACTTCACATAGGTGGCTAGAAACATTCGTATGTATCTAGCACACACCAAGGAAACAAAATATTGTCTCTTATAGAGTTCACATTCTTAGTGTAGAGACATTAAGAATGTTTAGGCAAGCGTAATTTTCTGTCTCCGAGTTACCACGCGTTATGGAAGGGACCCGTTGAGGGACTTCAGAGCTAATAACGGTGCCGCAAATTGCGGTACCGTTATTAGCTCCATCCCCATTCCCATTGAGCCCTATGGGGGCTCGAATGGGGAATGGTTCTCGGAATGGGCCGTTACGGGGTCCTCCCAGGTCGGAATGACCTGGTAAGTCTCTATTCTGGGAACACGGACCCGGAATGCGGTAAGGGGGTAGCCATGGCGCTAGCAGCGCCATGGCTACCGCCTACCGTGTAATGAGGCCCATTGTGTGCTGTTGTGCAAGTCTATGTGTGGTTTGTCTTGTTGCAGTGTAGTGAATTTTGTGCGGATTGCTGTGCTGTAGGTTTGTGGTTGTGTTTGGTTAGAATTTGAGAGGTGTATGCAGAGGGGTGAAGTTGTTAGTATAGTTAAAGTGTAGTTAAAGTTTAGCTGTAGTGCGTGCTAAAGGATTGAGTTGTAGTCAGAAAAAGTTTTGTTATATCTGGAAAGTAGTTTACAGTACTCTTGAGGTTGGAATTTTCAAAATGTTTAGACTATTTTTTACAGGTAGTAACCGTACCTCCATTATTAAAATGTATGTTTTTCAGCAACAGCCTAAACAGCATTTTCCTTTCCAAGTGTGTTTTAATCATATCTCCATTACACTGCCTTTGGTTGTACGGTTCATCTTTAAACATATATTTTTGTACTTCTTAGACCTATGCTGTCTTGTCATTCTGTAGAAGTTTCTTCCAATAGAGTCTTGCATGTTCTTTTTAAAACCTAGCCCCTGTCAGGCTCTTATATTCGGGCCCAGCTTCAGCATGTGCCCAAAATTGGGTCATATATGAGAGACAGAGCAGTTCATTACATTGGTACAGGATTCATACATTGTTACTCAGGTTAACATCAAGCCTTCTCTACCTGCCTAAACATCTGTAGGTCCTCACGCTGCCAGATGGTCAATAAGAGAGAATTTCATAGCCTGGATGCCAGGTGGGCAAAGGCTCAACTGCCTACTCTGCATAATTTCATCAAATTAGCAACACAAGACTTTGTATTAGAGGATCACAGGCATGAAGTTGTGATGATCAACAATATGTTTAATCCATAGAAAATCTGGACAATTCATGTATAGTGCCTTATAAGCAAGGCACACATCATTATGATTCATCCTTTTCTCACAAGGAAGCCAATGCAGACATGAAAGATTTGGTGAAACATGATCATGGCAATTCAGTTTCAACACAAAAGGGCCACTTCATTTTGCATATGGAGCAGTTTGCTGAGAATATACTTAAGAAGCCTGAAATAAATTATATTCAAACAATGAAGGTGTGATGAGGCAAACTCATTGACAGATAAAGAAAATATGTCAGCAACATGCCTAATTTATCACAACAAACTAAGTTGAAAGTCCATTTTAACTTCCAGGTTCTTGTCAATTTCAAGGTCTGCAGGCAGGATCCTGACATTTGAGCCAACAGTGAACAATCCAGGAGTCCAGCTGCATTAGGTCAGTTAGCACCTCCGTTTTATTTCAGTTGAAGTTTAGTTGGCTGAACTACACCCACGTCCCCCTCCCCTTCCTGTAGCGAGATGTACAGGTCCACATGGAGTCTGGGGCCCAAGCATGTGCTTGGGGAAGTGGGAACAGAGTGCTCTGCGCTCGTCTTTTCCACATTCACTCTGCAATCACCAATGCTATGTAAAAGATAATGGGAAGCTGGGGAGTGGTGCAGACTCCAGGTGAATATACCAGGCCCTTTTTAGGCTGCCTCCAGTAACACCGTTTCTTGGATTGAGATGGCCATAGTGAGAAAAGTTATTAATCCTTGTTCCTCCCAGGCACATCAGTAACACATTACATGTTGCTGAGTGGCTCGCTTAGGAAAAAGGGCCTGGAACTCTTGTAGAGAATTATAGCCACTTCTACAACCCAGGTGCCACCAAAGTATCCCTAGGGACAGCACAGAAAGTCACAAGAGCCACAGCTGTGACTCCCAAGGAATACCTAATTGTCACCCATACCTTACAGCTAACCCATGAAACTATATCAAAGCCACCTTACCTGGTAATGTGGATATTGGTTCAAATGTTATAGTGACAGACAATGGACACTAATCTTACCTCAAACTAGCAAAAGGATCCATGGTTTTCTTTTATGGCATCAACCATCCAGGCACCACACCACCATATCAGATATTTCTATAGACTTCTAAATCACTGCTACAATGCCTACATTTACATTACATCCCAATGCAAGTCTGTGATTGGGCCAGTTCCTCATGCAACAATTGATGTGTGTGTGTGTGTGTCAGGTTTGTGATTATATGTTTAAGTTGAATAGTTTCTCCTTCTAGAAGGTTCAAAGGACAGGCAGTCATAGTTTTAGCATGAACGGCACTGAATGAGAATCCCCATAGAAAAATTCAGGGTCATTCTGACTACACCACTTTCTTTGATTAATTTGATCTCATGTCAATCACAGAAGTACAGGTCTACACTGTCAAGATTTTGATCAGGCTTATTGAGGTTTGTAATTACCATGAATGAAGATAACCGTGGCTTTTTGATTTCATGGTCAAATGTGAATTTTAGAAACTTGTAATTGGTCATACGAAGTAAGGATGATTTCTGCAATGTAATTCTAGCAATTCTATCAACAGTTTGTTTTAATTTCAGAGATATACTATCCATCGTCTGTTTGATTGCAAGCAGCCATTACCTTCTTAGACTACAAGGTAATGGAGTATTGGTTTCAGGTGAACCTGTACAGGCTAATTGCAGTAGTATTAAAGAGTCCCGGTTTCCTGAAAAGTGTAGAGTTAAGTCTCTGAAAATAGAAAGATCCTATGAGTATCCAGATACTTGGCCCATCATGTGTCTCTTTTTCTAGGCTTGCCCCAGCCGAGCAGCTTCCATTTGAAGATGGCTCTGTGGACCTGATCACCGCTTCAGTTTCTGCCCATTGGTTCAACATGGAGATGTTCCTAAGTGAAGTGGAGCGTGTTCTCAAGCCCCGTGGCTGTCTGGCAATGTATTGTTTATATCCATTCTTTGATCTTCACTACAAAGACTGCTCCAAAGCTTTAACAGATGTCTTCACAGAGGTAAGAGCAGAATAAATAAAACTCTCTCACTGTTCAGATATTACGTATGTATATGTAAGAATAAAAGATCCTAATGAGACTCTATTCATGGTGAGATTCAGAATATCCCTTTACACAAGAGTCTGAGTTTAACAATGTTGTATTCAACATAATGAGGGGCTGAACAGTCTACACGTTAGAGGCAGCTGCCCAATGTTTCAAAGTATTCTATTGCATCTAGCGGTTTATAGTCATAATATCGAAAACAAAATGTCGAAATATAAAAATGTCAAAAACAAATGTCGAAAACAAAAATGACGAAAACATATATATATATATATATATATATATATATATATATATATATATATATATATAACACAAAAGACAATTATTCAAAAACAAAATGTGGAAAAAAAAGTTGACATACAATGCTAAAATACCAATGTAAAGTGACAGCAATGGTAACGTTTTTATGATGGGGCTTCCCCCCAAACCCAGCTCCCCTCACTCGAACCCCAACATTCACCCCACCCGCCCTCCGCTCCCCCGCTAACGAAACGCCAACAGAATGAACAGTATTAAGGGTTAAACAAATAGGTGACAACCACGAGTAAAGAACAAATAGTACACAAATTTAGCCAAGATAATAAAGAAAACTACCTGGATTCTATAGCATATAATTTAAAGTGTTAAAAGTACTCACGTTTTCATAGAATCAGCGATCCAGTATGGCAAAACCAAAACGTATCCAAATACACCAACCAAACAAATCCAGGAATCCCAAAGTCCAAGAAGCAATCCATAGGAAAATCAACAAAAAAAATCCAAGCAAAATCAAAATCCGCAGTCTGAAACAGTTAAATCCAGCACTGATAGAAAGGTGCAAATCCAAAAAGTCCCGAAAAAAACACAGTCCAACATGAAAAGTGCATAGAACCAAAAAACCATTCCATCCATGGAATCCGGAAAAACAAATCCAAAAAATCCATGAACGGAGACAAGGAGACCCGAATGCAACGGAAACGCTTTCAGAATGGACTTTAAAAATGGCGCCCATGCATACGTACACTAACGCTAATGTACATACAAAACAATAACAAATAACAGCAAAATGCACATTCCCAATACAATAGCGCCATCTAATGGAGAATAGTTACAATGATTGCTCAACATAAAGAAATCCTGCTGCCTATTTAATATTTACTAGTACTGTTATGCTTAAAATAAAAAAAATGTTAAGCTACATAGTTATTAAAATATTATTTTTAGAATACTTATTATTGACAAAAGTATGTTGCAATGTTAAGTTAAATATGCTTAATAAAATATATATAAATCTTTACCTTGCATATATAATTATTTACCTTGCATGTATAATTCTTTACCTTGCATGTATAATTATTTTCCTTGCATGTAATATTTTTTGAATTTTTTGTATTTGACATTTTTTCCGAATTAATATTTTCGACATTACGACTTTCGAAAATATTGCATTTGGAAAAATGACTGCACACCGCATCTAGCAGTACTTCCAGAAGATTAGGGGCCTTTCTCTTAAAAAGCTTGAAGAAATGTTGGTATTGGGATGCGAAGGGACCATAAGCTGTGGTCCACTATTTGCTGATTCCTGGTCAGCAGGCTAAAAACGTGACCTGTTGCTCGAATAGCTCCAGGATCATGCCTCTGTGGGATTTTGGCATGAGCTGAATAGCCATATTTCTGTGGTGTATAGACACATCTATCATTTCCAAGTTTATCCCTTGTGTTTGGTGGCTTTCCCAGTGGTCCTTCGGAGATATATGGGAAGGATTGGGGGCATGACAGAAGATGGGATTCACTGGAAAAAGTTGAACAATGTTATAAATCACAGGGCAAGATAGAGAGAATAATTATATGCATTGCTTTATTTACTATAAAAGTGTGGGCGTTTTTGAAAGGTTGTTTTTAGGTCTGGATAGAGAGAGCACTAGTTCTGGGCCAGAGTTTAATCAGTAGTATTTATGGGGGACTTAGTCTTAGTGTCAATCATATATGCTGTGATGTATTAAACGTGCATAATGGTCAACCTTTTATTACAGTACCAACCATTTTGTAGCCGCTAGAGCAACTGTGTAAGTTGTGGAGACAATTACTGAATGTTGCTTTTAATTGCTTTTTTGGTTCCCATGAACTTGATAGATTGATGTTTTCCAATTTAATTTTGTGCTGCCTTACAGTGTGGTTAAATAGTATAATGACGAGGCACACAATCTATAAAGATCAGTTGCTGTATGATGCCTTTCTTTGGCCCATCGCACTGGCAGGGTTATCGCCGGACTCGTAATGAGGCCCCATGTCTCCAAAGTCCCACGTGCAGATGAATACACATTCAGTGCATTCGTAGAAGCAAAAGGAATGTCACGTTCCCACAAAGATCCATTCACATCAATTTCAGGCCATGATTTCAAAGTGCACACATAGTTTTCACAAGAGCAGGACCCATAAATGAAAGTGGTAGAATTACAAACAAAACCAAAAGGTATGCTTTATCTACCCAACAAACACCTGCTGACAAAATATAAGGAGAATAGCCTGCATCACAGTGCATAGTGGCATGGCCAGCCTTACAGGTCAAGTTTTCACAGACTCCCCGGTGCTCACAGGAGCAATGGTCGAATCTCAGAACACATCCCATTGAAAATTAAAGTCACGCAAACATATGCACAATCATTTTAGTCATCATCGATTGCAAGTACACATAAGTCTACAAGCACATGCCTTACGACAAAAGAACCAGTGTCCACCAACCCTACTCTCCTTCTCCCGCATATTCCAGTGCCTGCCACATAAATGTCCTGCTACCTGGTTTGCTCACACACATCACTGCATCCTTCACACTTTTAGCATTCACAGGGAAGCCAGCCCTGCCAGACAACTGAAAATACCTCCCTCGGAGAGCATGCAAACATTGTCAGGCAACCATTCAACAATGCCAGCTTGGCCAAGACACCATTGAAACCATTCATTGCTGATTTGCCAGCCCAGTACCTATCAATATGCTCTACAGATGACCAAACCCTTGCCTTCATGGCCACTACTGACTGCTGTTGAGGTCCATCTGTGGTCCCAGCCTGCACGCGGGGAACCTGCCCAATATGACCGGAACCATATAAGGACAGCATTCAACACCTCATAGCTATTGTAATTACCCCAAATGTGCAGCACATGTCCAAGACCATACAAATAGAGAAAAGGTGAAGCACAACCTGTCCACCCAGACACATATTTCGAAAGATTCATCCAAGGCAACACACCATTCTCCAACATTTCTATGGAAGCTGAGCAGCGTAGATCAGTGTCATTGGGCCTCATTACGAGGTTGGCAGTAATCCACCGTTGCCACAGGCACATTGCCACCAACCCTGTAACACCGAATACGGCACCTGACTTCCCGGTGCCACCGGTAATCCCGGCGGCGTGGGAAGTCAGGCGCCAGGTTTTGTAAGTCCCCATTCCTGAGTACGGAGACGATGCGCCCGGCAGGTTGAGACCTGTCCTGCGCAGCGGCCCCCGGCAAGCAGACTTGTAGTGTTGCGGTCTGCAAACAAGGGTGGCGGTAAGCTTATGAGCTGAGGAGCGGGAGGCTCCTTATTACTGAGAATGGTTTGGCGGAACTAAAGAACACAGAAGGGGGAAGGCTATTATGGACATTGAACTCAATTCTCCAACTAGGGGGTGCCCACAAAAGTCCACTTAGAGGACAGTGGGCTGGCTGTTTCTCCCCGAACTTTACACAATGTCTCTCCCCCTCTTATTTCCTCAGGTTCTAGCGGGATCAGCCCGAATAAGCGGGCAAACAGGGATGCCTGTTATACAACCTTGATTAGATCTGATGGCCCCTCCAAATGGAAACCCTGTGAATGGTACTGTTCATCGGACGACTTTAGCAGTGGAACTTCATTCCCCAGCATGTGCATTCAGGCCCACTATAGATGCTGACAGGGAGGAGGTGGAGCCCATCCCCCACCTTGGCCTGCAGGCACCCACAACAACAATTTTGAATCATTCTTTGCCATTGGATGATTCCTTTGAAAAACTTTATGAAATCTTGGAAGGGATCAACAATAGAGCTTATAGGTCCTATTATTTAGGGGCTACTACATTGGCACAACAAAGGTACCCTCTCATATTTTTGCCACCCTCACCAAACACTGAGAACCCCTTTCCAAAGTCCATCTTAAAAAAGCCTCTCACCGACGATTTATTTACACCTAGAAACATTGGAACGAGAAGAGACTCAGTGTTGCTCTTACAGATGGACACACTGGGGCCAGCATCGATTTTGGCACTACATTTGGTGTCAGAATCCATGCTCAGATTATATGACAACATCAAGGATATTACTCAGGACAACTCTAGGAAGATGGGCAACCTGGACCTTAAAATATCAAGGCTACTGGAAGGTCAAAGACCTCCACAGTTCACTGCAAGTACCCCTAAATTCGTCGGCAATGATGAGGAAGTCTGGGATCTTCCTGTATCACAGGTTTTGGAACAACAAACACCTTCTGATACAGTATTCAGCCCTAAGGCGGACACCCCTACACTGCTGGTGGACATACATCAATGTGAGATGGTACTATTAAAGGTTATCGGCGATGAGACAGTGGTAAAGCAACAGGGTGTGATAGAGTTGTCTACTTCCAACATACGAGAAAGTCCTCAACTTCAACCAAGGAATCAACGTACGAAGAAAACAAAAAAACAAAGGGCAACAGTGAAAAAAAACAGAAAGTCTTCCAGCCACAAATCTGAACAAGAAGAAAAAGACCTCTAAGTTCCTCAGTTTGCTCGCGGGAGAGGACACACTTAGGGACTTGTCTTCAGAAGCGCGGTCACCCCTTACTATTGCCAAGGATCAATCGAGGGGAGACTTGTCTAAACCACAGATCCCAAGAGATCTAAAAACTCCAAGCAAAGCAAGATGACATCATTCCTGGGAACCCTATTCAGGTCCATCTAGCCCAGGATCAGTCTATTATTGGGAATTCAACAGCCCCAATCCCGATGGACATTCCACAAGAGGCCCCAGAATCCACGATGATCTTGCCTCCGGAGGTGAACTCTGAGGAGTCATCAACTGGGATATTGTCACCTGAGTACTTTGGTAGTATGGATTCACGCAGAGTTGATAGTTTCCAGTGGACCATCATGGGATGGGATTTCGTATTGCAGCCAAACGGCCACCAATCTATGAATCGATCGCAATATCCGACGACATTACGCATGTGATCTTCCTGAAAAAATGCACTAAAAGATCTGTTTGCCATTTCAAGTCTAACTTGATTGCACAAATTCTATGGAGGAAACATGAATCATTGAAGGTGGTGGGCTACGATATATTTGTTAGGCAGAATTATATGCAGCACCATTTGGGAACACCACACACAATTAAGACTATAAGTGACAGTACAAATTCACCTTTGGTACAAGCCTGTACTACACAGTAAAGTGGTAGCGATGGCTGAGCAGACAGACTTATCTCAAGAGTAAAGTGAGCAGTATCAATAGTTACACAGAGGACAGCAATTACTATGATTCAAACAAACACTGACTCAAGGTTTTTGAGTCAAAGAATATACATTTATTTACACATGTTATTAAATATTTCACTATTATTAAGCAGTTGAAAAATCACGATCTTAATACACTATAACCCAATAGATTCTGGACAAGTTAGGCTCAAAGTGAAATGTGAGCAAAATGGCACTCCAGTAATTGAAAAGGGAGGGAAAGACAAAGTTAGGAAGAAATTGAGAAGCAGCAACGAGTAAGTAAGCAGGGCAATCTAGAAAAAGGAACTACAGTGAGGAAATCAAATTCAAGGGGCCTGGCCCAAAGTCAATGGACCAAAGTCTTTGCAGAGGATCACACAGTTCAGGGTAGTTCTGATGCTGGAAATGCATCGGAGGGACAGGGCCTCCGTATTCTTGTCCTTTACTGCTTTTTATCGTGTGTTCTGTCGTGTTTTCCGGGCAGGAGTTCATGCGGGACTCCTGGCGGTGCAGCTCTCTCTTTTGGTTTGGTGTACAGACCCATGGGATACCCTTATGGCACCCATGGGTGGGGGTACAGCTCTGTGCCCCTAGTGTATGTTTTTGGGCACCTGTGTGTGGCCCACAGAGCAGGGTATGGGCTGGTGGCAGCTCCATGCTGAATTTGACAGGTGCTCTGAGTATCCTCCATTATGGGATACCCCGGCCCTGCCATTGGAATCAGTTGATTCCTGATAGGAAACAATTTGGCCCCTGTGGCCTCCTGCTTTCTATTGCCCGTTACCTTGTTTTCCCAAAGTCCTGGCAAGCCATGACTCTATCCCTTCCCCCTGACTGGCTGTGGGGTGGAAGTTCCATATATGGTGTTGTTGTGAAGTACAGGCCAGACTGGCTGGAGCCTTCCCAGTGACTGTATGTTGTGGGTACACCCTGTGGGTGGGACCTGGGTGAATGGAGTGTGTGACAAATACGCATTCTGTGTTGTGGGTGTCTAGTATCTGGTGTTTGACAAAATGACTGAGACAGCCGTGCCCGTAACTGGTATGAATGCAGTGTGGAATGTTGAATGGCTGGGTACTTGTCCCAATACACATAACTTGTTGTGAGTGTCTGGAGAGAAGTGAATGGCCTGAATGCACTATGCACCTGATTGGCTGCCTGCCTGCATGAATACCCTTCTGACCAATTGGTTGGCTGAGTGTGACCCAGCAAAATGAATGCGAGATCAACTAGTATATCTGGGGGCCTCTCACTGCTAGAATTCGTGTTCAGAAGCTGAAGTCCACTACGAAGAGTAACTGGAGTGAAACTGAAGCTTACCCTGGAAGCCCTGCTGGAAGAGAAGTCTTGCTGCTGCTCTACTTCGTCGATCTGAAAGCTGCTGTGTCTCCAAGGACTGACCCAGAGAGGACCTGGTAAGGCGCCCTCTTCCCGAGCTACGAGGGACCATCGTACACCAGCTGAACTTTGCCAAAGCTCCCTGGTAGACAGACCTACGACAGGCTGCCGACCGGACACGTGGACTGCCGCAGAATCCCAAAGAGAAGCGCCCAGACTGTTGTCTGCCACTGTCGACGACCGCCGTCGCCGACTGGAGCCGCCGTGCTCCTGTTTGCCTAAGAACTTCATTTGATCCAAGGATGCTCTCGTCTGCATCACCGCCCGCTTTATCCCACTGGAAAAGGCCCGACCGTCGACGCGCCGAGGAGCATCTGCCGGTGGGTTTCCCGCCACTTAAAAGACCACAGAGACGCCGACGACTCAACGCCCTTGCTGGGCCACAGTTCTTCATCATCTCTTTGCGGTCGAGAACTATCGTCACCGAGGTGCCCCGCACGCCTCTTCCTTGCAGGACGCCAGCGCTCCGTCATCGACGAGCACCGCTAGGAACGGAGCTGCCACTTCACAGCCGTAGTTAACCCTGTTCTCCGTTGGACGTTCGACGACCCGTGACTCCTGCCTTAAAGGGAGGGCACTCAAGAAGGGCCGTCGATTTCCCATCGACGAACGCTACAATTCCAGGTACATTGGGGCTGTAGAACTATTGTAGAAGGAAATAAGACTTGTAGAACAATATATGGACTGGGCTTGTGATACATCTTTGCTTTACAGGTTGCCCAGGTGGAGGGATCTCCACACAAAACTGTCTAGCGGTAGGGGCCAGTATTCTGCCAATTGTTCTAACCAACTGCTTTCCTCCAATTTTCTATTGTTGGGTTCCTTTATTAATTTGATCTGTGTGACATTTAACCAGAGTACAGTTGATGAACTTTAATGAGATCTGCTAATAATTGTGGTACCACTTAGAACTGTATATATTTACTGTTATGGTGTAGCTTTTATGAGGCATAGATATATGTCAATTAAGATGTAGGTTCAAGATATAGAAATATAAGCAAGTTAAATGTTGTGCTCAATAACAACGGAAAGCAAGTATTGCCATGGAAAAAATACAGCCCTGTCTATTCAATGTAGCCTGGAATGGAGGTATGTCATACTGTAAGAGAACATTCCATTTTGCTATGATGCTGCTGTTTACTTTTGTTGGCATTCCAAGTGAATCTGTTGCTGCTTTCCTGTTTGCCTGGTTGTAGTGTTATGCAGCTGGAGGTCCTTTCATTATAAATATAACTTAAAATAAACAGTTCCTTTAACTTGCGGTTGTCCGGATGTTCATACTTAACATTTACCATTGTTGATTGTCTGAGCAAAAAGTGAGTTATTGTGATAGTGTACATAACCATGAATATTAATTATATAAAGTCTGTGTTTTAACTAATACAGTGTGAGGACATTCCTTTGTGGGGGCTTGGGGACTACACTGTACTTAAGAACCAGCTTGCATCACCTCCTGAGAAGCTAGGCCTTGATTTCTCGACCAGGTACCAATAATAGAGAATCTTGGCTGAGGTCCTCTGTGCCTCTCCTCTGCCATATAGAGAGCAGAAGTACAGACACCCCCCTGCAGTCTTTACAGTAGTTTGCGGTTAAGTCTTTGCCAAGAGTTCAGAATGAAGTTGGTCAGATGAAAAGTTACTTTCAAGAAGGAAGGACAAGCCCTTGGATTGGCGAAAGATTTAACACACTTTCACCGCGGCTGGACGAAACGAACAACCGGGTTAGCACAGTACCTTTAGAGCAGAAGAATGCTGTATCTGTGGCAGACATTCCTGGCAGGTTCTGCAGGCTCACGGTTCCTGAAGCGACTGTCGGACTGACAAGAAGGAGGAAGACTGGAGGGTCCTGCACTGCCCAGGGAAGAAACCAGCAGCGGAGCAAAGCGACGAATAAAAGGTGCGCTACTTAAAACCCAAGCAGGGTCCGATCCTCCTGGCTATCTGGTTCACTGTAGCTCTGTACAGCAAATTCAACCAGAGGAGGGAGGCCTGGCTCGTGGTTTGGCGAACTGGTTGGTCCCACCAGCTCAAGGGGAGAAGATTCCTTGCAGATCTTCGCTGTCGTCGATGTTTGGAGATTCGGAGCTGCAGCAGGGCTTCACCGGGAGGTTCAGTCGTGGTAAGGGTCCTCTTCTTCCAGCTTTTCTTGGGTTCTCTCGTTCCTGTGGTGACTCTGACTTCCAAGCCCAAGAGACCTGCTTTATATGCAGTTTTCACCCCATTCACACAGCCTGGCTGTCAATCACACAGCAGGGTGGCTGTCCTGCCGGGACAGTCACCACAGCCAATCATACCAGAGTGCGACATGGGTCTCCCAGGAGACCCTGTGCAGGGAGTTTCAAACCCCTCCCTCACATCCTGTCCCCCTCAGACATTCAGGCGCCTAAGGAACAAAGGAATCAAACCTGGTTTGGCACGTAGAGAAAAACACGAGAAAGACTTTTACAAAAAGAAATGGTGGCTATACCCAGCCGGAACCGTATAAAAATCTATATGGGACAGCGCGTTTAATTTCGAGGCTACTAAGATAGCCTAAAACACTAGCAGGGCTATTTATGATAACCGTGGTAGGAAAAATAGGGTAGTTCCCACTGCCCCCAGCCAAATCTTAATGAAAAGGGAACAAAACATTGTTTTTTATGAGAAACAGACAAAAGGGGATAAATATTAACACTTTCCAGAACTCTATGTAAGATAGTTTGTTCTGGGTCTGTGAGTTAAAAGAGACTAATAAAGTCAATGGCAACTTTACATGTTCTGTGAGACAGTAGTCAGTCCCAGAAAATGTAGTCAGAGTTGGGAAGTCTGAAAAAGACAACCCTGTGCACTGCACTGAAGGTGCTGTGTAACACACATTAATAAGATGATGCCTATGGAGTAGGTGAAGCTCCACAGTCTATGAACACAAAAAAATGTAAAACACACACAGCAAAACACATGTAAGAGTGAGAAAAAAAGGCTCACACTCTGACCAGGTGAAAAAAATAAATCCTAGAAATCCAGTAAAGCTGCTGAGGGACTCAGTAGGTAATGGGAATTAGCCATTCTGGAGAATTCTCCCTAACGCTCGCCCTCCCCCCCCCCCCCCCACCGCCAGACTAAGGGACAGGAGGATTTAATCCACTCCTGGATGAATCTCTTCACTCTAGTCGTTAAAAACATCCTAGAGAGACTATCAGCATTTTGGTGGTGACATTCTGCTCTGTGCTCAATGATGAAATCAAACCCATGCAGGCAGACTGACCATTTTAGAAGTTTTGGGTCCTCCCCTTTCATTTGCATTAACCATCTCAAGGGTTGGTGGTCTGTTTGAATTACAAAAGTAAATCCATACAAGTATGGTCTAAACTTCTTCAAAGACCACACAATTGCAAAACATTCACGCTCTATGGTTGCCCACCTTGTTTCTGGTTCCTTCAGTTTCCTACTGATCAAGCAAATGGGGTGCTCCCTACCTTTCTCATCCAGTTGACTAAGGATTTCACCTATACCAGTATTGGATGCATATATCTGCACAATGAAGGGTTTGTGACAATCAGGAGCTCTTAGGACCGGAGCTTGATAACGGATTTTCTTCAGGCCTTCAAAGGTGTGAATGCACTTCTCATTCCATCTAAACTTTCTGGGGACTTTTGGAGAGGAGATCACATTCAAGGGAGAAGCTATGGTCCCATAGTTCTCTATTAAATTCCTGTAGTACCCAGTGAGACCTAGGAAGGCTCTCACTTGGGCTTGATTGGTAAGGGTGGCCCAGTTTTGTACAGCTTGTATTTTTCTAGGCAATGGCCTTAATTCACCTCCCCCTACCTTATGACCAAGGTAGACCACTTTGCTCTGACCGATTTGACATTTGCTTGCCTTTATGGTCAGATGGGCCTGCTCAAGAGTCTGAAAAACATATCCCAAGTGATCAACATGTTCTTTCCAAGTAGGGTTGAACAATGCAATGACATCCAAGTATGCCATGCAGAAGTCCTCCATCTCATTCAGAACTTGATTGACCATCATGTAGCAGGTGCATTCTTTAATCCAAACGGCATAACCTTAAACTGTAAGAGGCCTGCTGGGGTTGAGAATGCAGTTTTCTCCTTGGCATGGTCTGTCAGGGCTATTTGCCAATAGCCTGACGCCAGATCAAATGTACTGAGGTACTTGGCTGAACCAAGTCTATCTACCAGTTCATCTGTCCTTGGCAAAGGATGGGCATCAGTCTTAGTGACTGCATTTAGAGCTCTATAGTCCACACAGAATCTCAACTCCTTGGATCCTGCCTTTGGTACTAAAACAACTGGACTAGACCATGGACTTGTAGAGGGCTCTATAACCCAGAGATCAAGCATCTTGTGGACCTCTCCTTTGATGTGGGATCTCACATGTTCTGACATTCTGTAACCTGTGCTTTTCACAGGTAAACTGTCACCAGTGAAAATATCATGCTGGTCCCAAGGGGTCAAGCCTGGTGAAAGTGAAAACAGGAGGCAAACTGGTTTAAAAGAACTTTGCACTCCTCCTGCTGTTCAGATGTCAGTTGAGAAGAGAAATTGACTCCTATGTTCTCATCCAAAGGTTGGCCTCTGAGGAGGTCAGGTAGAGGTTCACTCTCCTCCTCCCCCTCTTGATCTGAAGCTAGAAGCAAAGCTCCCAATGCTGGTCTCGAGATATATGCCTTCAAACGGTTGGTATGAAAGACTCTGGGATCCTCCTTAGGTCTGCCTAAGCCCACCAAATAGTTCACCTTTCCAGGTTTGCCACAACCTTGAAGGGTCCTATCCATTTGTCCTGCAAGGCCCTCTGTCTTGTTGGCACCATAACTAGTACAAGCTGGACTTGAGTAAACTCAACCATGCTGGCCTTCTGGTCATGCCAATGTTTGACCAGAGCCTGACCTGCTTTTAAGTTATCACTAGCTTCTGCCATCATGTGTGACATTCTCCTCTGGAGACCTATCACATAGTCAGTCACTCTGACTGGCTTGGGGGAAGGAGCACGCTCCAACCCCTCCTTGATCAGGGCCAAGGGGCCTCTGACTGGATGGCCATAGAGAAGTTCAAAGGGACTCTAACCTACTCCCTCCTGAGGGACTTCTCTATAAGCAAAGAGAAGGCATGGCAGTAGAAGGTCCCACTTTCTTTTAAGGGATTCCTCTAAAGCACCTATCATGCTCTTCATAGTACGATTAAACCTCTCTACCGGTCCATTTCTCTGTGGATGGTAGGCTGTAGAGAACTTGTAAGTGACACCACAGTTTTTCCACATGGCTTGCATGAAGTGGGACATAAAATTGGATCCCCTGTCGGATATCACTTCCTTAGGAAACCCTACTCTGGTAAAAATACCAAGTAGAGCCTTAGCCACAGCCTGAGCCGTAACAGTCCTCATAGGTATTGCTTCAAGATACCTAGTACCATGGTCTTCTACAACCATGATATACATGCTTCCTGAAGATGTGGGAGGGTCAAGGGAACCAACAATGTCGATGCCCACCCTCTCAAAAGGAACTCCCACCACAGAGAGGCAGCAGGGGTGCCACATCCTTGGCTCCACTCTTGTCAGAGGTTTGGTAAGTGTGACAGCTCCGACAGAATTTGTCAACTTCTGAACCCATTTTAGGCCAGTAGAAGTATCAGGGGAGCCTTTCCTTTGTCTTTTTGAAACTCAAATGACCAGCCAAAGGTATCTCATGGGCCAACTGTAGGCACTGGAGTGTGTTTGCTAGGGGCACTACAATTCTTTTGCAGTTCCCAGGGATAGACTCAGTCAGTTCACTGTAGAAGTGGCCATCTTCCCAGCTCAACCTATGCCTTCCAACTTCTTGCCCATCAAGTTGAGAAGCAACCTGTTGTCCTAGACCTTCGAGAGTAGGACACTCTCTTTGTCCTCTGCTGAAGTCTGCCCTGTTGGGTCCACCTTCAGTCAGTAAATACTGCAGCACAGGATGGTCATCAGGGTCTAGATCTCCAACCAAATCAGTGCCTTCCTCCAGATCTGACTCTTCAGAAACTGGATAAACCACACAGGGTTGTACCTCACACTCTGCCTCAGCAGGTGGAGGAGTCACAGGTGTGACCTTGGACAATCTTGGGGATGTCCTTGTTGGTAGTACAGGGGTGCCATCTGTCTTTTTCTTGGAGGTCTTGGGTTTCCCATTTGTCTCTTTCTTTCCAGAAATAGCAGTGAGCAACTCCTGTGGAGTGGGAGTGATAGCTGACTCCATCAACTCATCTGGAGAGCCTCTCAAGGTCCTCTCCCTTGCAGGCCTAGTGAGCTCCTGTTTCCTTTTACTGGGAGGCCTGTGGGTAATAGACACAACTCCAAGAGTTTGTAGGTCATTGCCCAACAGGACTGTCCCAGGCACTTCACTCTGCACACTAACAGGTATCTTGACAGTCATATCATTACACTGGACGAGAGCTGGTAACTGGAGAAGCATTTGCACAGGGCGTCCATCTAACTTGGTGAGGCGTTTGGGTGCCTTAGCAACATCCTCCACTTTGAAAAATGATTCATCCACCACAGTTATGCTGGCTCCAGTGTCTCTGGTGGCAGGAGTCTCCTGGCCATTCACAAGAACACTATCTTTATAATATTCTTTAGTATTATCTGGGATGGAATTATAGACATATAAATGCTGTTGTTCCCACAAACCCAGGGACACTAAAGAAACACTAGCTGAGACTCTCATTGGTTCATCAGCCAGCAGGTGAAAGTTTCCACTTGGCATTGGTACTTCTTCCTCTGGGGAGAAGGCTAAGGAGACAGTGTAGACCCCTGAAGGTTTACCCTTACATCTGGGATCCCCTTTCACATGGTCAATTGACCCACAAACATAACATTTCCCAAATGTCTTGATGAATGGGAGTTTGTTCTGACCTGCATCTGGTTTGGGTCCAGATGGTGCACTAGCCTGATTCGGTTTCCCTGGTGGTTTACCCTTATGCTGCTATTTGTGGCCCTCTTTTGGATTGGAGGTATTTAAATTCTTCTTGTTATCTTTCTTTGGCTGCTTTCCCTCATCCGTCTTCTGAGTTGCCCCAGAATCCTTGCAAGTAGCCCTATTGGCAACCCACAAGTTAGTAGCCTTAGCTAACTTCTTTGGATCTATCTCCTTAGAATCAGCCAAGTGATGTCTGAGCTCAGGAGAGCAGGCATCATAAATTGACTCCAACATAACAAGATTTCTCATACCTTCATAAGTGTTCACTCTGTAACCCTTAACCCAACCATCTAGGTTTTTCAAACATTCACATACCCAAGGGGTACCATCATGCTTGTTGAGGGTCCTAAACCTCTTAAGGTACTGGGAAGCCGTCTTCCCATATATAGCAATTAAAGCTAGCTTCACACACTCATAATCCATCCTATCCACATCCCCCAACTCCATCGCAACATCAGATGCAACAGTGGGCAGCCTAGAGAAGAGCCAAGGACGCAACTGATTCCCTGTAATGTCTTGAATCCCATGGTTATATTCAAACATTGCCAACCAATCCAAAATATCAAGCTTAACCTCATACATACCCTCAATTTCTTTAGGCATACAGGGTCTCTTAGGACTGGAAGACCTAGAGGACTCTGAGCGAGAAGCATTTTCCAAAGACAACTTTTTCATTTCTAGGGCATAGTTCATCTCCATTTCTCTGAGCTTAAGTACTTGATGCTTTTGTTCAGTTTGAGCTTTTAAACATTTAAATTCCAATTCAAGACTCATCTTTTCTAAAGCAATGAATTCAGGACTGAGAGTAGGACCTGTAGCGGTCCCAGTGGACAAAGGTTGAGGTTGCTGAGCAGGTAACAAAGCAGTGAGGCCTACATTGTGAGAAACATCTGCCTCCTCTAACTCATCAATAACAGACACGTTATCATCCTCATTCATTTCCAAATTTGCTGAGGGGTCAGGTATTTCAGACCCACCCTCCAGACTTTTTTTCTCTAACAACCTTTCAATCAATTCAGACTTTTTGCCTTTAACAGAGAGATTCCTTTCTCTACACAGATTTTTCAGATAATCCACAGTGCAACTAAGGAGGGTCTCCTGACTGTAGCTTTCCATATCAGACATGATTAATATTGCTTTTTAGTGATGTTTAGCCTTGTGGTTAGTTGATCCAAGGTAATAGCAGCCCTCTAATACTTGATCCTCACCACTGTACATGAGTGTTAGGCAGAATTATATGCAGTACCCTTTGGGAACACCACACAAAATAAGGACTACAAGTGACAGTACAAATTCACCTTTGGTACAAGCCTGTACTACACAGTAAAGTGGTAGCGATGGCTGAGCAGCCAGACTTATCTCAAGAGTAAAGGGAGCAGTATCAATAGCTACACAAAGGACAGCAATTACTGTGATTCAAACAAGCACTGACTCAAGGTTTTTGAGTAAAAGAATATACATTTATTTACACATCAGTTATTAAACATTTCACTATTATTAAGCAGTTGAAAAATCACGATCTTAAAACACTACGCCACACCCAATAGATTCTGAACAAGTTAGGCTCAAAATGAAGTGTGAGCAAAATGGCACTCCAGTAATTTAAAAGGGAGGGATAGACAAAGTTAGGCAGAAATTGAGCAGCACCAACGAGTAAGTAAGCAGGGCAATCTATAAAAAGGAACTACAGCGAGGAAATCAAATTCAAGGGGCCTTGCCCAAAGTCAATGGACTAAAGTCTTTGCAGAGGATCACACAGTTCAGGGTAGTTCGCGGTTAAGTCCTTGCCAAGAATTCAGAACGAAGTTGGTCGGACGAAAAGTTACTTTAAATAATGAAGAAGGACAAGCCCTCGGATTGGCAAAAGATTTCACACACTTTCACCGCGGCTGGACGAAACAAAAAACCGGGTTAGCACAGTACCGTTAGAGCAGAAGAATGCTGTAGTGGTGCAGACGTTCCTGGCAGGTCCTGCAGGCTCACGGTTCCTGAAGAGACAGTCGGACTGACAAGAAGGAGGAAGACTGGAGGGTCCTGCACTGCTGAGGGAAAAAACCAGCAGCGGAGCAGGTGCGCTCCTTAAAACCCAAGCAGGGTCAGATCCTCCTGGCTATCCGGTTCACTGTAGCTCTGTACAGCAAATTCGACCAGAGGAGGGAGGCCTGGTTCATAGTTTTGCAAACTGATTGGCCCCACCAGCTCAAGGGGAGAAGATTCCTTGCAGATCTTCCCTGTCGTTGAAGTTTGGAGATTCAGACCTGCAGCAGGGCTTCACCGGGAAGTTCAGTCGTGGTAAGGGTCCTCTTCTTCCAGCTTCTCTTCGGTTCTCTCATTCCCGTGGCGACTGACTTCCAAGCCCAAGAGACCTGCTTTTTATGCAGTTTTCCCCCATTCACACAGCCTGGCTGTCAATCACACAGAAGGGTGGCTATCCCGCCGGGACAGTCACCACAGCCAATCATACCAGAGTGGGACATGGGTGTCCAAGGAGACCCTGTGCAGGGAGTCTCAAACCTCTCCTTCACATCCTGTCCCCCTCAGACATTCAGGCGCCTAAGGAGGGCTTCTGTGCAGAAGCCTGCCAAAGGTCGGTGAACAAAGGAATCAAACCTGGTTAGGTGCGTAGAGAAAAACACAAAAAAGACTTTTACAAAAAGAAATGGTGACTAAACCCAGCGGGAATCATATAAAAATCTATATGGGCCAGTGGGTTTAAGTTTGAGGCTACTAAGATAGCCTAAAACACTACCAGGGCTATTTAAGATAACCGCGGTAGGAAAAATAGGTAGTTACCACTGCCACCAGCCAAATCTTAATGAAAAGGGAACGAAACAGTGTTCCATGAGAAACAGACAAAAAGGGATAAATATTAACCCTTTCCAGAACTCTATGTAAGATAGTTTGTCCTGGGTCTGTGAGTTAAAAGAGACTAATAAAGTCAATGGCAAATTTACATGTTCAGGGAGACAGTAGTCAGTCCCAGAAAATGGAGTCGGAGTTGGGAAGTCTGAAAAAGACAACCCTGTGCACTGCACTGAAGGTGCTGTGTAACACACATTAAAACGATGATGTCAATGGAGTAGGTGAAGCTCCACAGTCTATGAACATAAAAACATGTAAAACACACACAGCAAAACACATGTAAGAGTGGGAAAAAAGGCTCACACTCTTACCAGGTGAAAAAAATAAATCCTAGAAATCCAGCAAAGCTGCTGAGGAACTCAGTAGGTAAGGGAAATTAGCCATTCTGGAGAATTCTCCCGAACAATCTTTGATCTACATGATGCAACCACCTTGGCCGAATTCCTGACCGTGCACACCGTTTCGGTTGAGCAGGACTCGAATACGCAAAAAAACCAAGCTCCCACCGTCTGCGACTTTGGCTTTGGAGGACTGGTCTTGGTTGCAGGCCGCGGTATAGATGTTCTCAAAGATCAAGAAGTCTAAAAACATTCTCTAGGACTGGGAATGTACATTTACATCATGGAATGTCTGTGCTTTTTCCAATCTAACTAATGGGCTACACACATGGATGGGGGGCCGAATGTTTTTTTGCAAGAAACTATGGCCACTACTTCCTTTACTTTGCAGGGGTTCCATAATTACTGTAAGAACGCCATGGGCCCAAGGTGAAGTCCGTCTGGGAGGGCTCGCCCTTGCCATTGATTTGGGGTTGAAGTGCACCAATTATGAGATTTCCATCACCTTAGAGGGCTTCTTGGCAGTTAATATTGCCTTCAAGGACTTCCCGGAGGCCCTGCTATTGGTAAATATATACTGTGCTCTTGGGCCTCTTCTGGAAGGCCTTGATGGGCTCCTTAAAGGGTGGCTAGCGATGGCTAAAGGTACTATGATCATTTTGGGTGGAGACCTTAATGCCCGCTGTGGGGAGGGACGTACATTTCGAGATCTCCAGAGGTGGTCTTTCAATCCAACACTGGACCCCATAGACCCATCTTGCATCTGGTTAAACCATCTGCTTTATTGGGGCTTAGGCGTTTGTTTGCCCTATGCGGATCAATAGGGCACCTTTTTTACATGGTCTAGGGGCATTAAAGAATCCGGCACTGGCCACTTTTTTGTCTCTTCCCCCTAACTAACCTGTTGTAAACCGTTCACTGGGGGACCTCTTTTGGGTAGTGACAATGCTCCTATTTCTTTGATCCTGCATCTAAAACTGGAAAACTGCCCAACAGAAATGGCTTCCGCATTTGTCTCTGCAGATAGAGGTGGTTCGAAAGTTCAGTGGAATGCCTTTGATTGTAGGAAATGTGCTAACATCTACAGTCAAATGGTAACTAATGGTGATTGTCAGCACAGTAATACTGGGGTAGACTCCTTTAGTATTAAGATTCAACACTGCCTGTCTATCTTGTCAGATAAGGGAAAACCTATCTTTGGGAAGAAGCATCTTTATCACTATGATGCCACTATTGCCCAAGCAAAGACCCAAAAGAGGAAGGCTTTGCGCTCCCTTCGCTTAACCCCTCTTCCGATCCTACAATATGTGGTGGAAAAAAAAATTCAAGCTCACTATAGCAGGATTATTACTCACAGCAAAAGGCAAGCCCACATCGCAGTCAATCAGGCAATAATAAAATCTCTGGCATGCCATAACTATGTCAATTTTTGGTCAACTATAAGGCACCTATCTAAAGCACCTGTTGCCGACAGGAATTGTGATATTTCAGGGCATGTTTGGGTGGGCTATCTCCAGTAGTGAGCTAGAGTGTCAAATTTAAATATGGCCAAAAATGATTGGGGGGTTTGTCCTTGGGATGAGCGAAACGTCAGATGGACCATAGGGAAGGGCAGGGCATCTGCGGCCCCGGGACCGGATGGCATTCCGAAAATGCTTTTTAAGCAGGATATGTATGGGTGGGCCCATTGTTGAGTCTCTTTAATAACATCTATAGGCTGGCCATTATTCCCACCACTTGGAAGCAATCTATTATTATTATTCCCATCTTTAAGCAGGGCGATGTGTCTGATCCTAAGAACTATAGACCCATCTCCCTGCTAGATGCTTCCAGTAAAATGTTTGCCTCACTTCTCTTGAGAGACCTCTCTTACCATGTAAAGCAACACAACCTTTTGTCTAAATTTCAGGTGGGCTTTCGAGCGGGAATTGAGACCTCTTTAAACGGTACCGTTATTTCGCATTTCTCTGCAGCTGTGAAAAAGGGGGGTGAGCACAGTCTATATGGCGTCTATTGATATGTCCAGCGCCTTCAGTACGGTTAGCAGAGAGATTCTTTGGAGCAAGCTCCTTGATTGGAAGGTCCCGCTGAAGATTGTGCAGATTTTGGCATCATTGCACAGGGACTCGTCTCTGAGGGTTAGGTTGACCAGGGATGGGAAAATGTATGCCCCAGTCCTTACCTTTTTGGGGCTGAGGCAGGGTTGTGTGTTTGCGCCGACCCGCTTTAATTTGTACGTGCTGGACATTGCAGTCCTGTGGGTGGTGGGTAACACCAATCCGGGAAAAATTGGAAACTTCTTTTTGGATTGGCTCCTTCGTCAATGATATTATTCTATTTGCCAAACACCTTTTGGCCTCCACAGGAAACTGCAACTTTTCTTCCACTATGCAGTACAGAATAACCTCCAACCTGAGCAAAAATCTAAGGTCGTCATTTTTTCCTCTAAGAAAAGTCCCAAGACTTACTGCTGGAAGTTGGGAGACCAGCCTATACCAAGGGTTGCATCAATGAAGTGCCTGGGATTTAATCTCACAAATCAACTTTCCAGGGGGGCCTGGATAACCCTCTTTAAAGAGGTCTTTACCATTCTACTGGCCAAGATGAAACAAATGTATTCCCAACTATGTCACTATTCCCTGGTACCTTTGATTAGGTTCTACCTTCAAAACATCAAACCTGTAGTTCTTTATGGCTTGGTCATTGTCCCTTTCAACTTTGGTGCCCCACTTAATATCTTACAGGGGCAATTGTGGAAGAAAACATTGGATTCGAACAATTCTGTGCCAAATGCTGTGCTCAGACACGAGTTGTCCCTGGCAGCGAGAGCCTGATGGAAAAGATTGGCTGAATACGCAAAAATGCTGAGCCCACTGACAAATTCACTATATCAACCTCTAGGTGAATCGTCAAAAATGCAATCAGCTATCACCTTGACCCAGTTTAAGCATAATATGTATGATATACGCACTCGGATGGGCTTCTCCCTGGAAGAGCTAAGGGGGAGTTAAGTGTAAATTATACACTGTGGATTGGGCAGAAACCGCTGACTTATTGGGCTTTACGAGAGTATTCAAGGTTCAGAAGAAAGCAAGAGTTTAATCTTATTTGTTTGTTTGTTTGTTTATTGATTTATAAAGCGCACCTACCCCTTGCTCAAAGATTTGAGCCATTTACTTGCGTTTCCGTTTAAATCAGTTCACAACCTTGGAAAGGAGGATAAAGTGGGATAGGTCAGTAATTCACAACAACTGCAGATTTTGTAAGTCCAATACTGTTGAAACTCTAAAACATATCATTCTGACCTGCACTGGTTTGGGGCAGGCGCGGCTGCGCTATCTGGGCGAAGTGCTATTGACTGATATTTTCTGGCTCAGGTTTATGTGGGGAAATTCGGTAAAATTGATTTTACGGTTGCATGCATTCTTATGTGTTTTCTTGGGACAAATAGAATGATTGTTTAATCATTTTTTATCTTCTGTATAATTGATGAAATGTAATATTTCTTTTATGGTACTAAGACTATTTCTTTTTGCATATTTTTTGTATTTTCTTTTGTATTTGTGAAATGTCCATTTTTGTAGACAAAAGCACAATAAAAAAAAGAAAAAAAAGGAGAATCCAGCAGCAGTCGTAGCGTCACAGGGGTTACTTTAAGTGGTCTTGGGATCGCGTTTCACGTGCAGCCAATCTCAACATTCATGACAGGCATGTCTGCACCTCATTGTAATTCCGAACATTAGTTGCAGGACTTGAGGTTCAATGTTCGGTAACCAGTACTCGGCTTGTTATAGATGAAACAAGTGGCCCTATTAGCCCATTGGAAGGGATACAGGTGGATGCTGTCCAGGATTCCCTCATAGTAGCACCTAGTGATGTGAGGAGCTGTTATCTGCATGAGAATATTGGGTTGAGCACCTAAGCATGGAGGTGCCTCTTCCAGGGCATGCCAGGGTGACAGGGCTCCGACTATTCCCTTTGCTCATGTCAGGAAAAATTACTGCCGGGATGTGACTCTGTTGGACACTTTTGATTGGCCGTGCTTGATGAGTTGTCATCTCATCCCCCAGGACAGGGCTTTTCTTCTCAGTTCGCCATGTGCAGCAGGATGCCGCGGTTGTGGTGCATGTGGTCATGTCGGATCTGTATGCGCAAAGCTCCTTGAGTTGGTGAGCCTGCTCATTCTTGCAGGTGTTTCTGTTTGATATGTGTGTGAGTTGGGGATATTCCCAATTCCATGAGGAAGCATTATCTTTCACGTGGTAGCAGGCACGTGCAGGGGCAACATAACTGTTTGATGCCCCTCAAATATATCACTTTATAATAATGCTTTTGTGTGTGTATTTTACATTGTCCTTATGTCTGTCCGAGGTGTGCATTGTTTTCTTAACATCATAGTGCATTTGCTTGCATTGCTGGATTGATCCTGGCAAAAAAATTATTTTGCAATACAATATTTGCACTGTTAATGTCTGGTGTGTTGCTTGAATTAATTCATTTGTGAGAAACTGCACATTAAACATATTTAGAGGCATCTTTTAAATGAGGTCATGTTTAAATGGGTTGTGTGGTACATTCACAGCTGTGCTTCCCATTGTTTTGGGTTGTTGGTCCTAATACATAATAGATTCACAACTAATAGAACATCAATTTTATAATCACAACGGGTACATGTACAGGATATTTTTTTTTACAAATGATCCAATAGATGTTACATTAATATGTAACAAGATTAATTAAATATATTAAAGTGTTGAGCAGTTAACTTGTTTCATCCTAGCATTTCTTCGGGATTGTATATATTTTCAACTGCTTATTATTTTACTCAATGTGTGTTCATTGAGTGAATCGGAGTGTGTCTTTGCACGTTACGAGTTTGTTTCTGTGGATGTTCATCCAGGATAAATGCTCTTAGCACAATCACAGTTTGGCGAATGGGTCTGTACTCCATGTTGGGGAGACGTTCGACTTTGGGGCCAGTTGCATTTGTTGGATTGGTTTTGTCACTTTGGGATGTGCATGTGGTGATGTTGATGAGGCGGTAGTCATGGGAAACTGGGCACTTAGAGGTTTGGCGACTACAGCCTAATCGTGTGCAACCTTCCGCCTTTCAATAATCGTTTGGGAAGCCCATATTTCCTGTACTTGGCCTCCGGCACACAGTTACGGATGCTGTAGTCACACATTTTGCCAACTAGAGGTTTCCTTAATCTGGCCCAAAGGTCTGAGTTCTTGTGGTCCAGCCATGCACAAGAAATCGATCAGCACAGCAGTAAGTATTGATGGTGGAGGGATTCAATATATGATTTGGCATTTATAACGCGCCTATACACAAGTGTATCGAGGCGCGAAAATCCAGTTCAGCTTTGTGTTCTTGGGAAGAAAATACATCCAGAGCTCTTGTGCGACAACCAAGGTGAGGAATGGAAGCAAACAGGCCTGGGAAGTGAATGTATTATGTATTTGCAGTGCATTCTAAGTTTACATGCTCCATCATGAAATATGAAGCACAACAACGTGCAAGAGATTTTCTTCATTCATGCAGGGTCCTCGTTAGGGTTTATCCTCATCCTCTCCCCTAGCTATACGGCAACCGTTCTACTTTCCTCAAACTGAAAAATCACATTTTGAACTTAGGTATCTACTTGCCAACTGTAACTTCTATGCTTGGAGTTCATGTCTGTTGAACTTATTCGGTTGATCTTAGGCCTCAAGTGCTTTTTAGTAACCTAGAGGAGGTTGTGTTTTCATTATCTCACCTGTTTTATTTAATGTCTATGGTCAACCTCGGACCAGGCTCATCTCCCACGGTTTCCTGTGTTACTCCTCTGCTGATAACACCCAGATTCTTGTCCACCTGGACCTTAACCTTCCTGAGAGGCCACCAATTTCAGGGTCTGCTAGGAGACTGTGGGAGAATGGATGCAGAATAACTGGCTCAAGTTGAATGGTGCTAAAACTGAGGTGTTGGTGTTGGGACCGTCTGCTGCTTCTGTTTATGGACTTCTGATTGCTGACCTCTTTCTTTGGGTCCTCTCCTTGTCCCCATCACTGTGGTAAAGGATATGGGGGTAAACATTTCCTCTACTCTGTCCACGGAGCACCAGGTCAGTGCCATTTGCCAAAGTGTCTTTTTCCAGCTCAAACTTCTCAGGAAAGTTCTTCCATTCATTCTGGCTCAGGCTAGGGCTCCAGTGATGGTGATGCTGGTTACCTCCTCAATCGACTACTGCAACTCTTTATTCTTAGCTCAGCCCCTTCAAAACCTGGCCGCTTGATTGGCCACCTGCACCCTGCACCGGGCCCACATCTCCCCTGTTTTATATCTTCTCCACTGTCTGCCGGTTAAACAATGTCTCTTGTTTAAGTCCACCTGCGTTGCTTGGTCTGGGGCCCGAGTATGTGCAGGTCTTCGGTCCAGGGAAAGGTCATGCATTCTGCGTAGGCCTGCCTTCTGTGAGTCCCTAGGGTCAGACATTGTTGGACTGGGGGTTGTGCTTTCTTGGTGGCGGCTGCTGTTCTTTGAAAAGCCCTACCTCGTGCCATGCGTTCCTTACCTAACCGCCTGGCATTCCGCCATGCCCTAAAAACCTATCTATTCTAAATCCGTGTTTCCCTCATGCCTTGCTCTTGGGTAGAGACCATGATATCCCTGTGGTGAACGCACGCGTTACAAATTAAATTTAGCATAACATAACATTATGTTCCTAAGAGGCAGTGCAGATTTGCCTCAATAAATGTTGCTTTTTTAATAAAACAATACAAATGTTAAAGTTAATGCTAGAGCTATAAAGTTGGTAAGTACACCTCAAAATGACTGTCATTTTCCAAGTTATTAACAAAAATGGTTCAAGAGCAACAGGTCTACTGCACCACCATAGGAGGGTTCTGAACTGCATTCATGTTTGTACTCTTTATGTAATCGTTTTCATGGAGTTTCACAAAGCTGGTGGAGGAGCAGGGGCTCAAGTGCACATCCGGTTAGTTAAATGAGCTTGTGATATTGCTTCTCACTGTATTGTACTGAACAGCTTTTCTGAAGTAGAAAGACATACAGTTAGGGGGACCACTCACTCCACTCATTGCCAATGGAGGCCCGAGTGTGGCTTGAGTCAAATGTGTGGCTCTGTCTCTAGGTTGTGTGCCAATCAGGAGCCAGAGCAGAGCCTAGCCAAGCATTCAGTTGCCTGCCCTTTTCTTCCATCCTGCCCTTTCATGCTCAGCAGAGAAGTTTGCCCATCCTACCTGACCATGGACACTTCATGTACACTTAATGTTCCCATATTCAAAAGTTAAAAATGGACTGAGGTGTAGCCAGGATTGTTTAACTATTGGGGCCTGAAGTTCATGTAGTTGAGCCCGCCACAGTGACATTAACACCTGTAAATGCCCACACAGCACTGCTCTCTGGCACTACCCTGTCTAGCCTCTGCTTGGACCTGGTACAGCTCGTAGGTGGCCAACGCAGGAAAGCCCCCCACACCCTAACATGCTCCGTTGATGCAGGGGGGCTTTTCAAATGTATGCATGCATTCCAGGTTAGTCCAGTGTTCACTTCGGAATATGGGGAACATTAACGTGCACATGAGTGTGCCTGAAGCGTAAATGTGAAGAATCCTTGGAATCACGTACACGGCTGCAATGAATGCCTCAGAAGTTCAGCATGGAGTCCATGGCAGCCCTTCCTGAGGACTGGTGGCCGCCATATATGAGGATGGACAAACAATGTCAGCATCGCGTTGCCAAGTGTCAGGGGCAATAGCTTCCATTTCCACTTTTGAACTGATAGAATTCTGGGTCCACTTAATAATGCAGTGCATCAGTGATGCATGGATTAATGTACAATCAATATATAAAAAGTGTAACATTAGTTTATTAATGAGTATCTGATTGCTAATTATTATGTAATGTATGCATCACTTCTGGCTTCAGGGTCATTCTATAAATAATGATAGATTCCGCAGGTTTAGAGAGGTAATCCCATTTAATGGGGTCTACTACTAACTCTTAAGATCACCCATGATCCCCTCGCCCTCGCCATGCGTCTTGCTATGCATGCAGCAGTTATGGCGGATGTGGCAATTACACCGTTCAGGGGGTGGAGCAGCAATGCAATGTTTATGTGGAAGGCATTACCAAGACAGAACATGGGTCTCTCTTGCTGGCATTGTAGCCTGTCTCCCGCAGTCTTCTTTTAGGGTGTGGAGCACGGAATGGACCGCTCAAGCGTGTCATTTTATCGTTGCAGGTCACTGACTTTCTCCTTCGTGAATATGGCGGCGAAGGGGTTAAACTGATGCTGTCTGAATATAAAGAGATATTTGATGCAGTGCCTTTCGTAGATAAAACAAGGTAAGAAAGTAAAACAGTGTGCAGTTTGGAGGTTGGAGAGCTAGGCATCACTCAATGCACTAAATGGTCTAACGCCAAGAAAATCGGAAGGCAAATTAACAATAGGAATACCAGCTCCATGGTTGTATGTCTTGTACCAGGATCCCGTATGCAATCATTCATCAACACCATACTGTGGGGCTGAATACACTAACTAAATACCTTGAAATAGTGCAAGGGGAACACAAGGTGCACAAGTATAGTGCCCTCATTCACTACATCCATTACTTGCTTTGTTCCTCACTTTAAAAACAAACATTGGCAAAACCAACACTTTGGCCTTTTCTGTTCTCATGGGATAGACATTTGCAAGGCACTGCCATGTTTATTGCACCAGCAAAACAATTACAACTGCAATTAAGCCATTACCTCTTAGAAGACTGTATAGAAAAACCACTGGCAGGCCACAGTTTGATGTTACTGCTTGATAAAGCTTGTTCAAAGGGTTTCATGTATAATTCTGCATTTGCAAACGTGGAATGATCACTATTTGGGGGCAAGTTAACCCCACACCGTGAATCTCCTGCCACTTCCCTTCGCCACCTCAAACATTCCTCCTCCTCCCCCACACAGACGCACAAAAATACAAACACGCACAGACACACACACACAGCACCTGCCTAGGATGCCCACAACTTCCCTCCTCTGGCCTAAGCATGCCTGTTAGCCCCTACACACACTTGTGTTCTGCGAGGGATGTGGCAGTTCGATTTAGAAAGACAGCTCTGGGCCGCCCCAGAGCAGTCTTTCTAAATTGACTTTTTTTCAAAATTTGTAATGAGATTTCTCTCACCAAATATTGCTCAAAGAGATCATAGGGGAATGCGGTTTAGGTAGGAAGTGGATGGTAATGGGTGGGATCGGCTATAGAGATTAACATGATCATGGAGAGTCAATAGGTGGATAAATAACACCCAGAAGCTGTTAGTCCAACTTCAAATGCCATCTCCCTCCTAGCTGTACTCCAATGCAGTAGTTTTGGCCTCTTGGGTGCATTTTAGCACCACCTAATAGCCAAAACTAAAAATTATGCTGGCTAGTACTATATAAGAACCACAACTACAGCACTACACAACTTGGGAAATAAGCAGCGCTCAGATACCTGAAGGTTCATAGCGCTATATAAATGTCCAAACAAACAAACAACTGAGCTGTAAATCAATGATCGAGTGATACAGTTCCTGTAGGGGAGTACAGTGTTTATGCTCACCTGGCCTCCCTCATTTAAAAACTCACTAATACAAGGAAGGGAATAGGTGACTAAACTGGCTAGACAATATTTAAATTCCACAGATCGTAAATATCCACCTGACTAAATAGTGCACACCCTTATTTATTTGTGTTTATTTATTGAGCATTCTTATGGTGCCTCTACAGCAGAAAGTGTTTTAAGGCGCAACAAGACAAAAGAGGGGAGGCGGGACATAGGAGAAAACAACAATAACGGTCCTACTAGGCCTTGTGACATTCAGATCGTTTAAGTGCTCATCTGCAGCAAGCACTGAGAAGGGCAGAAAAGTAGCAGATGGAACAGAGTGCAGATGTCCACATTGATGGGCACCTCCAAGAAATGGGGAACAGGTCCTGCAATAGTACAGGTAAGGTGAAAGGAGGTAAGAAGAGGGAGTATCTCCTCAGGCTGAGTCCTTATGTGACTGGTCTAGTGGTGGCAAGCTCACCATCACACAGTCTGCGGTAAAGGCCTGTACTGAATGACATCATAGAATGACAGTTGGATTCCCACCACAGGAAACCATGTAAAAGGACACAGAGACACACAACTTGACAGGTGGACAGGGTTTAAAAGTGTGGGTAAAGGTTTTCTTTGTTTTTAGCTGCATGTGTACCATTCTGATGAGGGGGAAGGAGGAGTTCCCTTACAAGCTCCACATTTTGGCATTTTAATGTTTAACGTTTGAATAGTTTCTAAAGGACAGTATTTCCTAATGTCAGGGTCCATGCGAGGGGAGCCTGGAGCTTATACGAAATCTGGAGGTGCAGGCTTCCCGTCCCAAGATGGCCGCCGTGCACCTCACACACACGTCTGAGGCTGCCAATCCCACGCTACGTGTTCCTGGAAGATATCAGCCACCCGGAACCACGGCTGGTCGCATCTTAACGCTCTGCCCTTCTATGAGCGGATACTTGAACTGCCAGTGTAAGTAGCCCTGGCTACCTACTCTTTAGGACCTGCTACTCTGTTCCTCGCTCCCTGTGCATGTTTCCTGGTCCTAGAACCTCTTCTTCGTTTCTCCTCTACCCCTTCCTTCATGCTGATCATCCTTAGTAGGATCCTGTCCCCTGTCAGTCTGCTGGCCCCTTCCTCCCAAGTAATGCTTCTCGTCACCTGGGGCCCTCACCCATCTTCCTGGAGCAGCTGTATTCTTCACTTCGCCCATCTTCCTGGTGCTGTTCTATTTTTCATTTCTGGAGGTTTTTTCCTGTTCTCCTTTTTTTTCCTCCTTCTTCCTGCCATCCGTGAGGTCACTTTGGAGAATTTCGTTCCTTCTCTAGTTAGAGTGGCGTCCAGGAGGGACAGACCTTACCTCAGCCAAACCCACCATCAACTGAGCGAGGAGGTAAGGCCTGTCGCTGACACCTTACTGTGAAGAGTAACAAGAACATTTGAAGATAACTGCATTGTGTTAGCTGTTTGTTCTTAAATTTCTTTTGCATCAGATTTGTTGGTGTTGTTTGTTTATTAATTTATAAAGCGCACCTCACCCTTAGGTATCTGGGCGCATTACAAGATAGCTGTGATGAAAAATTGTTACACACATATAATCCAGTCAAGTGTAGATGATACAGTAACAATAATTACAAAAAGTACAATAAACAGATATATACAGAAAAGTGTACAAGACAGGCAAAGTACAGAGATATCTACAGGTGCAGGGAAGCAAGTACGTTACAAGGGAGAGGCGATTAGTTCCTCTGTGTGATACAGGTCCCTGTTTAAGGCAAAGAGGATGCTTCACAACACGCTTTGACAAAACCAATAGTTTGGGCTTTTGTTGTGGCAATGTATAGACATTTGCAATGCATTCATCATTTGACAGTTATTGGCACCCTAGCAAAATCTACCACCATTAATGTCTGCGATACTCACATTGTAAGCCACTTCTTGAGAGCACATGCATGTTTTTGTCCTCAAAAGCCCAGGTACTCGCACCATTGCCAAGCTTTGCTATCAAACTTTCCCTCATTCATTTTATTACCCATGATACTGACATCTTTGGGAAGATCTTATTAAAAAGTGATTGGGTGTGGAAAAATACCTTCACAACCGCGGCATAACTTTATACTGTAAGGGCACACCCTGGTTTCAGGGTGTCTCGGCAGCATGTACTCGCAGTATTCTGTTTTCTGAGTGTGCAAGTTCGCATTGCACTATTTTACATGTAGAATAATACACACAGCACAGACTGTCTGGGAAGATGTAATTAATCTAGTTGATACCATCGGGCCTCCACCACATACATAGAAAATTTGCTACTGAGCATGGAACTGGCATTCCTGTAATTGTGGAAATATCCATGCTAAACTCCAAACAATTAGCATGGCCAATTTATGTGTAAGACCTTGCAAAGTCAGTGAGCTGGACCTCATGTTATCCCAAATGGAAATGACACTAAGGGGACATACACAGAAGGGAATTCCTGGCTTGACTATCTTTTGCAGAGACAACTACAGTTGAATGGGGAGGTGAGGATGATGCAATGTGGAACATGAATTGCATCCCGAGGATCCAGATGACACACCATCATTTCCCCAGAATTGATAAAAGCAGAGAACAAATTGGAAACATTCTACAAGAGAGAAAAACTCATAGCAGCAAATAATACATGTGATAATAGTGATGTAAACATGTTAACTTACATTGCGTAAGAGCAAATCCTGTCATTGAATACACCCTAGTAAGAATGGTAGAGTGGCACCAGTTTGAAAATCCAGATCAAAATTAAGGCAAGGAGAGAAAAAGCAGACCCAAGAATTCAGAAGACCTACTATCCTCATAACATTAGACTATAGAGGAGCAGCTGTATACCTCTGTCGGAGGCCCCGCCCCCTTCCTTCCCTATATTGGAGACATGAGACTGTGCCGTATTTGACACCAGCCGTTGTACCAATACCACTGCAAGTGTTTGGAAGAAGGTACCCATTGAGAGAACCTTATTGAATGTATCCCTGAAGTGATGATAACCTGCGGGAAGAAACTTCCTGAAGGAATATGAGAAAGAACAAAGAAAAGGAGCAAGTGACGTCATACAAAGTATACACAACGTCCCAAGATACTGGCAGAAGATGATGTATAGCTCTTAAAGAAACTAATAACGAAGTAAAGAATCAAGTGAACTTTCAAATATAAAAGAGGAAGATCACACGTGCACGAAGGGCTGCAGAAAAACAACTGTTCAATAAAGGGGGCAGACGCTGAAATGCAAGGTAGATTAAGTAATCGTAGAAGTTGGCTATGAGTAGTGAATAGAATGCAGGCGAGGCCGCCATTGTACAGAAACTGGACATTGATATCATGAATATAGTAAGCTAGAACCCATGAAGCGGGAATGTAAAACTGTGTCGCAGCAAGAATAATCGGCTCGTGGAGATGCATGGCGAGGTTGTCTGGCCTAGAGTCAAGACTGAAGTAACCAAGGTCAGCCATCTATTCTGGAAAGGAGCGAGCGTGCAGAGGATGAATCTTCCCCTGTTAAGGTGCAAAGAAAGAACACCAAGGCTGCCAAGTTTTATTCATTTAGAGCATTTAAAACCTGCAAAATGGACCAAATTGTGGTCTCCTGTCAAGTGAGCCAAGGATGGAAAAAGAGTTCGAACTTGAAGTCCCAGACACGATAGCGAGTGCCCTCACTCCTGTGCATTCCCAAAGATGAGGATAGTCTGAAAGGCCAAGTAGAAAGACAATTTCATGGCAGAAGGCATGGGCGATGAGAGATGCTGGGCTAATTGGGGGTGGGTAGGTCCATGCCCTATCTCCTTGCACCTGGGTCTGGGCTTACGTGCTGCTAAGTGAACCGAATGTTCCAGACATGGCACGAGCGTGCCAACCAATTATGTTAGTCCGTATAATGAAGGACCATATAGTTTGAAGACCAAAGAGAAACTGTGTATCTAATGTTTCTGAAATTACATGTCTTTTAGAGGTAGGCCTAAGTTGTCCATATGATAACGGACAAGCAATAACAATCCTAGCTCCTATGGAGAAGTATACTTAGATGTCTCCCTTAATCAATCCCGACACTTGATAGGTTTTCTTCACTATTGCCACATAGTATGCCGTCGCTCTGATGTATTTTTCGTATACAAACCATATTTTGTGTAGAGATCATTGAGAGACTGAGCGTACGTCTGTTGATGTTCGTTGTAATCTCCCAGTTTTAGATAATTGTTAATAAAACAGTACTTTGCCATCTTCCTGAGTTGGTTCTGTTATTTTGAATTCAGAATTACTCTGGTGTGATCCCATCCGTTACATATGCACATTCCTAAAGGTCCTTAAACTCACGACAAAATTGGAATCAGATGGAATGAAGATCTAGAGTTAGAGATAAACACACAGCCGGAGGTGGAACAAATAAAATGTTTGAAACCAGTAATGTTTTAGGGACACCACACTGGAGTCCTCAAATAGCTCAGGCAAGATCCATCAGTATGACAACATAAGTATGTAATTTCAGTCCTTGGTAACAAAGAACGGGAGAGAAGGAAGAGCCCTAGTAAATAAGAATAAGCCAATAAAAAGAATGAGCTTTTGATTGATCACACTGAAGGATACAAACGATTTCGACTGAACTATTGAAATAATAATGTATACAGAATTTATGAAAGTAAAAAAAAAAAAGTAATGTCTACAAAAAAGAGGTTTCTCTTGAAAAAAACAGCTAAGAAAAATGACAGAATACAACTCAGGAGACAGGATTGGGATATGACAACGTAAACATGGAAGCAAAAATCTCAGAATAAGATTGGTGGAAAGCTAAGAAGAGGTGCACTCACATGTTAAAATCTACCAATCTCAAAGGCATCCATGTTGGAACTTATATCGATCATTTACATTTTTTCTTTCGGTGGGTCTTAACTTACATTTCGTGAAAATAATATCTGCCAACCGCAGGGTTCCCCAACTGCCATCTAACGATGATCTAATCTGCTGTGCGATCGACCTTAGGTCAAGTACCCTCCCGGCAATATATGATAGCAAGCACCCCTCTGTGTAACACCAGCAGCACAGAACGCTTTGCAGTGCCCTTTATCATGACAATGGTGCATGATGGAGACAAACGTACTTTGTAAGCAATGCAATGGCGTGCCTCCATGGAAATGCACAAGACCCCCCTGCATGTAATAATTATGAACAACCCCTTTCTCCTTGAGACTTTTATTGTTTTTCCTCACTTCGTATTCAACCAATTTATTTCAGGCCTTCAAGACACAAACCTTGCGTTGTATACAGCTACCTACTCCACCATTGCCTGCAACACAAAAGGGTAATTCCACTACTTCAGATGGCTCTTGGCTATATGGACTTTACATTCCTATAAGGCCGGGTATACAAAAGCATTTATCATTGGGAAAACTCCATCGAAAAATGCTTTTTAAATCAGTCATATGTTTCTTCAAAGGTTTATTATGCAATTATGTGTGTCTATAGATGTAGCATTTCCCTTTAACCAAAATGGTTTAATTAAGTAGGTTTTTTAACTCAATATGGACTTTACCATCTTTTTCTCAAACGAGTTAGTTGACTTACTTTACTGTATTCTTTAAAATGAGTTTTAGAAGAGCTTAGCTATGGTGGTCAAGTCTAGTAATCATCTACAAAGACAACGCATATGAGAGAGAACTTGTGCATTGGATGAGATACATCGACGATGTATTAATAATATGGAAAGGTACAACCTCAGACTTTACAGACTTCAAAGACAGAATCAATCAAAATCAAATGGGAAGACAATTTACAGGCAACTGCAATGAGACAAGCATAGATTTTCTCGATCTCACTATATACATTGACCACAATCAGATCAGAACCCGTACATACCGGAAACCAACGGAAGTGAATTCAACTCTCCACACAGGGAGCTGCCACTATAGCTGCCACTATAGACCAACAATCTTGAACATACCTACAGGTGAATTTATAAGAGCAAGAAGAAATTGCCAAACAAATGAACACTTCGAGAAGGAATGCACTCTATTAACATCCAGGTTTCTGGAAAGAGGTTATACAAAACAATGTGTCAAAAGAGCATTAGAAAAAAGCTCAACACTAACCCAAGAGCATACCTTAACACCAAAGACTAAAGGGATGGAGCAACCAACGATAGGCTTTATCACCAAATACACTAGTGACCACAGAAATTTGTACAAAATACTAGCAAAACACTGGCACCTTCTCAAACTGGACGAGAACATTGCGAATAATGTGGACGATAAACCAAGGATTATATACAAAAAGGCACCAACCATAAAGAACAAATTGAGCCCATCAAACTTACCAGACCTGACTGGGGAAGAACCAACGAACTGGCTTAAAGCATCTACAAATGGCTTTAGAAAGTGTGGTACATGCACAATGTGCAAATTTGCACACAACAAAACTGACACATTTACTGGCACTAATAATAAAACACTGAAGATTTTACAACCAATCAACTGCAGATCAAACTATGTAGTGTATGGAATTATATGTATTTGCAATTTGGTCTACATTGGTAGCACAATCAGAGAACTTAGGCTACGAGTCAGAGAACATCTAGCCAAAATTGGCAGCCAAGATCCGAGACTACCATTGGCAGCAAAAACATGAGATGGCTAATAAAGCTGAATTACGATTTATTGGCCTTGAGAAGATCTCAATAGGCAGAAGAGGTGGAAATAAAGAAAAGAAACTAAGACAAGCGGAAGCGAGAATCATTTGCAAACTGAACTCTACAGTACTTGGATTAAACACGGACAATGAAATGGTGTCCTTTCTTTAGAGGACCCATTTACTTATCTCTCTGGACAGGTTTCAGTACGGCACTCTAGCATTGTATTTTCATATGAGAATTGTAATGCTCCTACTGGCACTCATAGTAAGTGACAACAGTTACACGAATAATATTAGACAACGAACCTTAAGCGGTTACTTGTCTAAATAATAATCCATTAAATGAGACTAGAACCCATTATTAACATGCATTCAACCATTACGTAATTGTAAAAAATACGGGTTTCTTAAAAAGTTTCGTTAGTATTTAACATTGTTAATTTAATTTCGGAATGATGCAGTACATGGCATAGTAAGTTTTAGTAATTTCTGAAAATACATCAAAAGATATGGTGAATGAAATTGAACACAAAACATGCCCAAAATACACTAGAGTAACGTTACAAACACTAGCTTAAAATGGCCGCCATGAGAACATAGGAGAAATGCTGTCATTTAATTAGAAAACGGACCAGGGCTAGGATCTGTTTCCATGACAACACGAACACAATAATGAGGGACTAGGCACTGATCACTGCCCCCTCAGGAGAATCCACGGCACGCGATTAGACATGAGAATAAGGCTGTCAGGTAAGAGACCGTCCTGCAAGTGTAGCACACGCTGCGCTTGATAGAAATGCCTGCCGTGCCTTCGGGACTAAGATATAAACGCTCGACAGCATTACTATTGTCTTGCCGTGCGCGGCGTTAACGTGCGCACAGGTTTTCTTATCAGAGCATTTATAAAAGCCAGAATACATAGTCAGTTAAGAATGATTTGAAAACCTTAATTAGTACTTCTATAAAAGGAATAAGATATGGAAAGGCAATGAAAGGGCATTATTTTCTCAAAAATGTATGTATGAAATTGATGGATAACGCACAGGATTACTAATAAGGCACTTAAAGTAATGGATACTTAAGAACATCCTCACAATATTTTAACGCTTAAGAGTTAAAAGAAACACATTTACCTTGGGGAGTTACAGAATTACTATCTTGCAATATTAGGTGATGCCTATGGTGAGCCAACACACATAATTGGAGGTGACATCTTTGTTTGATTTGTATTTTTTCTAAGGGATCTAACCCGAGACTCGAAGAGACACTACTATTTGCTTTAACCCATAAGGGGCAGTAGATGAAAATAAGGTAAAAGAGACAACTTGAATCCAATTTTCCTTGATTTTTGATGTGACACTACATGTAGCATTGACTAACGAAAATGTGGTTTTGCCTACCTCTTGACCCCCAACATTCCTTCCTATTCCCCACTCCTTTTTTTGTCTGGCATTTTGGTTTACTTTGATTTAATAACTTGTTATTTATTATGGTTTGCTTTAACCCATCAACTACTGTCATAATTGGTCAAACATGTGAATGAACATTTGTTATTTTTTAATTTTGCTTTCATATAATTTTGAAAATATATTCATAATTTTGTGACCATTTTTTTTGATTGATATATAAAATCAGCCCTGATTTGAGAAAGGCCCAAGAGGGACCGAAACACGTGTCATCACAAAGGGCATCAATATAATAAAACGCTTGTTGAAAAAACTGGGCGCAGTCTCAACTTGGGATCTTTTCTTTTTCTTTAAAATGATATTGTAAAATGAACTTTGATTTTACATATAATAGATCATTTTTTTCTTTTTTCTACAGTTCTTCTTTTCGTTTTTCAATCCATTATGGACAGCATTCAGGGGTTCATGTATGAACCACAATACACGGATGAAAAATGCTTACAAAGGAAAGCCAACACTAAATGGTTGAGATGACGTCTAGAGCGGGCAAAGATCTTCTAGATCTGAGCCAAGTCGAATGGAAGACATTTCCACTTGGTGTACCTGCCAGCATTGTCAAATGATGCCAACTTTGGTCGAAAACACTTTTTGCTGTGAAAACTCCACCTCCATGGCCTACATATCATAAGATGATCCACAGCCACCATGAGTGATCCAGCAAAGAGACTTCAGGTCAGCATGCCTTACAATTTCGGTTTTGAGAATGCTGATGGTGCTTATACACGAACGTCATAGCACTGATCGCCCTTGTGTTCCGAGCAATGAGTGAGTATTCTGTCCTTTTAGTGGAATCAACTTTTTTGCTTAGAAATGACTTTACATTGTGGATATGTATCGATCTCCATTGTTCTCTATATACGGATTGACAATTTTTCCCAATTGTGTTATTGTCAACAAATCATTGTTCTTACTTGTGCTTAAGTGTGCAATGTTGTTTGTCACAAGGCCAATCGACCATAACATTCATGGCTGTTCAATATATTAATGTAGGTGCCGTCCAGCAACTAATTTAATGGCCTTATATTATAATTGTATATATCTTCTTGGCTAGCTATTTGGTGTTGAACTCCCTTGATCTGTACTTTTATTGTTGCGCATTTCTATCCATGTATACATTTTTAAATGATAATCAAAAATGTTACAATTTAAAGTTCACTTAATTCACCTACACTATCTCTCCTATTAACAGAGATGGTACAAGCTTGTGGCCTACAGAGTCTATACGTAGTGGATTCACAGAAAATTTGGAGAATCTTGCATCAAATGCCATTGGCCAAATGACCCCCGCAGACACTGTCTAAAGCTTCTACCTTGAAATCAACATATGTCACTGGCCCTGCAGGCAGCTGATGACTTTTCCCCTAACTTCATCTTGGGACCCTGCCCCTAATCGAAGGCAAGTCTCGCTTTACTCATGCTCTGACAAAGGAGGTGGGCCAACGGTCATGGGGAGGGGGGGGCAGAACCGCCCTAGTTCCGGACATGATGTACAACACAAAGGAATCTTGAATCAGATGCCATTGGCCAAATGACCACCACAGACACTTTGTCTAAATACTCTGCCTTGTAGATTGTCCATGGAAATCAACATAAGTCACCAGGCCTGCAGCCAGACGTAGACATTGTCCCTTCACTTCATCTTGAGATCCTCCACCTAATCGAAGGCAAGTTTCGCTTTAACCATTCTCGGACAATGGAGATGGGCCAACGGTCATGGTGGGTGCCAGAACAGCCCTAGTGCCGAACCTATTATACAACACAGAGGAATATTTCATTGGATGTTATTGGTCAAATGGCTATCACAGACACAGTGTCTAAAGCTTCTACTTTGAACGTTATTTATGGAAATCAACATATGCCACCGAGCCTGCAGGTGGCTGGAGACATTTCCCCTCACTTCATCATGAGATCAACCCCCTAATCAAAGACAAGAGTCACTTTGGTCATGCACTGACAATGGCGGTGGGCCAACGGTCATGAATGGTACCAGAACAGCCAAGTGTCAAACCGAATGTACAACACAAAATAATCTTACATCGGATGCCATTGGCCACATGGCCATTGCACACACAGTGCCAAAAGCTTCTACTTTGATGGCTCTCCCTGCGAATCAACATATGTCACAAGCCCTGCAAAAGGACATAGACATTTTTGGCTCAGTTCATCTTGAGACCCTCCCCCTAATCAAAGGCATTCTCGCTTTAGCCAAGCTCTGTCAATGAGCGTGGGTCAACGGTGATGGAGGTTATCCAGAATGATCCAAATGTACAACACAAAGGAATCTTGCATCAGATGTCATTGAACAAATGACCACCACAGGCACAGTGTCCAAAGCATTTACTTTGAAGATTGCCCATGGAAATCAGCATATTTTCCCAGGCCTGCACACGGCTGGAGACATTTCCTCTTAAAGCTTTTTTGCAATACCACCCCCGACCCCACTTCATATTTTAGACAAAGCATATTGGCATAACACATCAATGTATTTCCAGCCCCCCCCCAAAAAAATCCAACAGTATTAAAGGACTGTCCTTACTGTAGCTGCCCCCATTTCACATATACACGCCTTATCCCAGTATATAAAGGCGACTGCTTATCCTTAGGCACATCACCTCTCTACTTTCGACTACTGAAATTATCCTCACAAAGTAATTTGTATTTGTTGCAGAATCACTATTTATATCTTTGAACTACAGGTGTTTCATGTGTTTTTTAATATGATTTTCTTATTGAAATGTTTGCAATTCCTTTATAAACTTTTCTTTGTGCTGTTCTGCCTTCCTAGACTGTTTATAGAGAATGAGTGTGTAATTCACATAGGAATTTTGCTTTGCTCTGTTATCATATTCTTGTATAGGTTATGTTCTATCTTCCTAATTCATTGTTTGGTAAATCATTAGCATCCATGAAATTCTTTTAATTTTTAATTTTACAACTGGATTTGTGGACAGAAATGCTTTCCTGTATTGTTTTTGGATGTCCAAACTTTAGTCATGCCAGGACTCCAGGTACAGTGCTGCACAAGTTTGAGAAAGACTCGTCGATGATATGAGTACTGCTGCTAAACTCTGGCTTTTGAGATTCCGTGATTGACAGCTGAGCCAATGATGTCTCTGCAGATGTAAGGGGAAATCGCTTCTGCATGTGCATCATCTCTCATCTGATATGTATGAATTGTCAAAGGACCCAGAATGACTTGCAAGTTACTTCCAAATGCTGTTCCCACTGTCTTTCAGCATACACACAGACAGCTAAGTATAAAGTAGAAAACAGTAATGAATTTATATTACTCTAATCATAACTATAATGTTATGTTATGTTACAAGAGCTTAATATAGTGAAGCTATTACCCAAAGGGATCTTGGTGCTGTAGCTGAAAGCCATAGGGGTAAATCAAAGAGAGCAAGAAATAAACTATCTGGATCTGTGAGGATATAGGAAAGTTTTAGGAGCCTTTGCGAAAATTAAGATAATCATCGATGAGCATCAAGGTCAGGGACAGGGTAATCCAGAGGCTGGGCCCAGTGACAGAATCAGCCTTACCTCCAACAGTCCTTTTTTTAAACCGAGGTGCACATAAGCGTCGATGACCAGCAGAGTGCAGTACCCTACGAGGTGCAATGGGGAAACGCTCCTTTGAAGATGCCAGGCCCCTTGACTGCAGAGCGTACAATGAATAAGTCATAAAGCCTTGAACTTCCATCTGGCCTCCAAGTGGAGCCAGTGAAGCTTATTCAAAATGGGGGAGGCATGAGAAAATGTAGGAAGGCTTGCCACTAACAGGACAGACTGCAGTGTGGCATTGCAGTAGTCCAAAATACTCATAACTGCACTGACAACCACTTGGCCCTTCATCTTGGCAGGAATGTGAGGCATCCGTTTTTTTAAGGTTCTCAGCTTGAAAAAACAGAACTACATTTACTACTAATCTGTAGTTCGGGTAGAGAGTGGCAGAAATCTTCACCCTGAGGTTTTTTACTGACTCAACAGGAGAAGGAAGGTTGCCCAAAGAAGGAGGCCAAAATTCATCGGTCCATAAGCACCGAGCCGACGGGGGGGGGGTCAACAATCAGGACCTCAGTTTTACTTCCATTGAGCTTGAGCCAATTTTGACTCATACAGGCATCAATATCTGCCAGACATCCATGCAAGCAGATAGTCGCCTCCCTGGCATTGGGGTCAACTCGAAGAATGAGTTGAGTGTCATCAGCGTATTCATAAAATTGACAGCCATGGTTTTGTATCAGATCAGCCAGAGACGAACATAGAGATTAAACAGGATTGGTGAAATAGCCGAACCCTGCAGTACTCTGCACGACAGAGCCACAGGGGTTGACCTAAACGGAGGCCAGGACAAGGTCTGTGAATGATCTGATAAAATGGATTTTAGCCACTCCTTTGATGCTCCAGTGATACCGACCTCCGTGAAGCACTGACACAGAATAATGTGGTCAATAGTGACAAAAGCTGCGGAGATGTCCAGAAGAATGAGAAATCCCACCCCATCCTGGTCTGATTCCAGTCAGGTTGTCCGTTACTGACACCAATACGGCCTAAGTACCTATCAAGGGCGGAAGCCCAATTGATGAGGATGTAAGCTTGCAGCTTCCTCAAGAAGGCGTGAAGCTGTGGTGTAAAAACAGCCTCCATTACCTTCATCAAGAATTTGAGGAGGGAAATAGGGCGGAAGTTAGCTGGAAGTGAGGGATCGAGAGTAGACTTCCTTAACAAAGGTGTTACAAGGGCATGTTTTAAAGTGGAATGAATGTTCCCAAGCATAAGAGAAGAATTGACCTCTAGTGTAAGTAAGGGTGAAATCTCATGGCTACTATCCTTCCGAACTTTCAGAGGAATGGGATCTAAAGGAGAACAGGATTTCAATTGGAGAATAGTTTTGAGCATCTGATCATTGGTGACAGGAGCAAAGGTCAAAAGAGTAGCTTGATTGGCCAGAGGCCCTGCGGGTGAATGTAAAAGAGAAGGCCCAGGTGTCCCCTCAGTCTGCATCCCAATGTCTCTCCTGATGTTCTGAATCTTCTCCATAAAGCAGTGCGAGTGAGTGTTGCACCGAATTTGTGAGGGGAGCACTTTAGATGAGATCATACTAGGAGAAGAAAGCTCTCTCACTACTAGAAACACCTCATTAGGCTGGTTCAGAGTTTGCGAGATCCTGGTAGAGAAATAAGCAGTTTTGGCTGCTTTGATATCAGTGTGGAATCGTAAACGGCACTCCTTCATCAAAGCTCTTTCCTCAAAGCCCTCAACGCGGTACTTAGAGCGTCAAACTCTCTCAGCTCGTCGATATAAAAGTCTAGAGGAGCGTAGGAGTCCGTAAACCAGGGAGCAGATTTTTTCTGTCTGGAGCTACCTACATTAAGGGGAGCCAAAGTATCGGCCACCTCGGTGAAAGCTTCTTCTAAGATGGTCAATAGTCAAGATCAAGACTAGGCACAGCCCCATGGAAATGGGACTGAATACGTAAGGCCTGTGCACTGGTATCCACTTTCTGCCAAGAGCGCGTAGGGATGTTGGGAAGGCAATCCAGAGGAACTAGCGAAGTCAAAACATTTGAAAAGGCATTCAAAAGTGGTCAGACCATACCCGGGAGGCAGGCATGCACAGTAACTGCATTTTCCGCAGCAAAAATAAGATCAAGAGAATGGACTTTAATGTGAGTGGGGCCATTGACAAATTGGAACAGCTGTTGGTCTGCCAATAAATCAACTAATCAATGGCCATGGAGATCAGAAAGATCATCAGGCCAAAGGTTAAAATTCCCCATAATGTAGAGGGAAATATACTTCAGGCGTAAGTCCGCAATCAAGTCTGCAAATGCTTCTACAAACTGGCTGATCAGCGCAAGGAGGGTGGTATATGATTAAAAGAATAAAGTCTGTGTAGGAGAGATGGAGACTAATAAGCAAGTATTCTAGCCCAATAGAGGGAGTGATGTCTATGCAGGTGCATTGTAAGTAACATTTGTATAGAAGGGCAACTCCACCACCAGGATGGGCTGCTATTCTATCAACATGAATAATCACAAAGTCAGATGCGAGAGCTTCAATCAGGTCGGGAGTGGAGCTGTCCGAAATCCATGTTTCAGTAACACAAACTAGATTGGGGTCATGGGTGAGCAGTAGATCAAACATGTTAAGTCGGTAGCTAACTAACGACTGAGTATGGGTTAAAAACCCATACAGTGCCAGAGAGGGTTTAGGACAGATTGAAACTGGAGGGTTATATGTCCAATATCTTGGCCACACAGTATTAGGAGTGGCCAGAGAACAAAGTGTAGTACACGTATAATGCCAAGAATCTACATATCTGCAGTAGCCTGGGTGTCAGGGCTTTGTGCCCAGAGCACAGAAGGTGCCCCGACGGGCACAGACAGACTTGCCTTTTGCGCGCCTTCGGTGTGCTGCAATCCGAGCGGGAGAGTGGGCTGACTCTCCCTGCGGCCAAAGTAATAGAATGAAAGAAAACACTGCCGGAGTCGGCATATATAAAATGAAAGTTAAATCTATACGGCGATAAGGCACATGAGGAATAAAAAACAGCAGACAAAGGACGCACTATACAAGGGAATGTTTGGGTGAGGAGTGCCGTCTACATAAGAAACAGTATTGAAATAGCAATTTTTTTTTTAATTTTTTTTTATTTTATTGTAATTTTTAGTTTAATTTACAGAGAAAGCAACTTTTTATTACACAATTCCCTCTGTCTTTTTCTTGACAATCCATCATGTTGCTGCACATTTTACTCCGGTCAAAGTCGCGTTAGATTTTTGGCAGGATTAAGTCCATGGCCCTCATTACGACCCTTGCGGAAATCGGAAAACGATGGCGGAAATGCAATACCGCCATCGAATAGCGCTCGGTGCGACTATGACCCGTCACCGCAAAGTACGAAGCCATTAGCGACACCGTAGTGAACGCCAACGCTAACTGCACCAAGCACGTGCGCGCGCCATGCCAAACCGCAAACACCACCATGGCGCAACGGTACGCCAATTCCGACCCTAGCGGACATGTACCTAACGCCATCAGGCATGGCGTAATGTACCATTCCGCCATGGTGAGAAGTACGGCATCGCGAATCAACCGTAAACGGCCCCACTGAGTGCCTGTACACCGCTCCCTGCCCACAAAGTACAACTCCCCGTAGGTGCAATGAAGCCACAATGCAACCATTGAAATGTACAAGTCACCCATGCATGGCAACGAACAAAAGAAACACAAGAGGGGCCAATGGGAGCTGCAGGGCACAGATGGCACGAATACAGAAGCCATCCCAATGGACATGACCACAGTCCCCCACCAAGAAACGCACGCAAACACAGGCACCTGTGACCAGCCATATTCCGAGAATCACATCATTCCACCAGTCCACCTGGCTGACCGGCATCTGTTACACAAAACCCAATCCCCCGCCCCTGAGCATGACAACATTCAAACTGTCATATTGGCAGCCCCCATCCCTGACCTCACGGGCTTAGTAGGCAAACGCGCCCAGTACAGTACCACGCAACTAAACTCCGAAGCTGGAACCCAATGCAGATCTCCTCACAATACATCGCCCCCCAAATAGGCATATGCCACATCACTTGCAAAGAAAAACGCTACACGGGCCAAATCAGAATAGAAATTTAATGCACATCAAAGTCACCAAGCCCATACAGCCATCAGGCCATGAACTCCTAAACACCAATCACCATTGTGGGCTGCATCCGCAAGAAATGACCAGCCACTACTTGTGTGTCGTCCTGTTCCCTCATGGTACACAGAGCCACATTCACGTACGAAAAGGCAACATGGAAGCGCACAGAACCGCAGGGCCGTCCCAATGGGGAGGCACTAGTCCAGCTGAAAGGCCGAAATGTTGCTCCGAGCCACCAGTACTGCGTAAGGGCATGTGGGCCATTGGCGATCGTCCCATAAGATCGTAATGCTGCTCCACTGATTAACACGAAGCAGCAGGTGTCGGGAGTAAAACCCATCTGCAGGAGTGGCATACAGATGGCAGTGGCAAAAGGGGAGGAGATACCTGTCAACCAAAAGAAAAGAAAAAGAACAGAATGGCCATCAGAACTACATTCCAACAACTCACTTCAATGATCACACGAAATCCACAGCCATATGCATGCTAGCCCACTCCAAAGGATCATCACCACCCCAAAACCACTTGCGACTCATAACCATCTATATCGAGGTGCAAACACCATCACAAACGAGTGTACCTGTGCATGCGTCTGTCAAAACAGAATCCATCAGATGGGAATGTTAATGTGCATGGACACAAGTGTCTGAGGGCGTGTCGAGACAGGGAGGGCTCAACAAGGCCAGATAGACGATGGTCCCACCATGGCAGCCCTGCATCACATAGCGTAGGGGAGGCGGATAGATCCCAAGAAGCCCTGTACATGGCAAACTCTGTATCAAATCACCTGCCCATGCATCCATTCATCATTCCCTCATCCCGGAATCAAAACGCCTGAATAATTACTCACATAACATTAGAAACATCCATTGAGTCTGTGCGTTATGCAGCCTGCAAAATCCACAGTGCCCCAGCCCGTAATTCCAGTGTTGTGAAGTAACATGTATGTGGGAACGGCCGGCCTCATCGCCCACGTAGCAATTGCGCATCCCAAACTATTCATATCAATCATTGCTTCCTCGCCATGGGCCCTGTCTCAAGGACATTGAACAACAGAACGTTATATTTGCAGTCAGACCTGTGGGCATCTCCTCGCCGCTAGCTGGAAACCGAAAGCGCCGCCCTTGGAATTCCACATTTGCAACATCACGCCGAAAAGGCATCTGTGGCCGTTTGAAATCACTAATTATTCCATCGAGTGCGGCTGTGTGTGAAAATGGCAACTGCCTTCACCCACAAATGGGACGCCCCGCCCGTCGTTGCAACTCGGTACAGTGATGCATGAGGGCCCACCGTTACTCGAGTACTACGTTCCACTGACCCTTCACAAGTCTGTTCGCGACTGCACAGATAGTATGTGCAACAATGGGACCACAGCAGAATGAACATGTCAACCAATGTTACACGGCCATCGGGTACAAATACATGATTGCAATAGCAAGATGCCATTCCCAGATTTGCAGCGTTGTGCGCGGGACGTGCTCGGCCAAAGGGGAGAGCAGCTTGCACAGGTGGAATTAATCACCACAGGTGGAGGCCATACAGCCTGAAAACACATAAATTGCACAGCCAGTCTCCTCCCACAACCACACCGAAATGCTACCGGCAGGACTCGCGATGTTGGCCCTGGGGGACCTGATAGCACTGCAACTACTCCAACTCCAAGAAGAAGACGAACACCAACTGCTACCGGCCGCACGAAGGAGACGCAGGAGGAGGAGGAGGCCAAGGCAGGGCCAGCAAGGGCCGCCAGCACAGCCACTACCACCACGCAGGCAGCCCGCAATCCCACGCCTCCGAGCACATCCGTTCAACCTCACTAATGAGCAGATCCACACCCTCTACCGTCTGGACCGGGACACCATAGCCGCCATTGTGGACATGACACAGGCTGACCTTGTCAGCATGATAGATAGCCCAACCGCCATCCCACCCCTACTGAAGGTGGTGTCTGTACTCCACTTCCTGGCCACAGGCACCTACCAGCACACAGTCGGACAGTTGCATGGCATTTCTCAGCCACTGTTCTCACGGACACTATTGCAAGTGCTCGATGCCCTCCTGCAGCACGCAGATGACTACATCTCTCTACCACGCTCCGAGCAGGAAATTACCAACACAAAAGTGGGATTCCATGCACTTGCCGGCATACCGGGTTGCATTGGTGCCATCGACTGCACCCATGTGGAATTGGTCGTCCCACATGCCATGGAGGCCCAGTACCGCAACAGAAAACAATTTCATTCCCTGAATGTACAAATGGTGTGTGACTCCAACAGGATCATTACACATTGTTGTGCCCGATTCCCTGGATCAACCCATGATTCTATGGTCTTGAGGAACTCAACAATACCACGCTACATGGAGCGACACGCAGGGAACAGATCCTGGCTACTCGGTGAGTCTCATTACATGCATGATTATGTGGGGAATGTGATTTGGCAATGACCTGGCAGGAAGGGGGGGGGTGTGCGTACGTAGCAATGGCATTCCACATCATACGTTTCTCGTCCACATACAGGTGATGCTGGATATCCACTGAAGAGATGGCTCCTCACACCAGTCCGGAACCCACGGGACCAGCATGAGGAGGACTACAACCATGCCCACTCACGTACCCGTGTAGTCATTGAACAGGCATTCGGCCTACTGAAGACTCGTTTCCGCTGCCTCAGCAGGTCTGGCGGGGCACTCCTGTACCGCCATGAGAAGGTTGCAAAGATGGTCATGGCATGTGTCATGCTCCACAACATGTGCGTACGTAGAAATGTGCCCATGCCCCCTGACGCAGAACTGCAAGCACATGATGATGGTCATGATGAGGGTGGGGATGTGGCAGCACCTCATGGAGTCTGCGAGGCACCGGAGGCCCGTGACATTCGTCAGCATCTCATTGATGTATGCTTCTAGCACTCACGCCTGGTGGCTGATACATGGACACGGGACTCGTGGCACTGTGCGTGTCTGGGACATGCACAATATGGACTGTACGCCTATGATGGCCTAGTACACAGAAATCAATGTCCACACATCTCATTGGTTGATCGTGCACTTTTTATGGCATATGTGATGTCATGTTGAACACCCTATCGACCCGCCACCCAAGTGAGCCCAACACACCCCCTCCACCCTCCTACCTCCCCCACGAACCCCAGTGTCCAAAGATGCTCATTGTCAGTGGGCTGTCGCTATTGCAAGCCCCCTCTGCGGGTATCAGGGGCACCCCTGCCTGTGGAGCGCAGGTTCCTTCCAGATCTACGTTGGGGGCTGCCCTGGACGGAACTTGCAACGGATGATGTGTCTGCCTGCTCACGTCCATGCATGTCCCTAAGGGTTTGCGAGAGCTCAGTGAGCACACGGCGCACTGCGGCAAGTTCGGCACATACGTCTTTGGACGTCGCATGCAGTTCCCCCCTCAGGCTCTCGGTGCTTCTCTCCATTTGGACTCTCAGGCTCTCGGTGCTACTCTCCATTTGTGCCCTCAGCGTCTCTGTGCCTCTCTCCATTTCTGCCCTAAGTGTCTCAGTTGATGTTTCTATGTCTGCCTTAGTGCCCCCACATTCATCGGCATGGTCCTTGAGGAGCGTGGCCATTTGCTGCTGTTGCACGATTAACTGGTCGAGGGACTGTTGCCTCTGCTGGGCCATGCCCATTTGCGGGGGTGTCACAGAGGGGCTGTTGTCCTCATGTTGCCTTGCCACAGGGCTTGGGGGGGATGGCCAGTCGTTGTCTTGTGGGTGCCCCTGCGTGGTATCCTCATGTTGTACGGGATGGGACAGACAGGGGGATTGGGACAGGTCATGGATGGATCTGACTTCGACATCCCCGTTTTCTGTGTCGGAGCATGCTGCCATCAATGGGGTGTCACCTATGGTGCTGCTGCCACCAGAGGCAGTGCCTTCTGTGGCATCCATTGGGGGGACCTGTGGTGGTGGTGTTGTGGGCATGCTGGCTGCTGGGGTGCCTGTTGATGTTCCCTCCTCTGTGCTGCCACCTGATTTGTGCTGCTGCCGTGTCTTGATGCGTGCAGCTGAGGTGGAGGGTCTCTGGCCGTTGGTCTTGGCCCTCTTTGCAGGTGTGCTGGTAGGGGTGTCCTGTAGCTCGTCGTTTGGATCGGACCCTGTGGTGGAGTAAAGGAGGGCGAGGGTTAATGATGGGTCTGTGGGAATTGGAATGGCATTGTATCACATGCTCTGGGGTGGTACCTGAGGGTGATTTGGGTCGGGGCCTTGGAGGTGCTTTGATTTGTGTGTGGAGTGAGGGTGCAGTTGTTTGGCAGCCTGCAGTTAGGGTGTGCCTGCTGCACGTGTAGTGCGTGTATTAGGGGTTTTTAATTATTTATGTATTTATTGTGGGTTTTAACGTGCGCTATCAGGCCGATGTGTGTGGCCGTTCTCCTGGACATGTGTTTCTGTTGCACTATGTGGACGCATGGTACTTCACATGGATGGACTGTGTGGATTTGGCATTGTTTTATCTGGTACACCTACCTGAATCTTCGGATGTCTGCACTCCTTTCTCCATCCCTCCGACTCCCTCTATGCTCTCCATTCCGATGGTGGAGGCACAGATTTCTTCCCAGGGGGTCAACTTGATGGGTGATTCAGGACCTCCCCCGGTGGCTGTGGCAATGTTGCGGTTGGCAGAGAGTATGCTGCGGACGCGTATCCGCAGGTCGTCCCATCGCTTGCGGCATTGCTGTGGGGTGCGGGGTGCGGTCCCCACCGCACTTACCCGCTGTGCCACCAGAGCCCATATGGTCTTCTTGTTTGCAAGTGCCGTTCTGGTCATTTGCGTGGAGAAGACGACGGCAGCATTCTCCTGGAGGGTCTCTGTTAGCACGGTGAGTTCCTCGCGGGAGAAGTGGACCTGCCGCTTGCGGTCGCACGCTTTCTTCGCTACTTTTCCCATTTGTCTTGGTTTCGCTAGGGTGGGTGACGGGTTGGGGTGTGTTTCAGGGTAGTGATTTTAGTGGTTGTGTGGTTTTAGTGGTTTTATAGGTGTACGCCGGGATGTTTCCCGTTCCGGGCCCATGTTTTTACTTCCGTTTCCGTATATTTCCGGTCACCGTACTTTCCGGTAGGCGCACACTGCGGTGACCGCTAAGAGGGGTGGCGGTAGTGCACCTAGGGCGCCGTACGGCGGCGGTGTGGGCCGTTTTGGGGTCATTTCCGCCATCGCGGACTTTGCACTTCCGCCGTGGCGTGGTGCTCGTGCCCGATGGGTCGGAATGGGCCGCACTTTGCTCCTTCGTGCAATGGCGGAAACGCTATTTACGCTGTGGCGCTCCGGTCAGTCGCTTTCCGCAAGGGTCGTAATGAGGGCCCATGTAATTTATCACTGCACATGTTAATTGTGTGTTTGTTCCAGAGATTATATAGTTCCACCATTGTTCTAGATCGTCATCTCTTGGAGCAAATCTTGCGAGGTGCAATGTCCTTTCGTCCTTGATGGCTAGACATTCAATTATTAGGTGTTTTGCGGATTCAACTGCGTTGTTGCAGTACCTGCAAAGAATGTCCGTGATGTCAGGGTCCCGATTCATCATTCGAACTACTTTGGTTTTAGGTAGGTTGAGACGAAGTCTCATAAATTGATTGTGATGGTATCGCGAAGGAAATTTACATAAGTATTTCGGAGTTTCACCAAGACCATGCGATGACGTTCCCAGGTCTTGTATAGACTTCAACTTTTTTCGCTTCGCTTCATTTTGGATCCAATTCCAACGGCTCAATTTTGTTTTTGCCCTTTGTGGCATTTTTATCACTAGCTCATCTTTCAACTCTGCAGATCGCATAGTTGCAATCAGTTTACGTTCCCACACGCAGATTAGATCCGACTTGTTGGAATTGATGTTTTTTTGCAGTATTTCATAGGGACCGGCTACTTGGGCCATTCTCATTTTCCGCCATGCCGATATAGACTTCCATAGCACTGTGGCATATAACGGCTCTAAGCCCAGTTCGTAGCGGATCGCTATTATTGAAAGATTCTGTGGGAGACGTAGTGCTTTCCGCCAGAACTTGCCCTCTAGCTTACACCAGAAATCTGCGGGTATATTCCAACCTCCCTCGCTGCCAAACGTTAGGGCCGGCACAACTTTTTGCAAGTAGAAGGAGAGTAATGGTTTTAGCGTAAATTTGCCATGTGCAGCATGGAGTTTCAGCCCTTGCAAGGCAAACATTGTAGTTCGCGTTAATAAGTCTTGGGTCCAATTCCATTCACGAATTGAGACATTGAATTGCACTCCAAGGTATCGAATAGAGTTTGTGACCTCTATTTTCTCTTTATTGAGAGACCAACTGAAGTTTTTTTTGCTCCCTTTATGTCTGCTATTAATTACCATGATCTTTGATTTCTTGGTATTTATTAGCAGGTCATTGTTGTTACAGTACTTTTGAAGAGCGTCTAAAGAACGTTGAAGTCCAATTTGTGTGGTGTCTAAGAGGACTATGTCGTCAGCATATATGACCCAGGATACATGATGGTTGTTTATCTTCGGGGGAAATGTCCTTGGTTCAGTTAGGGTGATAGATAGATCCGATATAAAAAGTTTGAACAGTAGAGCTGCAAGAGGGCAACCTTGTTTTACTCCTCTCTTTGTAAGGATTGTATCAGAGAGGTCTCCTTTTGCATTCAGTCTAACCCGGAAGGAAGTATTTGTGTACAATGCCATGATAGGTAGCAGAATCTCGAGAGGGCAAGACCATGATAGTAATTTTTCCCATAACTTCTGACGATTGATGGTATCAAAAGCTTGTTTCAGATCTATGAAAGCGAGGAACACATTGTTGCCACTCCTGATGGCTTCCGGTTTTATGGTATTTAGAATGATTAGATTCACTTCTACGCCGACTCCCTTGGTGAATCCTGTTTGGCGTTTGTCAATTATCTTTGCTTGATCGGCCCAGAGTGCTAGTTTTTTTTGAAGGAAAGCGGCAAATATCAAGCAACGTGATGGGGCGATAGTTTGTCGGATCGCTGCGGTCTCCTTTTTTGAAAATTGGCACAACAATTGCTGTATTCCAGGATTCTGGTAGGGTTTTACATGTAGCGATCCTCTCAAACAATGTGGAGATGAATCTTACCCACAGAGGACTATTTGTTTTCAGCATCACGTTGGAAATACCATCTGGGCCAGCGGCTCTGGAATTATTTAATTTTTGAATGGCGTGTTTTATGTCCTCCGCTGTTTCGGGAGTGGGCCAATTACAAGAGTTCCCAATAGCTGGTTTTGTGCATTCGCTATTTTGTATATCAAAGACTGCTGTGTAATGGGAGACCCATCTTGCGTCATTTACCCCATTTGCCATATCATAGGCTGATTTAACTGATCCAGTATTTATTATTTCCCATAACTGACGTGCGTCTTTTCGCAAAATGGTCTTCAGCATGATTTCCGCTTGCTCCTGATCGCGCTGGGCGTTGAATGCTTTTAGCCAATTTCTATAGCGCAGCTGCCGCTTTTTCATTTGGTCGGCACTTTCTTTGCCTTTTCCTTTCTTTATCTTTGTTAGATCGCTGCGCAGTTGTTTCTTGGCTGAGCACAGGATTTCGCTGAAAGGATGTCTATTAATTACATGATGGATCTTTTGATTAGCGATGTCTGCTCTGAACTGCATCAGGAGCGGGCTATAGTTGATATTTGGAGTCGCTGTAGCGGTTGTCATGTAATTTTCAGTGAACGTGGACAGTTGTTTGGCGTTAATTTTCAACCTTGATCCTGAGTTATTTGTCGTAATCGGCTCCGTAAATTTGGCTTCTAATCGTGGCACCGCCACATCGTGCCATGTCATCATTAATGCATCATGATCACTTATTGTCGATTTTACTGTTGTCAGGTGAATGATTGTGCTTAATAGATTTCTCAATGTCCAAATATAATCTAGAGTTTTGTTACTCGATCCACGGTGCCATGTCGGTGCAGCAGGGATGTCTCCATTTGTGCAACCATTTAGCATCGAACAGTTTCTTGTCGTCATCTCGTTCATCCAGCGAGCGCCTCTGTCGATTGCATCGTCAGCTGACAGGATGTTTGTTTTTTGATGTGATTTGCATTCCGTGAACCAAGAGTAGTTTAGATCACCGCAGATGATTATTCTTGGTTCATTGTAAGTGATTAAACAATCATCGATCAATGCAGCGACAGTAGTTATAAATTTGATTTGGGAGATCATCGCTGGATTCCAATACACGTTGATAATTAACATGTGGTCTCCCGGCCCCTTATTGATCATCGGTAATTTTACCGTTGTTGCTTGAATGAAGAGGTTCGGGTTTATGGCTTTTATAATAGACCAGTTTAAGTTGTTTTTGATCATCGTGATGAGCCCAGCGAATGGTCGACCAGACTCATTCTTGCCCGCGGCGTTGAACAGTATTGTGTATCCATCGCATGATGGTTTAAGCCTGAGCCACGTTTCTTGTAGGCATATGAGCGTACAATCATCAAATTGTGAACATTTCTCCTGGAATAAATGGGTGAATCCTCTTGTGTTCCAAGAGACCAAGCGGTGAGTGACGATCTTTCCGGGGATCATTTCCTAGAGGTCCCTTCTCTTCATAGCTTTGGAATTCCAGCGTGAGTTTGAGTTTGAAGAGACTATTTGGGCCGACGTGGGTGACGATCTTAACTGGTCTCGTAGAACGGCACGTTTTCGCTCATCGTTCTGTTGGGCGAGTAGACTTGAATTTAGGTCTCGTTGATGGGGGGAACCTTCGTCTGAGAATTGTACATCAAAGCCAAAAAATAGCAGATCCTCTTTTGCGTCGAGTAATTGTCTGGCAATTAATTTTGACTTAAGGTGTAGAGTAACCCAGTCTAATCTTGCCTCTGACATGTATTCCACGACTACAATGTCGTCGGAATCAATTGTGCGTAAAGTAGGTATTGTGTGCAATAGTTTGATGATATTGCGGCGATTGAGGTTTACCTCATTTTGGTCGCTTAAGACATTTTCGAGTTGTAATTTCCAGCTGTTGCACTTTACTGATTTGACAAATTGGTGGGAGCTTGTTTTGTTTTGCCCATCACATTTGGCTTTTTGAGCTCTTGTTTGTTTAGGATTTGGATTTCCTGGTAAAGGGGAAGTGTTTCGCCGATTTTGTTCTTTGCAGTGTTTATCTGTAGTAGCTGCCTTAGCAGACTCGGCTATGACCTGGAAATTACTGCTTATTCCCTTCGTTTCTGCGTTAGTTAGCCGAGGGTTTTGTGGTCTCTTATCAGCTGTTGTCTCAATTAATATGGCTGCATCCTTTTTTCTATTTTTGTTATCCCAAATTTTTGCCATCGGTTCTACGGGTCCGTCGTCCACTGAGTAGGTCGATAGGTCACAAAGATCTATCGACTGCTCACTCTTGGACTCTTCTTCATCACTTATGTCTTCTCTCGCTCTCTTATGGGCCGCATTTGCCTCTGTATTCGATTTGTTTTCCACTTCTCTTTTTTTTTTTTTTTCGTTTAGCAGGTTTCCGTTCTTCGTCACTTGATTGAACATACTGAGGGGCGGCGGAGTTGTGATATTCCTTATGAATCTTTTTGCCTCATTGGTTCGTGGTCTCTTTGCTTTTGGTTCAGTTCTTGCTTTAGGACATTTGGCTGTTGGCTTAGATTCAACTTGGGATTTTTTTCCGTCTGCTACCTTTATCGTTTTTGCTTGCCCTCGAAAAATGCCAAAGGACAATTTGGTAGTCAGGTCGTGCACGTCTGGGTTAGTATGAACTTGAGCATCGGACGTGCTTGGTAATATAGTTTATTTTATCGATACTTTCTCAGTCTCTTCTGACAATTTGACATTCGCTGTCTTGCTCGTTGAAGATGGATCGAGGGTTTCCTTCTCTTCACGTGCAGGACTCGATCCCATTAATGCGGCTGGTGCCGTCTTTGAAGTCGTATGCTTGGTTACGGTTGTATTCACTGCAAGCGACTGTGTTGCAGTTTCCATTTCAGTGTGTTCAATGATCGAGGACTCTTTAGGGATGTGCATAGGCCCATTTGGATTTGGCACTAGTTTCATTATCGATCTTAGTTCAGTCGAACTACACGCCTTTTCCACCCTAGGATCATGTTTGGATGTCGTATTATGTCGCATCCATTTTGTGCATTCTATGACGGCCTGCATCAAATCGACTTTGTCATTTGATTCTTGTCTTGCGATATCGCTTAAGCGCGATTGCCAGCACCGTGAGGCATCGGCTTCATAATCGAGTCTCTTGGTGATATTTTGCGCGAGCGTTTTCAGCGTACACATTTTGGTGTTTAGTGTAGCCAGCACTGAAAGATGATCTTTTAGAGAGTCGTGCAGGGCTTCGTATAACTTCATAAATGGAATCATGGCGATCGACGTTGCTGCTAGTACGTTGTTGTGAATTTGTACACCAGCAGCAGTAGACAAATGAGCTTTGTTCTTGGCATCAGAGTCTGTTTCACTATCGAGGGTGGACGATGCGTCTAAAGATTGTAAGCATGCTTTGGAAGTCTCATTTATTTTGACGAAAGCGTTGGATTTCCTTCTGTCATCATTAGCCATTCTGCAACCTGCAAGAGTTTTCGTATGGGGTGTACTTGTGTTAGAGAGCGGCGGATTCGGGCTAACTCTGCTTCCGCCGTGAATGTTATCACAAGGTTTTCCATATTTCTGAATGAAGCTGTCTTCTAATCTCTCACGCATCGTTAGGAAGTCGGCTTTCAGTCTTTCAGTTAAGCGCGCTTCTCTCGCGGCCAACTCTAATGCAGATGGCTCCTTATGCCTTGGAGTTGTATTCGCATGAGTGGCCGCATAACCAGGGCCCCATCCAACTTTTTTAGTCGATTCATTATTTGGGTCAAGCTTTGCTTGTTTTTTGGCCGGAGAGTCTTTGTGCTTTAATTCATCGACATACGTTCGTTTTAGAGGTCTAGGGTCACTTAGTAGGTCTACGTTAGTTCTCAAGCTATCTAAGGTGTATAAACAGTTATTCCTGTTAGCTGGGATACCTTGTATCAAGGGAGTCGGGATACTTGAGCCACGGGTTTGAGAGAGTGTAGACACGTCAGGCTCACGATTTTGGCCTGCCCCATGGGCTTCCCGCACACCCGCGGCCTGTACGTTCGTTGAGCAGCCGGAGTCGATGGAAAGTCTGGCTGTTAGTGCCGCGTTGGTGAACGTGGCCGAAGGATCTTCGATGCTGATCTCGCTCGTCATACGTAGCGCTAGCAATTCGGAGTCAGTTACATCAAAGGGTGATTCGCTCGCGTCAATATAGACTGACGGCGACGGTAGAACTGGGTCTGGAGCTGTTAATGTTTTGTTCATTTTAGTCGTTTCCGATAGCTCGCACTGTGTGATGGTTCCGGCTGATTTCCCTGTTTCAGGTAATCGATTGTCTTGACATTGTTGTGCTTCGTGCACCTGTACTATCTGGGGGTCCTGGAATGCAGTGGGGTCTGCCTTGTTTACTGCCACTGTTGCCAGTAATTGTAATGACGGTATTGCTGAATTGTCTTTTTTGCATGGGACAACATATGAATCGGAGTTTGCAGCATTGCTTGACTGTAGCTCTGATCTATTAGTCAAGTTAAGGCGCAGCTGCAATACTTTGAGGCGCGTTTGGGGGCCAGAGGGCGAAGGCCGGGACAGTGGCGGGGGCATAGACTGATTTTGGGATGCCCCGCCTAGCTGAGCAGTCGAAGCGCCACGAGTCATTTGGTCAAGGCGTGAGCCGCGAGAGCTATGGTAGACCAGTGAGGCTTTTCAATGACTCACAATAACTCACAATCACTGTTTGCAATGGGCGGCAGCCCCAACAATAGATAGCCGTTAATTCGAAATTCGTGTGAAGGCAGGGTAAAGCAGGTGAAAGAGCACCTTATAAATGCTATTTGCAAAGTAAAGTAAAATAAAATAAAAAAAAAAAAAAAGGAATGGCAGGGAGAGAGGAGAGTGAGGAGAGTGGGGCGAGGATCGAGTGGATAGAATAGCTCGAATGGCAAGCTCGAATGGCAAGCGTGCGGATCTTACCCACTCTGCCTCTACTGTAAGCCGCACTATCACGGCGATTCAGCGGATCCGCTCCTAAACCGCTCCGCGGCCGCACGAAAGCCGCTCGTTGCTGACGAGCTCGTAGTGAGCAGCAACAAACAGCGACACACAGACCAGGCAGCCCTTCGGCACCAGAGTCAGAGCCAACGCCGACGCCAAGGTCCTCAACACCGTGGTTCCCCTTCCTCGTCTCGTCTCATCGACTAGAGGAACGGACCCTCGTCGACGCCAACGCCGACGCTCGACAGCACGACAGCACGTCTCTCCGTCAAGCCGCACTGAATCGCACTGAATCGTAAAGCAGTGAGACAGCCGCTTCCGACAAAGAGAATTGGACAATAGCAATGCGCACACAGCAAATCACACACTTACACTCTATATCTTTCAACATGTCTCCTGCAATGCTCATCTGCTAAATTCGGTTTATTGTATGTTTCCTGAAGAATGCATGTGAAATTAGTAAAACATTTTTTATCATTACTTTAAACTTTGTTTATAATTCATCGGTTTACAATCAAAACTTAGATTGATCCAATGTGTTATCACTGATGTCAGTATCCCTATTATGAATGAATTGGAACATATGTAATTACCAGAGTAATTATTTAAAGGTATTTTTTTCGTCACTTCACTTTACGTAGACATAACTAATGGAAGGGCCCTCAAGTTGATTTTGTGCTGATATGTCGATGTGCTAGGTATAATATTTTTTATTTTAAATCAGTTTATTGAGACATTTATTTTTACCAGAAACTACTGACACGTCGCTTAGCTTTCAAGTATGGTTATTTTAGTTTTACATTAGTCTATATGCTGTTGGATACTGTGTCACTTGCATTATTAGAAGCTATTGCCTTTATTTTTGCTACGTACATTTTCAGAAGTCATATATGGTTTGGTCGATTGTTTAATTACCTTTAGAGGTAGAAACCAAAAGTAGACCTCCAGCTAACAGTGTATTTTACTCTGGCCACCAATAGATTGAGCACATCAATAGCAATTTTTCATTCCAGTCTTCAGGTAATATGCATTCGCACCATGAGGCTCAGCAACTAATTCGATCAGGCAGCATTTCCATGCATGCCACACAGGGCCTTTGGGGTAAGAAATCGAGGGGGGCCCTCATTTGGGGATGTGGCTTGTGAGATGGGCGTGGCCTAAAAAGTACACAAACCATAGTAAGGTACGCAAACAAATATATAAATGCATGTAAGCATTTATATTTGTATGCATGTAAACATTTATATATTTGTATGCGTACCTTACTATGGTTTGTGTACTGTGCAAGCCATCTTTTATAAACAGAAATTTGTAACATATTTCTATGTTTATAAAAGATGGCTCGAAAAGTACACAAACCATAGTAAGGTACGCACATAAATATATAAATGATTACATTTATATATTTGTTTGCTTGCCTTACTATGTTTTGTGTATTCAAGATGGCTTGAAAAGTACACAAACCATAGTAAGGTACGCACACAAATATATAACATGTATATATTTGTGTGCATACCTTATGAAATGTGTACTTTTCAAGCCATCTTTTTTTAACATTTCCATGTTTCTAAAAGATGGCTTGAAAAGTACTCAATTCAATCCATCTTTTATAAACCTTTGACAACGGACAAAGCGTCTTTGACAGTCGGCAAAGCTTTATAAAAGATGGCTTCATTTGTGTACTTTTCAAGCCATTTTTTATAAAGCTCAAAATATGACAAGGAATCCCCAGGTTCGCCAATGGTTAAAGAGGTCTCGGCGACCTTGGTAAACAAAAGGACAGTTACTTCCTCTGGTGACCCCTCGCGCGAAGGGTCACCAGAAGAATTTACAGTGACTTACAGAAGTGCCAGCCAGTCACAGCGTCTCTCTGTGGCTGGCTGGCCCTTCAGTCAGCTTGACCGACTTAATGGCAGGCGCATCTCCCGCCGCAGCGGGATAATATTTCCCACCCCAATGTTGTGGTGGGACCGGGGGGCTCCGACATGGTCCCGGCTCAGCCCCACTTTTTGGAGACTGCCGGGGCCTTGGCCCGGCTGGCCCCTACCCACTTAAAGCACTGATGCCACACATGATCAACTCTGAACTGACATTATTTACATTTGGTAATATGACCTTTGGTCATTTTTTAAAAGGGATGTTTTTCCGGGTCACTTCATCCTGGACGTTCCAGATTTATGTGCATTTTCGATTTCAACACCATCTGTTGGCGGTCACGAGCCATCTATTCCATTCCTTAAAAAAGGAACATGAGCCCTACTAATGGGTACAAACAGTACACAGATCGTGGTCCGGTGTACACTGTGGGCCAACATTTATCTTTGATATATTCATTGTGATCTATATTTTGATTCATTCATGTTTTACCATGGTAATTAGTCATGGGCTAACACCGAAATACGTGAGACATACTTCTCATTGATATATTTACTGCAGCACATATTAAATTAATGTATCTGTGACTGACCAGGGACTGTCAGCAACCGTTCTATGCGCATTTATGTAGGCTTTGCAAACAGTACAAAATAATCCCATCATATTCCGTTATATATGTTCAGTATCCATTTCAAGATGGCATTCATGATGCCGTAACCATCTTTATTATTATATGTGCTGCCCACATGCACAGCCGGTCACGTGACAGCACACATTTTTTTATAAAGAACATTTCGGGTCTTAGATTTTCGGATTCATTGAAAGCCTGTTTTGCTGGGCTAACAAGCACAGAAAGCTGGGACTAGCAAGTAAGCCATACTCATATGATTAAACAATGGCAGTGACGACAAGAGCGCAAAGCCCACCATCAGGGAGGCACATGGTTAACCTGTGTCTTGGCCCATCCTTTTATGGAACCGGCAGAAGCTCGCGAAACCTGGCCTCAAGCCAGCGAAAAATAAAGAGATGGGCAGGGTAGCCCGCAAAACTAGGGGAAAACCCTGAGAAGAAAAATGAGGACTGCCAGAAGGAGGAGGTGGGGCCAGCCACCCATAGCAGTGTCCTCCCAGGGCATAATAGGAGTTTGAAATTTGGGGATACACCATTTCCTTTTGGCTGCCGAATCGCCCGTGTGAATGCATCTGGCGAAACGAGGGCACAGCCACATGGAATATCATCAATCAGGAACTGGTTTATTGGCGCGCCTGGCGCACTTACATTAACACTGATCATGTGACCAGACCTGATGCTCCACCGCGTGTCGCTGGGGTCAGGTTACTACGCACGACGCTACACCTCCCCCCAAAATAACACTGTCCTACCTAATTTCTTCGATCCATCGTCTCGGCTTCCGGGTTTGGTGTGGCAGGGTCTGTTTTCGGCTCGGGGTTGTGCATCTTCCTCAACTCGTCCTACTTTGAGAGGCACTTGCCCCTCTGTATTCCATTCCTCTTCATCACCTGAGTATCCCGATACCTCCATCGCACAGACTTCGTCTTCACTTCTGGAATGATCTATCTGGGGTGCGCCATGACATGTTCTCCTGAGAAACAAGCTATTCCTTGTCACTGTCCAACTGGCTCTCTCGGCCGTGACCATAGACCCTTTCATGTTGGTCATGGTCGGGGGCAGGGGGTCGAAGGGCGGTGTGTCCTTGTGAGACTGAGTCTGCTGCACCAGGACATGATCACCAACCCTTAAGTTCGCTTCCCAAGCCCAATTTTTGTGGTCTGCGTATTCCTTCATCTTGTCCTTGGCCTGGTCGTCCCTGCTCCTCGCTTCCTGCTCTTGTGGGCTCTCCTCCTCATGCTGGGTCTCGTGGGGTAACTGTGAGAGCACGGTGGAAAAAACATGAACTCTGCCAGACATACTCCTGTGGAGTCGTGGGGCGTGCTACGGTAGTCCCGCAGGAGCTGGTAGTGTGATTGGTCGATGGGCATATGGGTAATGTTGGCTATCCTGATGACCCTCTTGACATTAGCCATGAAGTATTCCACTGTCCCATTCACCTGGGGCCACAGTGGCATAACATTTCTGTGGTGGAAACCCATGTAAATGGTAAAGTTGTTGAAGAGAGGGTCCCTGGAATGCCCCTCCTCACCCCCATGAACATGACAGCCCGAACAGTCAAGAACGCACGAAGCAACTCACTATTTGGACAGCCCCAGGAGGACCAGTGACATTCACGTATGCCAACAGATATTCTCTTAGACAGCCATTCAAACCTTATCCAGTCAATGTCATTATGGATACAGGTGCCATTACCCTGATCATGGATCCAAATGCCTCGATGGATCAGATTGACTAACAACGGAAAACCATTGTGCTGACGTCATTAGTGACACCACGACATAGCCACGTTAGTCATGAAGCAAGCCATGCACGAAGATACACAGACAGATACGTATACACACAAAGAACATACTTACACAGTTCTGTAGATAGAGGACAGATACATATACATACTGTGGAAACCTTTTATTATTTTTCTCATTAGCCAAGTGCAGAAACGCTGAACGCAAGGCAAAAGAAGAGATGCCGAGCGAGCTTGCCGACGCTTACCGCAACTAACCCTATGGAACTACAGGATCATATAAGAAGCCTGGAAGAACCGAATACTACTAACCTATAAGAAACATAGCACAGTATAAATATATAGAAATCATAGTATAACTATAAGGAGGTCACATGAAGCCACAAGCCACTAACGAGAGGCGAAAAAAAGCAGAATTAGGCAGCACAGAACAGCAGGCCAGGGCTCGCTGCCAAGGTCAGAGACAAACAGCACATTCCGAAGCTAAGAGACAAGGAGCGATCTGCAGAATAACAGAATAAATCCTCATATATTGCAGACCATGGAGCTTGATTTTGCGTTCCTCAACCATGTAGTGCACCCAATCTAGACAATGGTCATTCATCCGCGGTGGGAAGACGAACAGTTCTCAGCAACACAGACATGAAATGAAACATGGATTCTTTAACAACATTGCAACACTGAGGGCACACTCACAGGCAAAAGTGCTAGCACTGATGGTTACATTGGGAACACATAGTCTTTCTCATCACCTTGAGAAGGTGCACTCGGCGTTGAGAATAGAGCTGAGTCCCAGGCCTGGGGCGATCAGTTCCAGCCAATCAGGGAACAGAAATCCAGGGGTGGATGGCAGAGGGCAAGGGCCAATGGTAATCCTGCGACCCTGCAACAATGTAATAAATAGATTTTTGCCAAGGGGCAGGCAAGCCACCTGACATGTGAGGACCAATATAGTAACATCTATAGGTGTCGTGCATAGGCACTACCACCCCAACTACCCAATCCTGCCTTCTTGCAGGTTTTTTGGGAAGAGTCCCAAAAATAGCCCCTGGGGAGCAGGTGTAAGTGGATCTAGGTCATCTGGCCTAAGCACCACCCACCTTCTTAACCCTGCCTCTTCCTTCCTGCTCTTAACTCTTAGATCAAGGGCGTCTCTAGCCCAGGCGTCCAAAGAGAAGGGCAATTCCTGTTATGACTTGTTCAGACCAGGAGGATCCAGGGTCCGACCCCTGCTAAGACAGCAGGTAAGCATGCACCAAGATGTGTTTACACCCTCTGTCCCCACAGGCCATCCCCACCCTCTCTGGTCCCCCCGTGTTGTTCCCTTGTGTCCCCCCCTTCCTGCACACAGGAGTCTGTCCTGATACATTCTGGTTTCACCATCACCGTCTTGTGGCCAATGCTGGATTTTACTTTTATGGTCTTCATTGATTCACGGTGCGTCACCCATTCTCAACTCTCATGCCGGACTTCCTTTGCATCTTGTACTCATGGTGGCCCTGAATCATGCTGTTCCCATCTTCATCTTGTATCCTGGCTTGCAACATTATGTGTTACTACTGACTTCTGCAATTGTATTTGCTCTCCCCTCTTGCTTCTGCACTCTTTTTGACTGCTTACTCTCTGTTCTCTCCTCCCCTCCCTTTTCCTATCTCGTCCCCTCCTCCCCTTACTTTCTTCTATGCACTTACTCTATCAGAATTGTCCCTGCACCAAGTATGATAGCAACCTCGTCTGTCTCTCCCCCATCCCCTTACTGCCCCCTCCCTCCAGCACTATCTGAAACGTAGTCAGGCCTAGTACGATAGTCACTTGTTTTGTTCCTCCCCTCCCTTACTGCACCCCTCTCCCTCACCTTTTGTTTTCCTCCGGCTCTACCACAAATGTCGTCAGGCCTAGTACGGTAGTCGCCTGTCTGTTTCCATTTCCTTCCCACTCTCTCCCTCCCTTCCTTATCTATGTCTTAGCACTTTAACTATCTGAAATGTCGTCAGGCCGAGTATGATAGTTAATTTCACATCCTTACTGTTCATGGCCTGTAAGAATGTTGTTGTATTTTCCCTTGTTCCCTCCCTTGCCTTGAAGTGCTTTGAAACACATTGTGTATAGGCGCTATATAAATAAACTATCATATCATATCATGTTGTGACGTAGAAATCGAACAAAATGGCCCGACACGGGCTTAGGAGCTGTGAGTCCGGGAGATTTACAATGTCCTGTCTGATACCTGTCTGTTTGTGTAATAAACAAAAGTTCTAACTTGCCCTTGGCTGAGTCCTCTGTCTGTGCAGTGGGGGAGGGTTCGTTGGGCCCTGGGAGCTGGAACGGTGAGCTCGTAGTATAACCCCCAGTCCCTCTGGTATACCTAAGCCAACATTGTGAACATGTTTACCAGTGAATTGGGGTCCGTTTTGAGACATGGGGATGCCATTTGCAGAGAATATCTTGTCTAAAATAGGGATTACAGCTGTGGCTGCTGTGGATAACACTATCTCCATTTCGGGATATCTTGAATGTTCGTCAAGCACTGCTAGTACGTATTCTGCGGATCTCAGTGGGCCATAAAATTCAATTGCAACCTCTTCCCACACTCCCTCTGGTAGGGGTGTCATGTGCGGGAATGATGGAGGCTGCAGGCTAAGGCATATATGGCATGACTTCAATGCCATTTTGTCCATGCCAGGGAACCACACTTTTCTCTGGAGCATGCGTTTCATTGCTACAATGCCCCTGTGGTTCTCATGTGCAATGTCGATCGCTCATTAGTGAAGAGATGCCAATAACACGATCTGGTCCCCTTTGAGTAGTAATGAGGAGGGAGACAGAGATAGTTCATCTTTTGGACCTTGCAAGGGCTTTGATTAGCGATCTGTCTAGTGCCTGGTTGTTCAGCATCGACGCCTCGGCTGAGTTCCATCACCCGTTCAGTATGCATAAGGTTGCGAGACCCAAAGTCACGTCTTCCACCGTGCACCTTGTAAGTTCTGTCACAGCGATGGCTTGGGTTACTGCGTGATGAATGACATAGTTGATGTACCTGTCTGCCCGGTTAAACGAAGCTTGGGGTCCAGCAAGTTGGTGACAGGAAAGGAAATTTACGGGGTTCTCATTCTTTCCAGGCTTGTGAACGATGACAAACTTGTACTCCTGCAGATGGAGTCCCCATCTTGCTATCCGGGGCGGTATCTGGGCTGTCGATTTCCCGTAAATGGTGATGAGGGCCTTGTGGTCTGTGATGATGGTAAAAAGCTTGCCGTACAAAAGCAAGTGAAAATGTTTGCAAGCCCAAGCTACCGCTAGGGCTTCTTTTTTTTGGCCTACGAGTGTTGCTGTTCTGCCTCGGTGAGGCTCTTGCTGGCGTACAATACTATTCGTCTCTGTGCATGGTCACTGCCTGAATGTTGAGCGAGAGTGGCTCTGAGGCCTACGGGGCTCGCATCCAATGTCACTTCGGTGTGCATGTTACGGTCGAAGTAAGACATGCAGATGGCCTCTGTGATGTCTCTCCGGATTTTCTCGAAGGCCTTCTGTTGTGTCGGTCCCCACTCAAAGTCTGGCTGAAAGCAGTTACTGTACCTTGCCAGGCCCAGGAAGGATCTCACTTGTGAAATGTTCATTGGGCGAAAGGCCTCTGTCAGTGCTCGCATTTTGTCTGGGTCTGGCTGGATGACATTCTCCAAAAAGATGTGTCCAAAGAATTTAAGTGTAGCCTTGTAGAAGGCGCTCATGTCCTTATTGAGCGTTAGTTTTGCGTCGTTGAGGGATGAGCAGACTTTCATTAGTGTTGCGTCCTGTGCCTCCTGGGCTTGCCCGAAGATCAGGATATCATCGCTGTAGTTAATACCTATGTGGTTTCTGGCACTGTGCGTTTCATCCACAGGGCCTGGCTGTTGAGAGGCAGGATTATTAAGTATGGCCCTGTCAACATAGTTATGGGTGAGTGAGATTAGGTGGCTGCGAGCTCTGCTCTCCCCGATAGTCACTCCACCTATATCTTGGCAGGTTCATAGCCAAACATTGACAAACAACAGCAGGAATTTGTATTGCGAAGTCCAGTATCTATACTATCTTGTATTGTAAATTCTGGTCCTATTTGCCCATTATGTTGTAAATAGTTTCACTGTATGAATTTCTTTCATCAACTGTGAATATTTTTACATTTGTATTCTTTTTGTATGAACTGTATTTTATAATTTAAAGGTTAAAATGCCGAATAAAAGTATGTTTGATGATGTAGTTAATACAGTGTGGTATGTGGCAGATGATTTTGTGGATCTCCTCTTGGAATATTTCTGCGGCCGAAGATATTCCAAAGTTCAAGCATTTATAATGGAACAATCCCAAGTGGGTGGTGAATGTTGTGATGTACTGCGATCTTCACAGAGTTCTTTTGGTGCTATCTTTTGTTCAGGTCCAAACGGGAGAAGGCTTTAGCTCTGTTGAGTAGGTGCATCATAACGGTGATGCATTGGAAGTGTTGGTGTTCTCTGAGTGTTCTCTCAGTATAGCTTGGTTTGGCACACACATGTCTATGCACAGTTTTCTTTGTCCTTCTGGTCCCTTCTTTGGCACTGGTACCACCGGGGAAACCCATGGGGTTGGGCCCGATGTTGATTCTATTATGTCGACTTCCACAAGGGTGAGAAGGTCTTTTTCCAACAGGTGTTGGATATTTAATCGGATGCCCCGGAAGTGTTGTGCTATTGGCTTCACCATCTTGTCTATGTGTAGCTGGATTTTTTGTCGCTTCAGTGTACCGATCCCTCTGAAGAGTCTGGGGAATCTTGCCACTATCCTAGCGGCGGGCGAGATGTATTTGTCCGCCATTACCTGATATAGTATATAGTATGTGAATGAGTCCCACTTGTACAGCTCATTCAAAACTCAGTATGCACCCACTGGCGACCTCCGCAGCAAGGATGTGTATGAGTATGCGGTCGTGCTTGTCTTTGTGTCGGCATGAGGTTGTGAACACCCCAAGGGATGGGAGAGGTTCCTTCGCCCCATATGTGTAGATGGCAACGTGTGCTTTCTTCAGTTTGGGACTTTGTGCAAGCGTGCGGTATGATCATTCGGGCATTGCATTGCTTGTGGACCCTGAATCAATGAGGAAATAGAAGTCTTTCCCCTGGATCATCAACGGTAGTGTGGGGCTGTTTCCGAAGGCAGCAGGGTTACCAAGGGCATACAGATACCTTCTCTTCCTCCGTTCTGTGTTGGACTGGGATTCAGACTCACTCGTGGACGGCGTGTGCCTGTGCCGGTGGTGGATCCGCCTTCTTCCTTTGCGACGGCATCTGGTGACGAGGAGTTCTTTGATCGGGTGTGGCATCTCTCTTTGTGGTGTCGTCTCTCAGAGAATCTTGGTCTCTCTTCCCTATGCTGGTGGGGACTTGTGTCGGTGTTGTTTTTGATCCGATGGGCTAGATTGGAAGGCTTTGGGATTTCGGCACATTGCTCGGAAGTGGTCTTCTCCTCCTCAAGCTGAGTATATCTGGCCGATGGCTGGACACGATCCATCATGTGGTAGATCGTAGCCGCAACAGAAACATTGTCATTTCTCCAATCGGGTATCTTAGGATGGGTGCTGGTGCAACATGGGTTTATTTATGGCTTCTTCTTTTTGCTTTGCAAAGAAGAGATGTGTGTTTTGCTTAGGGTGGATATTTGTATGTCTAGCGCCAATGTTGTTCTTGCTAGCATGAGGATTTCCACTAGCATGTGTGGCACTTGCAGCAGTTTCCTTTTCAAGGTTATCAACTCGCACCCCGCTATCACTTGCGACTTGATGCCCTCTTCATTGCTGTATAGATTACATTTGCAATGTTTGACCTTGGACTTGAGGCGTGTAACGAACTTACCCATGCTCTTGCCGGGGAAGTGCATCATGGTATGGAACATGCGTCTCTCATAGCCCACATTCCTATGTATTGCAAAGTGTTCATTCAGTATGCGCTTGAGGCCCTGGTATTTGTATTCTATGTCCTCTGGTAGTTCAAATATGATGTCCCGCACTTCTAGGCCAGCCTTGAGGGTGAGTAGTCTTATGATGCACTTGTCTTCCTGCGGGCCGAGGGTATCGAGATAAGCATGACATTCTTTATCCACCTATTCCATCTTGGTCCTAGGCTGGTGGTGTCAGTAGTATCAAACGGAAGCAGGGCTGGCAGTGGGAAAGCATCCCTCCCTTGAGGCATAGGCGCAGGTGCAGGGCCTTGACCTTGTGCTGGGTCAGACATGCTGCAGGAGGCAGGCTGGGTCGCTCCACCCTCTTCCGGTCACTTGAGGTGTCTCGGGAGCCTGTTTTGACTCACTGGTCACCCTTCACTAGGGCAGCAGTGGGCTGGTGTTATACTAAGGTGTCCCTTCAACCCTTCCTTGGGCCTACTGGGTGATCCTAGTGCCTGGGCCTACCTCTGGCCGTGTATGTGTGTCCTGCTGCCTGAGCTTGTCGTGATACCTGTTTCTGCTGCGTGCCCCGGCTCGTCCTGGTCAGCTGGTCCAGATCTGCCTTCAGGGGGATGCTGTGCCGGTACTCCCACATGCTGCAGCGTGGTCGGGTTCATCAGCTGCCAGCCAATGCAGGCTGCCGTTCAAGGTGGTGCACTCACAGTGCCCTCACGGCCCAGTGTGGAGTAGGGCGGGTGGGCCGACTGTAAAGACTGGAGGGGGGTATCTGTACTCCTGCCCTGTATGTGGCAGATTAGAAGCACAGAACACCCCAGCCAAGTTTCTCTACATGGTAGCCATGGACGAGCAACCAAGGCTTAAGCTCTCAGGAGGTGATGCAGGCTGGTTCTTAAGTACATTATAGTCCCCAAGCCCCCCCACAAAGGAATGTCCACACACTATGTTATGTGCTAACACAGTTCTTTATATAAAAATAAGGTTCAATATATATACACAATTAATAACACACTTTGTACTTTGGCAAATCTAATATTGCAAATATGTGCAAGGTCTATGTGGTATCACACTATTGACTCCTTTAAAATGCACCAACTGCTGACAGTTCTAATGGCATACAAATCAAACAGTAATGTGTATCAGCATAGGGCATAGGAAGGAAGACAAGTTGGGTTAAACAATGGCAGAATACTGACTGCCTCTACCTAGAGGCAGTTCTTTTTGAGGATCCCTCCACTTGGGCATCCTGTAATAAAGTGTATTAACAAGCCCAGTCCATTTATGTTTAAATAGTCTTGTTTCCTGGTCAAAAATGTTCCACTACCACAATCTACCTGAGTTTAGCAGAGTTTCTTCGACGGGTCACCGACAGATCCCTCGTCGGTGGACTCCCTTTAAAGCAGGAGCCACGGGTCGTTGAGATTCCCCCAAAGAAATGTGAACACTGTGGAGATGGGACGTGTGGTGCACCTTGATGACAGAGTTCAGTGCCGCAAAGATGACTCGGCAGCGAACGTAGGTTAGGCAGCTGGCGGGTCTCGTTGTCGGCGTTGACGTTCGGGACTCGACCACTGGCTGGACTTCGGATCTTCACTCGTCAGGGTCTTTGTGGACTTCTGGTGTCGGGAAACCCATTGGCAACCTTTCCTCGGTCGTCGACGGCCACGACTTTCTCCGGCGGGACAAAGCGGTCGATGGTGATGGCAAGGGAGATCTTTGTTTAATGTTTTTAGGCAAAGTGGAGCATTGCGGCTCCGGTCGTCGAGCAGCAAAGCGTCAAGCTGTCCCCACGTCTGGGCAACACAACTCGATGGGCTTCCAGCAGTCACGGAAATCCTCCGAACCCCAGTCGGCGACGATGGACTTCAATGGCCTCTTGTAGGGGTGTCATGTGCGGGAATGATGGAGGCTGCAGGCTAAGGCATATATGGCATGACTTCAATGCCATTTTGTCCATGCCAGGGAACCACACTTTTCTCTGGAGCATGCGTTTCATTGATAGTATGCCCCTGTGGTTCTTATGTGCAATGTCGATCACTCATTAGTGAAGAGATGCCAATAACACAATCCGGTCTCCTTTGAGTAGTAGTGAGGAGGGAGATAGTGATAGTTCATCTTTGGACCTTGCAAGGGCTTTGAACAGCGATTCGTCTAGTGCCTGGTTGTTCAGTATCAACGCCTCAGCTGAGTTCCATCACCCGTGTAGTATGCATAAGGTTGCAAGACCCAAAGTCACGTCTTCCACAGTGCACCTTGTAAGTTCTGCCACAGCGATGGCTTGGGGTACTGCGTGATGAATGACATAGTTGATGTACCCGTCTGCCCGGTTAAACGAAGCTTGGGGTCCAGCAAGTTGGTGACGGGAAAGGAAATGTATGGGGTTCTCATCCTTTCCAGGCTTGTGAACGATGACAAACTTGTACTCCTGCAGATGGAGTCCCCATCTTGCTATCCGGGGCGGTATCTAGGCAGTCGATTTCCCGTAAATGGTGATGAGGGCCTGGTGGTCTGTGATGATGGTAAAGAGCTTGCCGTACAAAAACAATTGAAAAAATGTGTGCAAGCCCAAGCTACGGCTAGGGCTTCTTTTTTTGGCCTGCAAGTATTGCTCTTCTGCCTCGGTGAGGCTCTTGCTGGGGTACAATACTATTTGTCTCCGTGCATGGTCACTGCCTGAATGTTGAGCGAGAGTGGCTCTGAGGCCTACAGGGCTCGCATCCACTGTCACTTCGATGTGTGCATGTTACGGTCGAAGTAAGACATGCAGATGGCCTCAGCGATGTCTCTCTGGATTTTCTCGAAGGCCTTCTGTTGTGTCGGTCCTCACTCCAATGGTTGGTCTTGTTTGGTTAGGGAGCACAAAGGGGCGCTTGTGGAGGCAAAGTCTGGCAGATAGCAGGTACAGTACCTAGCCAGGGCAAGGAAGGATCTCACTTGTGCAATGTTCATTGGGCGAAAGGCCTCTGTCAGTGCTCGCATCTTGTCCGGGTCTGGCTGGATGCCCTTTTCCAAAAAGATGTGTCCAAAGAATTTAAGTGTAGCCTTGTTGAAGGCGCACTTGTCCTTATTGAGTGTCAGATTTGCGTTGTTGAGGGCTGAGCAGATTTTCATTAGTGTTGCGTCCTGTGCCTCCTGGGATTGGCCGAAGATCAGGATATCATTGCTGTAGTTAATACCCATGTGGTTTCTGGCACTGCGCGTTTCATCCACAGGGCCTGGCTGTTGAGAGGCAGGATTATTAAGTATGGCCCCGTCAACATAGATATGCGTGAGTGAGAGTTGGTGGCTGTGAGCTCTGCTCTCCCCGATAGTCACTCCACCTATATCTTGGCAGGATCATAGCCAAACATTGACAAACAACAGCAGGAATTTTTATTGTGAAGTCCAGTATCTATACTATCTTGTATTGTAATTTCTGGTCATATTTGCCCATTATGTTGTAAATAGTTTCACTGTATGGATTTCTTTTATCAACTGTGAATATTTTTACATTTGTATTCTTTTTGTATGAACTGTATTTTATAACTTAAAGGTTAAAATGCCAATTAAAAGTATGTTGATGATGTAGTTAATACAGTGTAGTATGTGGCAGATGATTTTGTGGATCTCCTCTTGGAATATTTCTGCGGCCGAAGATATTCCAAAGTTCAAGCATTTATAACAGAACAATCCCAAGTGGGTGGTGAATGTTGTGATGTACTGCGATCTTCACAGAGTTCTTTTGGTGCTATCCTTTGTTCAGGTCCAAACGGGAGAAGACTTTAGCTCTGTTGAGTAGGTGCATCATAACGGTGATGCGTGGGGATTGTTGATGTTCTCTGAGTATAGCTTGGTTTGGCACATGCATCTCTAGGCACAGTTTTCTTTGTCCTTCTGGTCCCTTCTTCGGCACTGGTACCACCGGGGAAACCCATGGGGTTGAGCCCGACGTTGGTTCTATTATGTCGACTTCCACAAGGATGAGAAGGTCTTTTTCCACCAGGTGTTGGATGTTTAATCGGATGCCCCGGAAGTTTTATGCTATTGGCTTCACCATCTTGTCTATGTGTAGCTGGATTTTATATCGCTTCAGTGTTCCGATCCCTCTGCAGAGTCCGGGGAATCTTGCCACTATCCTAGCAGCGGGCGAGATGTATTTGTCTGCCATTACCTGATATAGTATATAGTATGTGAATGAGTCCCACCTGTAGAGCTGATTTAAAACTCAGTATGCACCCACTGGCGACCTCCGTGGCATCGACGTGTACGAGTATGCGGTTGTGCTTGTTTTTGTGTCAGCATAAGGTTGTGAACACCTCAAGGCATGGGAGAGGTTCCTTCGCCCCATATGCGTAGATGGCAACGTGTGCTTTCTTCAGTTTGGGACTTTGTGCAAGCTTGTGGTATTCACATTCGGGCATTGCATTGCTTGTGGACCCTGAATCAATGAGGAAATAGAAGTCTTTCCCCTGGATCATCAATGGTTGTGTGGGGCTGTTTTCAAAGGCAGCAGGGTTACCAAGGGCATACAGATACCTTCTCTTCCTCCGTTCCGTGTGTTGGACTGCGATTCAGACTCACTCGTGGACGGCGTGTTCCTGTGCGGGTGGTAGATCCACCTCTTTCCTTTGCGACGGCATCTGTAGACGGGGAGTACTTTGATCGGGTGTGGCATCTCTCTTTGTGGTGTCTTCTCTCAGAGAATCTGGGTCTCTTCTCCCTATGCTGGTGGGGACTTGTGTCGGTGTTGTTTTTGATCTGATGTGCTAGATCAGAACGCCTTGGGATTTCGGCACATCGCTCGGAAGTGGTCTTCTCCCCCTCAAGCTGAGTATATCTGGCCGATGGCTGGACATGATCTATCATGTGGTAGATCGTAGCCGCAACAGAAACATTGTAATTTCTCCAATCGGGTATCTTGGGATGGGTGCTGGTGCAACATGGGTTTATTTATGGCTTCTTCTTTTTGCTGTGCGCAGAAGAGATGTGTGTTTTGCTTAGGGTGGATATTTGTATGTCTGGCACTGATGTTGTTCTTGCTAGCATGAGGATTTCCACTAGCGTGTGTGGCACTTGCAGCAGTTTCCTTTTCAAGGTTATCTACTCACACCCCGCTATGACTTGCGACTTGATGGCCTCTTCATTGTTGTATAGATTAAATTTGCAATGTTTGACCTTGGACTTGAGGCATGTAACGAACTTGCCCATGCTCTTGCCGAGGAATTGCATCATGGTATGGAACATGCATCTCTCATAGCCCACATTCCTATGTATTGCACAGTGTTCATTCAGTATGCGCTTGAGGTCCTGGTATTTGTATTCTATGTCCTCTGGTAGTTCAAATATGGTGTCCCCCACTTCTGGGCCAGCCTTAAGGGTGAGTAGTGTTATGATGCGCTTGTCTTCCTGCGGGCCGAGGGCATTGAGATAAGCATGAAATTCTTTCATTCACCTATTCCATCTTGACCCTAGGCTGGTGGTGTCCGTAGTATCAAACGGAAACAGGCATGGCAGTGGGAAAGCATCCCTCCCTTGAGGCATAAGCGCAGGCGCAGGGCCCTGACCTTGTGCTGGGTCAGACATGCTGCAGGCGGCAGGCTGGGTCGCTCCAACTGGCTAACATGTTCAACTCTGCCTCACTGAAGCGTGGCTCCCGCTTTTGGTACTCACAGACTCTTGATGTTATGGTCAGTCTTGAGTTTGTGAGGTCAGAAGGGGTGGATGTCGCCTGTGCTTTCAGGATTGCAATGGCTTGTGTTTTTATAATGTCCGTCAGGCAATTTCCTGTTCCGGCGATCACTGTGTTTCCGGTCACGGTATTTGCGGGAACGCCGTTGCCGGTGCTTCCAGGACATTTTGCCAGATTCGGAGGCACTGGCACCAACGAAGACAGTGTTGGCATTTTGGGGGGTCTTTGATGGTGTTTCTGGCATGCCGGTACCGCGGTGTCCGGGATGCCAGAATGCGCGTGCATGACAACACAGAATCATCCGGAGATTCCAGCATTACGGGTTGCCGGAAATGCTGGCGCCGACATGCCGTTAACTCGGATTTCATAACAGCAAACTTGTAATCAAAGCCATGAACATGATATAACGTGTCCCCTACCATTCCGGATTAATATTGCTTTCCAGTGAACGGAACGAAGAAATGCACCTGCCTCATAAAGCTACTCGTGTAAAGTAATGCATCCATGCATCCAAACAAAGTAATCTAGCATGAAATTATGTGGCTTGTGCTCTGACCCCTAACTGCTGCTTTCACTGCACACTGAACTAATCAATTAGGCACGCTCAGTATCTGACTGCACGAGGCGTTGACACATACATTTGCTGAGGATGCTGCTGGATCCTAACCGACACCACAACCCCACGCAACCTTACCTTTAGTTATGCAGCAGCAAGTCTAGTAACGCAGTGAATCTGATTGCCACAACTGGCCCGCATACACAACATGGATTGAAGCAACAGGGGCTGGAGACCCGCAACGGATCCGGCAAACCCTGGTGAGGAAACAATGGAGAAATCCAAACGTGCCCCAAGCTGGAACCGCAGGAGACCACGACGGATGCTGCAGAAAACCCTCAGTGGAACCACGAAAATGTTTGCCAATCGATCTAAGAAGGGCACAGGACAATCGGCATGAAAGCAAGAGCATGATTCTTTTGCCGGACCGACTTTTATACGTGGTCGTCTCCCCCACCGGATGCAGGTAAGGGTACCCCATCCGCCCCGGAAGTCCCCCTGAGAGAAAGATGCCAGTGACGACGAGAGTGCAAGGCAAATGGAGGAGGCACCCCGATAACCCGGGCAGTGTCCTCCTCCTGGCCTCCCCCTCCTAGGAAGAAGGGGGGAGGCGGGGACGACGGCGCGGCAAAAGAAGAAAAAGCCCGCCAAAGAAAGCGCAGTGGAATCTGGGGAAAGCCCGCGAAGGGCGAACAAAGGAAAGGGGAGGGGATTCCCCTTTATAACGGGCAGGCTCAGGACACAAAGCATCATCTCCAGCTGCTGCAGAGCCCGCCCGTTACCCACCGAGGAGGTTTTCATTTTCCGGGTTGCCAAGAAGAGGAGTTTGTTTCCTGGTTCGGGTTGCGTGTGGTGAAGGAAGCGGTCCCGTGGGAGCAGTTCCAGGAAATCCAGCCCAGGAAGCAGTCCGGTCGTGATGAAGCCGAAAGGGCAGAGGTTTACTCGGGAATTCTGCAGGCGTAGCTAAGGTAGGGTGTGGAGTTGATGGGTGGCGGCAGGCGCCTACCCTTGTCAGGAGGCCTGGAGGCCCGGGCATTTCCTCCACCGGGCGTTAGCTAGGAGAGATTTGGAGTGATGGGTCGGCGCGGTGCGCTGGCTTTTGGCCGCAAGTCCTAGGTACTGCGGGCATTTCCTTCCCAACAACACTTGCCATGAGGCATGGGGGGCCGCCGGCGGGGACCCAATCTGGATTGCCACACTGGGTCATTGTAAAACAGTAAGAGGCGGCTTGCTGTAATGCGGTTTACGAATGCAGGGCTGCGAGGCACCAGGGTGCTAAAGACACGACCCAGGGGCGGGGGTCTGATAGCCCTAACGTAGGTCCGGTACTGAATTGTGTAGTTCAAATGTTAAAGTTGTTAAGGTATGGAGACATGTAACAGCGCCTCGTAGAACTAGCTAACAGTAAAACGCTATAAATATCAGTTGCAGGGCGGTTTTTTGACCAGAGCGGGGCTGCTCGCGGGTATTTGGCGGTTTTTGGTTTGACATTAAGGGGCTGGCCCAGTACGAATGGAAAAGATTGAGGGTGACTGGGACGGAGGTGATTTTGGGAGGTGTGTGTAGAGTTGGAAGATTGCCGAGTTGCAAGCTGTGCATGTATTAATACGAGCAGCCAAGGAAAGTGACGCCAGGTGTAACACTCATTCGTTTATGTTAAAAAAGGAAATCATGGTCATGTATAATATAAACAGGCAACTCTCTGCACAAGTAATGCAAAGCGCGCAAAGTTCATGTGAAAATCTGGGAGTTTGTCGGATGGCCGATTGGGGCACCTCGTGTGCGTTTTCATAGTTCAACAGGGCAGGCCTTTTTAATACAGGGCTTAAAGCGGCCGCCGTGATCCGCAGGAATGCTCAGAGAGGTCCTGCTGTTAGGAGCACATTTTACATGAAGTATGTAGTGTGCTGTAAAGGGATGGTTGCAGCACAAGCAGCGCCATGTTCCACGTTTGGCTCGCAGGGCACAGGCCCAGGAATTTCAGCGCGAGGTAGGTTTCTGGGGTCCCATCTAATCCTGGCGCACTAGTTAAAGAAACATACCGCAACGAGGGTACATGGCGAGTTCGCGCCAAGAAGGAGAGGGGCAATGGTTGCTGCAGCCATAAAGCCTCTGCATTGTTTGCGGTTCCGGAAATGGTGCGCAGGAAGGTCTGCCCGGCCGGGGTGGCCAGGCGGAGGACACGCAAGAGATGGCCAGCCGTACTGGTCAGCATCCGGCGGCGCGTGGCATACTAAGGGGGTTGCAGGGGGAGGTATGTGTGTTCTGGCATGGGCATGCAGGAAGGAACGAGCTACAGACAATAGCGGGGAACAGGGGGGTTCGGATCCCGCAGTGGGGGTTATCCTTGGGCTGGGGAATTGTGCATGTGGAGCTGAGTAATTTCTTCAAAAGGTCACACTCCACGGTCCGAATTTATGTCCGGTATTGCAGTATTGGTGACACTTTTGGTCTTTCTCTCGGCCTTTGCCTGTAGTGGCCAAGCAGGCTGGAATTAATGTGAGGATCAGAACGAGAGCAGCAGCAACATGCTTCCTCGGCCAGCTAAATGCAGCAGCATGAAAACAGCTAATTCCCCAAAAAAAGGGTGCAGTGGGGCATATTTGAAGGTATTTTGCAGTGAAATGGCATTTCCTTTGTGTTTTCAAGGATTGGACATGGGAACAATTGGTTGTAGCTGTTAGAAGAGTAGCGTTTGATCAAGCTGTGAACCGAACGCATTCGCATCGCAAATTTGTACGCTTAAATGCTGGTCGGAGCGGCTATTGAGAAGTAGAGATGGTCACATTGAGGGGCACATTCGGCAGGGGTTGTGTGGCAGTACAGGCCGGATGGCAAGGGTGGAATGAGGATGAAGCTGGTGAGTTATGGCATTCAGTATGGATTGGCACGCTCATAACAGGGGCGTCCTTGGTCAGTGCAAAAGGCAAGGTTTCAGAGGTCAGACAGGTAAGCGGGCAGCCGGTCAGGACCCGGAATCCATATTAAGTTTCATAGGGGGACATGGCATTATGGCATGACTCTTTTCAGGGGGTGTGGGAGCGCCACAAAGAAATTAATAGACTGGCGCTATAGGCAGTATTGCAGAACCCTTTCCATTATATGCGGGAACGCCATGAAGCTGTAATACAAAATGGCGCGAGAAGCAGTAGTGCATAACTCTTTACATTGCAGGTGGGGTATAGTTGAATGGCGCCCCTACAAGTGCTTCAAGGCGGACTGCCGCGTATGGGGTGGCACGGTTTGCTTCAATATATGGCGACAAGGGGGGCTGAGTTAAGACCGTGTGGGGTGTCATAACCACTTGTAATCTAGCTTATCGCACAGCCGGCGCAACGACAGCTGGGGCTACCCATCAGGGAACCACCGGCATACAGTTGTACAGTAAAACGCAAGGCACGCACAAAGACAGCAGGTGCTTTCAAAGGATTTGTGACAGGCACGGAATAGCAAGGGGCAAGGGATTAACAATCCAGGCGCCTTTTTTGAGAAGGAAAAGCTTCTTAGTTCACGCCTCATGTTATGTTTGGTATGACAGTGGTACCACGGGTACGGACAAATGTTGATAGGCGCACTTTTGCTTGAAGGGGTGCCTCAATCGCCCCGCACTAGCCAGCCGTGCGGTGGATTACTAGCCATAGTTCGATTGTGGGGTAACTGGTGCAGGCATGGGATTGGCGGGCTAATATCCCTCTGGGTCTGGTGAGAAACAAGTGGTGGTAACAGGCGATTTCCCAATCGAACGAGTGCTTGGTTTGGGGCCAACCTAAGCGTGAAAGTAAGCAGTAACGCGGCTGGAGCACTCATCAAGCGGCAGGTAGTTGGGCTGGGGCAGGGGCCCGACCCCATGGGTTCGGGTTGGGTATGGAATCACGGGAATGTTGCCCTAGGTTAAAGGAGGTTGGCCGCCTTACAGGTTCCCGGACCGCGTGGGGCAGTGGCGTAACTTATGCATCTGCATTATAGCAGGCTGGTAATTCAGTCCATGGTGGGACGCCTTAGACAGGGGAAGGTATGCTGATCGCGGCATGACAAAGGTGGTGCCTGTGGGGGCAGGCAGTACCCACAAGGTATAATTGGCCGTTGGGTACAGGCAGCGGGACAGGAGCATAGAAGGAAGCAATAGCTGCCTGGGAATATGATTATGCAGGTAAGAACTAAGCAAAGTATAATGCATGGCCAGTTAGCCCAAGGTTTTCTTGCCATAGGTTTGTGGGCCGACAAAGAAGTATAATGCCATGATGTCATTTGAAAGAAGGGTAATGTTGCAGTTTGGGCTGGGACAGTCCGGGGGTCAAAGGACAGGGCCCGAACTGTGTGGCAGTAGGTTAGTGTTCTGGCACCACTGCAACAGGGGAAGAAGACATCGGCAACGGGGTGTCACACGATGGGGCGAAACACCGTCTTGGGGGACGGGCGAACAATGCAGTATTCGGGCAGGCGTCCGTAAAGGATTAATTCAGGTGTACAGCCAGGTTCAAGTTGTATTGGGTCCCAATTTTATTTTATCGCCGGGGCAACCCACTGGCAGCAAACTGACGGTGGGCGGCCAAAGGAAATACAGAGGGCTGATAATACTAGTACCCTTCCTAGTCAACACAACTGTAGTATGCCCTTAACCAGGGCATGCCAAAGGGAGACTGGGGGGCTGAGCTAACATGACCCTTCCTCTCTCTCGGCCAGAGCCGCAGAACACAAGAAGCACCCGTTAGGGTGGGTAACTCTATAGGACAACCTCGGGTGGCAGGGATGTGGCATCCAATGTGTGTTGGGGTAAACCAGTACCTAATGGGTGAAGATTAGGTGGAAGGTTGTGGGTGCCCACATTTTGGGATAAAACAGGACCTTTGGGGCGATTGAAGGGTGAGTTGGAATGTGGTGGAGCCGGTTCGGTTCACAGCGGTTCAAGTTACTGCCGGGGTCAGGTCCTAATATTCAAAGTGAGGGGACTAATCAACAAACAGTGGGAGTTGGACATCGGCGGTAATTAACTGGTCAAGGGCTAATAGGGTTGAGAAGCACTGAAAGGCGTGCATTGTTAACTCCTAGCGCGAAGGGATTCGCACTTTTCGGACCGGCGCCCCTTGGGAGCCTAACGGCAGGGGCGTCTTGGTGGTTACAACAAGGGCACAGCTTCCCCCAAAAATGGAACGGCGCTCTCCCGCCCACGGACACCTGCAGGGGCAGGGTAGGCGCAGGCTCAAAAGGTGGGAGAGTGGGGCCTACTGCAGACTTGGTGCAAACAAATGGGGGGAAGCAGGTAACACCTACAGAGGCAAGCAGAGGTGCCTCGGAGCATGCCCACCCTAGTTAAGGCGGAACAAAAGGGAAAGGGGCAATTGACAGGCCACCTTGTTTCTCCCCACCAGCAGCAGCTCGGATGGAAAAGAGAGCGGTCTGGGTGGTAGGTCATTCATTTGTCTCAAGGGCAGGGACAAGCTGGTCGGCGGAACAGGAGGAGTGGCGGACAGCAAAGTTCCAATTGAGTGGCACGAAGTGCGAGGGAGGAAGTGGGCACAACCGCAGGGGCGGGTGCGCAGATTGCTGGGGAAACAGCAAAGGCCGGACGGGTTGGTCATACACCTGGAAGGTAACGACCCGACAAGCCTGGGGAGAAGGGCTCTGAGGCGGTATGAGGGGCTCTCTGCGGGAGCTGGCAGGTCAATTGGGGGAAACAGAAATCAGTGCAATAACCAGACATATTGGTTGTTCCAGTTGGAGGGTAACGATTAGACAATTGGGTGAAGGCTGCATTGAGGAGGGAAATGATGTGCTCTTTGCAGGAGCTAGCTGGTCAGCTGGGGGAAACAGAGATCGGCTGGTCAGATATCATCCCAAGGCCAGAATGGAGAGGTGCGGAGAATCACGCAACTGTAGAGAAGTTCAGGCGGAAGCTAAACTGTGCAATGGCGAAGTTCTGCAGGGGCAGGGGCTTTGGCCAGATCAGGCACGGCCTGATTAATTGGAAGTCTACAGAGTATTCTCTCAAGGATGGGGTGCAACTATCAAAAATACTGGAAACGTGAGGACAGGTGCAAAGGGGGGAGCCACAGTGGGCGGCAACCCACTCGTGGCATGGCGGTGTTTGGCCAAACAAACACATGAGACAGACTCCGGATGAGCCAGGAGAAAGCCGGAAGGGTCTTCGCTCTTCTCTGATCCAGCGCCCTTTGGGAGCCTAAGCGGCAGGGGCATCTGGGAGGAACAACTAGGGCTCAGCTTCCCCCAAGGAAACGGCACTCTCCCCGCCCAGGAGCGCCTGCAGGGGCAGGAGGGGCTCAGACGCAAGGTGGTGAGAGTTGGGCCTACTTTTAGACTCTTGGGGAAAGAAAGGGGGAAGCAGTTATTTGGGACACGGAGCAGTCGCCGCATCTTATGAGTGTTTTCCACAAATGTGTACAGTATGGTTTTGTGATATTGTGGAATAAATCTGCGGCCTTTTTATGCCAAAAACAAACAAGGACTCATTCTCAGCTTTTCTGGGGGGAAAAGGAATGAGCTATGGTTATGTGTTGGATACAAATGGACAGATGCCGGGGTTATGCCAGTGACGACGAGAGTGCAAGGCAAATGGAGGAGGCACCCCGATAACCCGGGCAGTGTCCTCCTCCTGGCCTCCCCCCCCTAGGAAGAAGGGGGGAGGCGGGGACGCCGGAGCGGCAAAAGAAGAAAAAACCCGCCAAAGAAAGCGCGGCGGAATCTGGGGAAAGCCCGCGAAGGGCGAACAAAGGAAAGGGGACGGGATTCCCCTTTATAACAGGCAGGCTCAGGACACAAAGCAGCATCTCCAGCTGCTGCAGAGCCCGCCCGTTACCCACCAAGGAGGTTTTCATTTTCCCACCCACCAACCCTAGGAACAGAACAAGAAGGAATACCTGGTCGTCATCGTCGCAGGATGACTAGGCGGTGTGGCGGTGTTTGGCCGAACAAACACATGAGACAGACTCCGGATGAGCCAAGAGAAAGCCGGAAGGGTCTTCGCTCTTCTCTGATCCAGCACCCTTTGGGAGCCTAAGCGGCAGGGGCGTCTGGGAGGAACAACTAGGGCTCAGCTTCCCCCAAGGAAACGGCACTCTCCCCGCCCAGGAGCGCCTGCAGGGGCAGGAGGGGCTCAGACGCAAGGTGGTGAGAGTTGGGCCTACTTTTGGACTCTTGGGGAAAGAAAGGGGGAAGCAGTTATTTGGGACACGGAGCAGTCGCCGCATCTTATGAGTGTTTTCCACAAATGTGTACAGTATGGTTTTGTGATATTGTGGAATAAATCTGCGGCCTTTTTATGCCAAAAACAAACAAGGACTCATTCTCAGCTTTTCTGGGGGGAAAAGGAATGAGCTATGGTTATGTGTTGGATACAAATGGACGGATGCCGGGGTTATGACCCTGCCATGGCCCACAAGGGAGCCCCTAATGGCACTGTTCCTGCAGGGCCATGGCGGCACCTCCACGTTCTAAGAATGTAGTGCTGTAGTGGGCTGGGCTGCACGAGAAAGTAAAATATGGCTCAGTTGGTTAAAACACCTGTTGCTAAGTTCTGTATGCTGAAGCCAGTTCAAGCAAAGGAGTCATTACGTTAGGCTGGAAGGTACGAGAATTATGCACAGGTTAATACATATTAAGAGTCCATCTGCAGCAACAGGCAAGCAGGTTGTTTAGTGTCTTAATGCCGTGTAGCATGAGATTTGCATATCGGCTGAAAACAATTTTAACCACTATCGGGAATATAGCAAAGGAGCAACACGGATGTTTTGGAAGGGGAACAAGCTGAGCTTCACAGTGTTTGAATGCCATCCCAGGCATAGAAGATTGGTCTCTCCACGCATGATCAGGGTCAGACTGGGGCATACAATTGTCTTGGTGACCAATGAAAAAGTATCCTACAGTTGTAGATGGCAATTCATTCCTTTTGTGACAAATTGAATAGTACCGAAGGGGGAGGTTTTTGATGAAATGTGATGCAAATTGTGGATTTTAAAGAATATGTATTCAGCAAAATAGGTCAAAACTACTAGCTGCATGGTAAGGTAACTCATCAAATTGGCCCACATTTTGCATGATATAAAATATCAATTTCATAGGTTACATTTTAGGTAACTAATTGCAGGGCACTCCAACACTGGTGTGACCACGAACAGAAATATCATTACTATATTAATTTTAGGGCAATGCCAGGGCAAGTAACAGAGCATTTGGATACTGTGATGCCAACAAGATCAGTAGTCTGGCCGCTGGTGATGCGCATGGCCTTGCACTGCGATAAAGCCTTCTTAGCACAGTAGGCAGCGCGTTAGTCTCCTATGTGAAGGTCGGCAGTTCGACCCTCACAGACGGCAGGTCTTTATAACCAGTGCAATTTATTCTACCGTTACAGGAGTAAATCATACCATATTATGGCATTCCGCTACAGTAGAGGGAAGTCTATGCTGTCCCGTTTTACTTCAATCGAGAAAGGGGCCTTCTGAATTCATGCGTTTTCCTGCTCGATCAAATGCAGTTTCATAGTGAGGATGAAGGGTTCGCCTGGCAGCTTGGCAACTGAGATTCATTGGAATGGGAGCCACCTGTGGCTGACTGTGGCAAATGCTTTGCTGCCGTTATTGGCCTTGGGTTTTGTTTTTTCCCATATTGAAGGCTGACGAGAGAAAGAGATTTTAGATTAGGTGAAAGGTTAGAGGTGAAATGTCTTTTCAGATTATTTTTATTTATTTAATTGTATAATAGTTCAAAAACGTAACTTTTAAAATATTTACAATAACTAAAACTTAACACAAATGACACATATTGTCTCAAATATCTCAAAAAATAAAACATTTGCTGACACTTAAAAAATATGTGTTCAATTTAAAACAATAAAACATCACATTAAAAAGAAGAAAAAGAAGAACCCTATCATTATTAAAAAATGACCAGTATCCCACTTGAAAGCCCCACAGCTTGCATTTACCAGAGCGGTCCACTCATCAGGATTAGCCCAATATTACTCCTTACTCAAAGCGGACTAAACCAGCAGTTGCGCTATATTCTTCCAGACCCTATAAAGGGCCAACAATGCTGACATTGATGTGGTGTTTACACAAAACACCCAGAACTCATAACTTTTGATGGTAACTAGATTGTGTACAAGGTGTCCCAATGCTACCATATACAAAGAACCAAGTCTTGGGCATTCCGTCAGGACATGTTTGGCAGTCTCAAAGTTGGTAACAATTTGGCAAAACCTGCAATATCTAGCCTCACAGGGAATCTTTTTCCATGCATCACAGATAGACAACACCAGCAATTGGTTCATACGGAGCCGCAAATAAAAATCACGGACCTGTGGGTGAGGACAAAGTTGGAGGAACCACTCAGGCTTCATATACCGATGTACCACGGGCTCAACACTCAAGTAACTTTTCAGGGTACTGAGATGGTTATAATTACATACCCGGTCCTATTTCTGTACCCTGCGCTTGAGGGCGCCTTTTAAGGATTCAAAGTTGGAACAGTGATCATAATCAGGAAGCCATCCCACCTCTTCACATAGCTCATGCAATAATAGGGCGTGGGGGGAGTTATTTCTCCCACCCAGTTCAAACTCATAACTTGTTCCCAAAATGCTCAATAATGGACAACAGCAGGAGGTTCTAGACTTCAGCATCAGACAACCTCTATGTATTAACAACTGGGCTCTAAGAGATATAAATCCCAGTCCCAAGCAAATGTATTCCACAGAGGTTGTTCTGGGTAGACAAAATACAAATCTCCAAAATCTGGCATCCACCCCATTCAACCATTTCAAATCTTTCATTGCTAGAGCATCAAACCCATACAATACCGTTGGGCATAACCATTGCTTGTAAAGCGGTAGGACCCCTGATAGTGTAAAGCCTGAGTGAGCCTTTACAAATTTCCTGCAAACCCCAGTTATTTGTCTGGCCCTGCTAACCTTGGCGGCTATGATGTTGACATACCCTTGAGTCCCAGAGCTCTCCAGCCCCAAGTACTTGTAACCATCTACATACTCAATAGTCCTCATAGAGGTCGACAAATTCACCCTGCAGATTTTCTTGGAGGATACCAACATCCCCTTGGTTTTGCCAAGGTTAATTGACAACTTAAATTCTTCTGCATAGGTAGCCAATTCCTCCAACATCACCATAAGACCTGTCACCATATGATCGAAAATAGCCAGGTCATCAGCATATAACTTGCAACCAATTCTGGTGTTTCCAATCAATGGGGGACAGCCCGCTCTTGCCAGTAATCTGGCAAGTAAATCCGCCACATAGATATTAAAAAGTTGTGGGGCCAACATCACCCCCTTGTTAATGCGTATTGTGTCCGACAGTGTCCCCTGATCACTCAATCTGATCCGGGCAGTGTTGTCCTCATGCAGAGTCCTGAAGACCTCCAAGAGCCAGCTGGGGTACCCCCACTGCCGCAGCTTTCCCCCAGAGCACAACAATCAACCTGATCAAATGCTGATCGAAAATCAATTAATGTAATATACAAGGAGGGGCCTGCTGAAGTTCTGGTTTTGGTGATAAGCGTGTCCAGAACTCGAAGATTATGGACCGTACCCGATCCAGGTCTAAAACCAGTCTGGCATGGGTGGAGAATATTGGCCCTGTCAACCCAGGCCTGTAGATATTCCAGTATATAAGTTGTGAACACCTTGCCGGTTTCGTCAAGTAACGACAATAGTCTGTAATTGTCAGGGACCAAACGATCCCCAGCCTTGAAAACCAGGACCAAAATGGCCTTCCTCCAGGACTCTGGTATGCTTTTACGCTGGGACACCTTTATGAACAATGGGTGTAAAACCTCAGGCCATAGTGTAGGATTGCTCTTCAATACAGCTGAGGAAAGACCATTTGGCCCCAGCGCTCTAGAGTTCTTTTAAGCACTCAGATGGTTACCAATTTTATGCCAAGTAATATTTATGGGCCAACTGAGCTCGGTATGCTCGGTCAAAGAGTTTAACTCTGTAGCTGTGAACATTTTACTCTCTACATGGACAATCCAAATCCCCTCCTCAATAGGGTTCAGGATTAGCGAGCCCGAGGGTTTCCTAGTACCCGTCAAGATCCTCCACATTGCCCCCACTTTACAGGTCATCAGAGTCTGGATCAGATGCTTCCAGTTCCCCTTCTTCCCTTCCCTGGTTCTTCTTCTTACCCAATTATAAAATTGGGTCTTCACGCAACATCTTTCGTATATTTTCATAATAGGTGTTACATTAGAAAATTGGACTATACGTAAGTTTCTCCATACTAATCGTTTTGCCCTATTGATCTCAGGGTCATAACCATGTTTATGTTCCTTCCCTGTCACGGTCAGTGTCTTACATTTACTTTTACCAGTAAAGTTGGATAGACATTTAAGCCACCCTTCAATACTATTAGGTGTCCATACATACAAATGTAGCCTGGGATCGCTAAACTCCTTTTTTAAAATTTCACAGGCTTTGCTCACCTTCCTGTCCGACCATTGGAGTCGGTGACCTGGAAATGACCATTGGAGTCGGTGACCTGGAAATGAGAACCCCAGGTTCACTGGCCCTTTCGTTGTAGGGCACTTATACTCGACCCCCCATCCCACTGATAGGGTGGCATGATCACTAGCCACTTGTGGTGATACTGACATTAACAACACATTCTCTGCCAACAAATAGTAACATGCAACATAGTCCAAAGGGGCACGACTACAGCCCAACTGCCAAGTTGGTTTCCCCGGTATGTCTCCCTTATATCTACCATTAAGAACCACCAGGTCCCAATCGCATAGGAACTTCAGCCATTTTCTCTTTTGCATTCACAGTTTTTAGTTCCATGCAATTGACCAATGTTCCCCCCTCACCAAACCCATCTATGGGATGCTCAACAAGCCTAGCATTCAAATCCCTTCACAGGATTATACCTTTGTTCACATTACCTGTCACCCATTCAGTTAATGCCTCATCAATGTGCACAAAAATTGACTCAGTGAGCAACCCTGCTGGCGGATCATACACGTTAACAAAAAGCACCTTCTTTAACTCGGACTGCCCTCCCAAAGTCACCTCGACCATCAGCACATTTCTTCCTTTCTCCACCGGGGCAATATGTCTAGAAGAGGTCGTTATTAACCCCAATCATCAAACCCGTGTCGGACGCCACACTGGAACCTTCTCTGCCTTAATCTGGTATATCTGAAACCTGTCTAGTAGAAATTGATCCATCAGCCAGATTTCCTGAAGCATAAACACCTCATGTTGTTCCAAGAAGGGCCCGCTTTCAGGATGTGGGAATGGCCTCTAGTGTTCCACACTACCGTGGCCAGAGATCATTGGGATTGATTTACAATTCCTGCAAACATGGCTTTCCAACCCTGAGCATTATCAAATTTTGGCCCCACTGAATCTTTTACACTTGCTGTACTGTTCCTGGTAAGGGCTTTGGAGTCCTTATTACAGCAACATTCTGGCGCGACAATACCCTGGGTAGTGGGTTTATCCAAAACATAACCCAAGAATACCAGGGATTCAGCATGTGCATGCAACAGCGAGGCAGTTACCGTGAGGCAACAGTGAATTAATGAGTCCCCAAGGAACCTCCCCTTCAATGGGTCCACAAAATCAAAATTTGTAGAGCTTAATATCCACAAAGCCAGGATTTTGCCACAAATTATAAGAAGCTCACTTCTGTTGATATGGAGTCGCTTCTGCGCACCCCTACTTCTCACAATAGTCACTTTGCGTAAATCCAATGGATCCAACAAAGTCGTAGGAGACCTTGGTGCAACCAACTCGTGTTCATGCCCTCCCTGCGGCAACACCCTGCCCCTCCCTGATTGAGCGGAGAGGAATTGGAGTCTGAGGCAACTCGTTGTCATACGCACTGTCTTGTTGCGCTCGAGTGGCCACTGATTGCGAAAGCAGTTCCATTTCCGCCTGTTCTTTAATGAGCCAACTCGACAGTGTGCCATCACCCATGGAGGTGCGCTTCAAACGCCTGGCTGCACGTATACGTCGACGCTTGGTCAAGTTTTGCAGCCCATTCCCTGATATAAGAGTAGAGTTAGATTGTTAATCTGCCACTAAAGGCTCACTTGGGATCGCAACCGTGGTCTTGCCTCTTTCATGTTCTTCTTTTTCTTGTTCAAACCGCGTCGCTGCTTATGCACGGAGTAATTCTCGAGAGAAACATACCTTATCCTGGTCCAACTTTCAGAAGGGATTGTAATAGTCATTGTTGGTCAAAACCCCTTCCGTCCCCTTTTGGGGATCAGGCTCACTTGCTTCGTCCATCCTCTGGATCACCCCCAAGCATTTTGCCAACCCCTCCTGTAGCAGCAGCAGCATTTGCTCTGCCTGTTTAAGAATTCACTGTGGGTGCTACCACACAATTTAAGCAGTATTTTAACTGTGCTTCAAGCTGGGTAATCCGCGCCCTTGAGTCTTCACCCGTGTTTCCGATGTCCTTCTCGTCCCGGGGGTCTTGGCCTGGACCCCCATCAACATCCATATTTTCCAAGAAATTCGGGTTAGGAGAAGTGAACAGCGTTGGGGTAGTTGACAACCTTTCTCCCGGATTTGCCCTGCTTCTTCTTCCGGCACTATCAAAGAGGAGCTAACAATCCTGGAGTGGAGCCCAGGCGCTTTTAACAAAACCCTTGGGGTTAAGGCCATAGGTGGTGGCGGGGGGTGGGGGGGGGAAATGGCGAACTGATCCTCGTCACCTGTAGAATTCAGAGCCTTCACTCATACTGTTTCGCCCAAACCACTAATCACCCCACCGGAGCACATCTGGTTACATAGCCGTAGTAGGAAGTTGTTATCTATCTCCCCAAAGGTAGAATCTATCATGGCTCCCAAGGGGCCGGCTCCTGTTGATCTATTTAGTCTGGCTGCCTCTTTATGTGGGTCAGTCGAGATTCTGGTAGTTTTAGCACTTTTTGAAGGAAAATACTTGGTAATCAGGCACTTTACGGCAGTGGGCTATTTACCCCCCTCTCTACAAGATCCCTCCTTCTCAAGTCATCGGCATTACCGTTGTTGGTGAACTTGTCAAGCCAGTTCTTTTGTTCCAGTAAGGTTTATTTGTTTGCTTGTTTTTGGATTTGCGCAAGTTGTAAACGTGCTGTTTGTATGGGGCCTTTCCAAGCATGACAGCCCCCGCTCCACACTGCGTACCACCACTGCTCTCCCCCTTCTTCACCCACAGGTCAGTTCTACTACCGGGGCTCAATAGAATACTTCCTCACTTGGACCACCCCACCCTCACTGTCACAACCACTGCGGTGAATCTGCGTTTTCTCAAAATAGCTGGAAGGGTGGGGAAACACTAATAACAGTCTATCGGGGAAAGGGGGACAAGGACTAGGTAGATAAGGAAGTTATTTGGAGAATTAATGCTGCGTGGAATCACAGACCCCGGTCCTACCTTGCGGCAGCAGACCGTGTCCGTTTAACTTCTTCAAGGGTGCCGATCAAGCTTTGTGCTACAGAGACCAACAGCGAGCGTAGGCACTGTAGCCACAACCCCGCAACCACAAACACCAAAAACACACTGCGCGCACCGTGCGCTACACCTGTGCTGGAGGTTAAGAGTCCTACCCCTGGTGGTTGGAGAATAGGAACTGTAGAAAGACTTCCACGGATGTCGAGACGTGCTGACAGCAGACCTACCAAATTCCAAATGCAGCCAAAAACACACTGCGCTTTCAGATTACATGATACCCTTATTAAACAAAGGGGGAATAGGGTTCGGGCACTGCCCGAGTGACAATAGCAATGCTGGGGCCAAACCAGCTCGGGCGAGAGCAGAAGCGATATAAAAGGCGCAAAGGGGATGGAGCTGAGGATTGTGCAGTGCTAGTATAACCCACGACAGGGGCACGTTGGGTCAGACTGGGACTATAATTGCAACAGAGTCAAAGGTGATGAGAATAAAGCCCTCGCCTTAACCAGCGGTGGAATGGAGGAACGAAATTACGTTTAGGGCTAGTTGGTGGTCGTGTGTCATCGTCGGGAAAGGTTGCGCTTCGCAGCCACTTGGCCAGAGTTAGGATCCCCACCATGGCAGGGTCAGACAAACGATTTGATGAAAAATGCAGCAGGCATCCCAGTTCAGCACAGCCACTGTTTTTTAAGAGCGCCGTTTTACGATATATCATTTTACCATGTGCTTACGTTTGGTAAGAAGTACTCAGGGGGGCCCTTTAGTTAATGTTGGCAGGAGAGCACTTCCCGACTCTTTGAACAACCCACCCTCACCCTCCATCCACAGGCTGAGTCAGGGTCTTGAAATCAATCCTTCATGTACAGGCGGTGTCATTGACCTGAACGATGGTTTAGCAGAAACCTTCATGCTTGAAGGATGTTTGGTAGGGACCATCATGCATCAGACAGGCACAAGCAGGTGATGTTCAGCAGGGAGGCCCTCTATACGAATGGTAAGACCATGGGTGACCTGGGCTAAGGTTGCTGGCCCACGGCCACACACTGGTAGATAATACACTTAGGGTTACAGTGCACTGTTGATTAGAAGGAAACGAAAATAATTTGGCAGGTCAAGAGGGTGACAAGCGTGCAGTTTTAGAGGAGTTTGAGAATGGCGCGCTTTGAAGCCTCGATGTTCGGAACATCATTTTCCTTGGCTTTTTTGGGGGGCTGATGATCAGCGAGCTAATATGCAACAAAGAAGGGGATGATGTAACAGTCTCGGACATGACAGCACATCTGTACCTGCGCAGGTCAAAAACTTACAGATGGGGAAAGGGTAGTCAATAGTGATACACTGTATGTCTCAGCCCTTGTTGCCTGCTCTGCTGCCTGTCTACATATTTAGAACATGTGGACACCAGACCGTAGGCGGTCCCCGCTATTAATACACGCAGATGGCTCAGAATTTAGCATGTTTCAATTTAAAGGGGTGATGGGCCTGGCGCTGAAACACATAGGGGCAACCGAAGGGGTCTTCGGACCCCACTCTTTTAGGATCAGAGCCGCCACGTCGGCAGCTGGGGCAGGCATATCTATGGAAGCTATTAAGAAAATAGTGGTTTGGAAATCAAACTGCTTTAGGAGGTATGCAAGCTTTGGGAAAATGTGACAGTACAGAATTCATCGTATATCCTCCCCCTCCCCTTCCCCAATACACAGGAGCGCAAGGGGCAGAGGAACAGTGTGGGTAGTGGGCTACTTATTTGTAACAAGTGCCAAGGCAAGGTGGACAACACAAAGGGAGGAAATGACCACAAGACACTTCAAGGTCGAATGGTGGGGAATTCCATGTATGAAATGGGCACAGCTGGAAGAGCATGTTGAGCGACTATTGCAGAGGTCCCCCAAACCTGAGGTTTCGCTGGTACACCTGGGTGACAATGATCTTACAAACCTTGGGAAAGGAATGTTGCTTAGAGAAATTATGGGAACCTTACAAAGTTTTATTGCACGCCTGGGAGACACAGAAATTATGTGGTCAGAGATTATACCAAGACAAATATGGAGAGGGGCTGAGTCACATCAGGCGATCGAGAAGTCTCGAAGTGTCAAGAAAGGCGTCACGAGGATGGGATGTAACTGCCTTCTTCATGGTTGGTGTTGATCTTGATGCCAGGCTGTCTGGTTTTCCACGCTGCTGAAGACTGAGCAGCGCCGGGTACCAACCCAACACCCCTCTGATACACAGACAGGTGCTGGATCAGCTCCCAACACCACGGGACGTCACTTCCCCAATTTATGTGGCATCAGGACAGTGCAACCACTGATGGGGAAGGCCGCTGTAGATGTTGTGGTCCCCGGATGTCCAAACTACGGGTACTGGTATTGCTGGTCCAGATGGTTGCTGGGGCTGAAGCACTGGCAGTGGCGAAAGTTGAGTTGACCAGGAAGGGAAAAGGGGTAAAACAAAGAAAGACAGGAAGGGAACCCAGGAAGACTGAAAGGGAACCCAGAAGGCCAAGGTACAGGACCCCAGGAAGGGGGAAGGCCAACCCAGAAACCAAGGAACCAACAGAGGAGCCCCCTCCCAGGCTAGCAGTGCTAAGAAACCAGAAGAGGACAGGAAACAAGAACAAGGGCAAGCAGAGCACAAGGCAGAACTCAGTAACCGGACTGAGTGTTAGTGGGAGCGAAGTGCGATTCAAACAAAACCGCGTTGAGACGCGACTGGCAGCATCTGCTGGAAATAGCCCCTTGCATGAAAATGAGGCCTGGAACACAAGCGCTTGTTGCCGCAGGGTCCGCGCAAGCACAGAACGGAGAGAAACTGAGACTGTGCATGCACAGACCTACGCGGAACACCAATACCCCGAAGGCCTGATGTAGGAAGACAAGGCAACCAGGAAAGGTGCCAAGCAGGATAGAGCCGCCAGGAGGGGACGAGCAAGGCCCGGCGATCCCGGCACCGCCCAGAGGTGAGTGGTATGACATGCAGGAAGTTGAATGGAGAAATGGTGACGTTTCGCAAGGCTTGAGGGCAGGTGGATCGAGGAAAGTTTCGGTTGGGGGAAGCTTTGGCTTTGTTCCTTTTATGGAACGGACGGAAGCTCGCAAAACCGGCCCTCAAGCCTACAAAAAAGAAAGAGTTTGGCTGGGTTGCCCTCGAAACTAGGGGAAATGCCTGGGAAGAAAAGTGTGGATTGCCGGAAGGAGGAGGTGGGGCCAGCCACCCATGGCAGTGTCTTCTCAGGGGCTTATAAGGAGCTTGACATTTTCTGGATACACCATTTCCTTTTGGCTGCTGACCCGCCCAGGTAAATGCATCTGGGCAGCTTTTTCTTCCCTCCCACTCCACATGGAAGGAATTTCAGCAAAGGACAAGGAAGGTATCTGGGAAAGCAACCGTCGCAGTCGCAGGGCGGTAAGGACGCAACCAGTTGGACTGTAAAGACTATAAAGTGAGCTTGGTAGGAATCAGGAGGGGTTTTCTCTTCTCCCAGCATCAGCCTCTGCACATCAGAGTTTGGGGGAACAGGACCCTCACAGGACAAGCAGGTGAAATCTGCTTTATCAGAGTGCCAGCATCCCTGGGGTTCTCCCATTTCTGCCTGGATTGCCCACATCTTCATTTTGCTTCTGCTACTGCTGCATACACTCCAGCCACAGTTCCAGCTCTTTCTAATTGCTTGCACCTGTGTAGGCCTTTTAAGCCTCTCAGGGTCCCTCAAGTGTGGACTATCAGGCTTAATTGCCTGACTACTATTGCAACATGACTCTTCAGCCCTCTTCCTCATCCCAGTTCTTTTTGGATTATCGGACTTGTAGTACCTAACAACAAAACCAGATCTTTTTAGTAACTTCTTGCTTTTAAGGGTAGATTTATTTCCCTTAAAGTTATTTAGGGATGAACCATCAACATTCGTTGTTACAGAGGAAGACAGTTTATTTAAGGAAACATTTTTAAATTCCCTTCCATTATACCTTTGAGAGTAAGGAGGATTGTTATCCTTACGTGCCTGGATATGGTCATTCTATTCTTAGGGTTTGTTCAGGTTCTATGTCATTTGTGCCCATAGCCACAGATCATATATGTGGTTCAGATACATCATAATGACAATAGGCCATTACTTGTTTTGACAACTTTAAAAGGTTCTTCCTTTTAAAGGACAAATACTGCGTCTCATCCATGGGATTTCCTCACCACCCTGGGCCCACCCCCAAGGTTAGGATCAGGAAGTGTCTGCCTTTCCCTGGCCACCTTGGAGGAGACTGGGGTTTAGTGAGGGATCCATAAGATTCATCACATACCCTTCCCCTAAAGACCTGACCTCCCGGTCCAGGTTTCTGTTCCTCTTCTTCGTCTGCCTCCCCCGCATTCACAGTAGGCCCAACAATTTCCCAGTCCCCGACTGGACCATTGGGAAAAAACTCTTTCCAAGTCCATGAACTCTGAGGGGAGTGCAAAGAATCTTTCTCTCTTACTTGACTATTACGATTTTCCTTGGTTCTTAATTTTTATCTTTGCTACTCGGAAAATCCATTAATCAAAACAGGGAACTTCACTACCCAAAACTAAAGTTATAGGAAGGTCATGTATAACTGCCACTGATACCGACAAGTTCTTCCCTAAAATGGCATCATCAAGCATGATCAAGGGATGGTTCTCTGTTTGCCAATGGACACAACTTATTTATTTGCCTCCCATAGCTTTCCAATAAGGTGGGAGAACACTAGCCTGCACAGCCACATTTTTACTTCCAGTATCTAATTAAACCCAAAGGGTTTTCCATTGGAGAACTACAGGGATTCGATAACAGTTTTTTCCCCAGTACAAAACATTACATATGGTTGCTTTTCTATCGGTTTCTTAGAATAGTTGGTAGAGGGTATACTCCCCTCCGATTTTTCTTGTTTTTCATCCTCCCACTCATCTCTCAGTATATTATATGGATGTCGTGACAAGCATCCATACTCATGCTATTCAAAACGTCCACATCTTAAACACCTTAATTCAGCGGGTATATATTTTTCTCTTAAAATCTAAATACCTGAAGTAGGATATGATATGATAGGTCATTTATAACACGCTTAAAGGAATAGTGCGCTCAGAAATATTATTGTCCCGAGGGTTCGGGCATGTGTTTTTAAGCTTACGTTGATCGATCGTACAAACATTTCCTATGCACCTTACTGTAGTTTTCCACTTTTGTACACATGCAAAATCAAGCAACAGGGCACGGCCATTTTGTGATAATCTTATCCGTTGCCCCATCGCCCAAGCAGGACTGCCTTGCGGCACTAAATCATATCCCCCGCCCCTGAGCCTGGCATCATTAGACACGTACCGCCCATTTCACAACGCCAAAGCACGTCTCGTGTCAACATTCTCTGCGTCTCAGCTAATGACGTGTTGCCATGGAAATGGCAGGATGCCTCTTCCCTCAATAAGTATAAACAGATCGCTTCACAACAGACAACATCAGATTTTCTTTTCCATTCCTCTCACTGTATTTCTTTGAGTATTCTGTGCCTCGTTTCTGTGCTCTGGTCAGCTACCTTCGTTGCTTGTAGCCTGTGCGAACAAATACCAGTACCATTACTATAAATTATTTTAGTTTGTTTCCCCCACAATGGCAACAATACAGCCCTACCAGTACGAGCCGGAGTATTCCAAGGTGGAATTACTCGAAAGAGAAAGATGCGGAAACGATGGGGCTTCGGGCGACAGTTGGGAGGACGATTCAATAGATGAAGAGCCTGGTCCTAGTCGCATGGACGGCGTTTCCACCTGGTGTACCTGCAATCGGTGCGCGCTAATGCCAACCGAGGAGGAGAACTGCTGCTGCCGAGAAAACTCTGGATGCTTGTCCTACATATCGCAAGGTGAGCCACGGCCGCAATGCGTTACCGAGCTGCCAGACTTCAGGGCAGCCTGCCTCACACGGTCCGTGTTGAGGATTTTGATGGTGCTTATGCACGAACTTTGCGCAACAGTTTGCCCTCGGAATCCAAGTAACGAGTAAGTATACTCTGGTTGTGATGTCACTTAGGCCACTACTATTTCAAGGTTGTCTCCTATATTGTCGTAACTTCAATATATCATTGTCAAACCAATTTAGTCTTGCAATTGTCTAGTAATATTCGTATAATAGTCGTTCAATATTGTACAGTGTCTAGGTAGCATTTGCACTGGCAACAATGCCATTGGATACAAGAATTGTCATTGGGAACTAAGGTTTAATACACTTATCTTGGTCATTTAAAAACAGTTGGTATCTTTCTCTTTCACAGGTGGTACAGGCTGGTGGCCAATCGTTCATACACATTGTGGCTTCATGGGAGGCTTGGACACCGCGTTCGACGAGTAATACCCGCCTGTGGCGTTGGTGCCATTAGAGACACATTCCCCAGTGACAGCGGTCAATACAGGGGAATTTCCCTCACTGTGCTGCAAACTGAACTTTATAATGTGTAGTACATTTGTGCCATAAAATTAAGAAACAAAATAAAGCGCAAATAACTTTTATCAATGGTTGTTTCAGTTTTTCAATGAATCAAGTGTGTCTCCATTCAGCAGTGTTCCGGCCCTTGTCTGCACGCCTCAGGCCCATCCATACCCCCTCCATTATCAAAGACAGTTGGCACCAGTGGATGTGCGCTGCCAAAGGGGGCTGGCAGGGGCGGGAACGGCCAAGGTGCCAAACACCATGTACACTTCAAAGGTATCTTCCGCACAGGGGCCCTTCTACACATGGCTTATACAGACTCTGTGTCTCCAGGCAGGATCCCCTGAAACAGGCCAGCCCCTGCAATCCACATAAGTGTGTCTCCATTAAGCAGTGTTCTGGCCCTTGTCTGCACGCCTCAGGCCCATCCATCCCCCCTCCATTATCAAAGGCAGTTGACACCAGTGGATGTGCGCTGCCAAAGGGGACTGGCAGGGGCGGGAACGGCCGAGGTGCCAAACACCATGTACACTTCAAAGGTATCTTCCGCACAGGGGCCATTGTACACATGGCCTATACAGACCCTGTGTCTCCAGGCAGGATCCCCTGAAGAAGGCCGCGCCCCTGCAATCCACATAAGACCACGTCATTCATTCACATACACACCCTCTTTTCTAATTCTTTATAAACCACTTGATATTTATCACGAGAGCATCTTTGAGCACTGCAAGTCAACTCGTGAACGTGCTACCTGAGAACCTCGGTGACCACTGCGAATCTGCTCGTCGTCGTGCTATCTGAGAACTTCTGTGACCACTGCGACTCAGCTCGTCGTCGTGCTACCTGTGAACATCTCCCTGTTCTCCTGCCACTAACTACCCTGCTTGCTGAATCTAACTGTTTGTTGGTCAAGGTAAGGGCATGTCTCCTAATCATATCTCCTTGATCTCTAAATTTCTATCTATTTCGAGCAAACGTACCCATTAGTGTTATGTTCATTCGTCTCATTGCCATTGACTTGAGTTTAATTTGTCATGTTATCGATATATCAATTGTCATCAGTGTCAATTGGCATCGAATTGCATCCTTAGCGGACCGTGTCAATATTATAAGCATGTTTCCTTTTGATGCACGACAGTACATTCAAGGGACGAGTAACATGTTCTGATTTTCGTCACATCTAAGAATTTTTTCTGAAAGTTATCCTATAATACAGCCGCCCATGCTACACTGGTTTTGCTGTGGTGACCAAAACATACCTTGCATAGAAGAATGTATGGTATAATCCTTCTTTCTCACGTTTTTATGCAAAGTAATTTTAGAATAATGTTGACCTTTTTTTTGTTGCAGAATTTACAATGCCTGCATGTGCGATTTTCGGTTGCCCTTCTAAGACCCATGAGAAAGCTGAAGGCATTACAATGCATGTATTACCAAAGACTGTAGATCGAATAAGAGAATGGGTCAGATATTGCGGATATGCGCTGGCAGAGCTTGAAAGTAGAGTCAAAGATGTCTTGGAGGACAAGAGGAGTGATCGATTCCACATCTGCAGCCTGCACTTTACCTAGAATATGTACGACCCATCCATGTACACAAAGAAGAATCAACTCAGAACGACTCAAAAATTGCTCCCAAATGCAATACCGACTCTATTCGTTCACATGCCGCCTTAGGTTTTAGCTATAGCCCTTGGGGTAGTGAACAGGTAACTAAATGGACTGATTGGTGTTTTAGGTGTTTTTGTCCCTTATAATACTTTTCATATTTGTAAGATTGTATTATAAAGACCATTTTGCTAAACATCTGTCCTTGGTTTTAGAAGCCTCATAGAAAATTGATTTATGGGCACAGATAACTATGCTATAGTGTCCTTTGAAATAAGCATAATGTTTTCGTAATTTGTCTCCGTACATGCCCATTTTTAAGATTAGCATTTCTAAATCAAATATTATTTTCCCTTTACAACTCCATGACTATGCACTGAATATGAAGGAGCAAGATTCAGCATCCATGTCTTGCCTAGAGTCAACAACCACTTTGAGCGCATATCAGGTAGTCTTACTTAGCTATTCAGTTCCGGAATTGTTTTATGCATGGAATTTGAGATAATCTGATCATATTTACGTACCGTGTCATTCGTTTAAACAATGTTTCATTCGTGGTTTGCTATTGATATGTACCAATGTCTGTGTCAAAATGTGTGTGTTCAATTTCAATTGTTTCATCCATACTAATGCAAGTACTGTCTTTCAGGGAGATGCTGAAGCTTCTAATACTATTGCATCATCCCTTGTAGTTGATCCAGAGCCAGAGGTATGCGTACTGACAGTTCCCTCGAATGAAAGAAAGTCGGTCCTAGATCTGATACTATTAGACAGTGACAATATTAGAAACAAGCAGTTTTTGCAAATTACTTGTTTGCAACATTTCGAACAATTTGAGATAATCTGATCATATTTACGTATCGTGTCATTCGTTTACACAATGTTTCATTTGTGGTTTGTTATTGATATGTACCAATGTATGCATCACAATCTGTGTGTTCAGTTTCAATTGTTTCATCCATACTAATGCAAGTACTGTGTTTCAGGAAGATGCTGAAGCTTCGACTACGATTACATCATCCCTTGTAGTTGATCCAGAGCCAGAGGTATGCGTACTGACAGTTCCCTCGAATGAAAGAAAGTCGGTCCTAGATCTGATACTATTAAGACAGTGACAATATTAGAAACAAGCAGTTTTTGCAAATTACTTGTTTGCAACATTTTGAACAATTTGAGATAATCTGATCATATTTATGTACCGTGTCATTCGTTTACACAATGTTTCATTCGTGGTTTGCTATTGATATCTACCAATGTCTGCGTTACAATGTGTGTGTTCAATTTCAATTGTTTCATCCATACTAATACAAGTACTGTCTTTCAGGGAGATGCTGAAGCTTCTAATACTATTACATCATCCCTTGTAGTTGATCCAGAGCCAGAGGTATGCGTACTGACAGTTCCCTCGAATGAAAGAAAGTCGGTCCTAGATCTGATACTATTAGACAGTGACAATATTAGAAACAAGCAGTTTTTGCAAATTACTTGTTTGCAACATTTTTAACAATTTGAGATGATCTGATCATATTTATGTATCGTGTCATTCATTTACACAATGTTTCATTCGTGGTTTGCTATTGATATGTACCAATGTATGCGTCACAATAAGTTTCAATTGTTTCATCCATACTAATTCAAGTACTGTGTTTCAGGGAGATGCTGAAGCCTCGACTACGATTACATCATCCTTTGTAGTTGATCAAAAGCCAGATGTATGTGTACTGACAGTTCCATCGAATGAGATGATCTCATCATATTTACATATCGTGTCGTTCGTTTACACAATGTTTAATTTGTGTTATTTTTATTGATATGTACCATTGTCTCTGTAACATTGTGTGTGTTAAATTTCAAATGTTTTCAACCATACTAATACAAGTACTGTGTTACAGGTAGATTATGAAGCTTCGACTACAATTACATCATCCCTTGTAGTTGATCCAGAGACAGAGGTATGCGTACTGACAGTTCCCTCGAATGATAGAAAGTCGGTCCTAGATCTGATACTATTAGACAGTGACAGTATTAGAAACAAGCAGTTTTTGCAAATTGCTTGAGTGCAACATTTCGGAGAGTGTGCTTCGGACAGTCAACTTTGATCGAGTAAACTAGCTATCAATCAGGTGAAATCCCAAATGTATATTTTGACTAAATGACATACACAATGTACGAGTTTATCTGTGTAAGCCATGTGTGCGAAGGAATAATTTGATTTCAAATACAAATTACTTAACAAATGACTTATTTTAAATGGATACTCTTTTCTAGGGATGTATACAAGGTCCAGATATAGAAGAGGAGGCACGTGGATCTGAGCCGGCGGACCATGTTACAGTAAAGAAGGTTTCAACGAAAAGCGAGAAAGATAAGGTAATTTATAAACAATTTAAATTGTTAACCAGTGTTTTCTGCTGGGGCCTTCATAATATGCTTTTTTTTTTAAATGTAAACTGTCCAATACTGTGTGTGGATTTACATAGAACATCTTTTTTCAACCTGTCTTCTAGTTGCCCGATGGTGTATGGACTATGCAGACACAGACAGCGACACAAATGAGAGCTGCTGCTTGCCAAACTGTTTTCACCATGGAGCAACTATTAATTGAGGTGCGGCGTGTTCAGACTCAAGATGCATTTGCCCAATGGCCAGAAAATGAATTTAATGTGACCGGCGAAGCCAGCAAAGTGTTTTTGGACCATTGCTACAATGCGTCTGCTCCACCAGATGAAGACGAAACTGAATGTATTGAAGATGCTTTTGAATTAGTCGCAGACCACTTGACACAATCCACACCCGCCAAAAAAGGGCCGCCCAAAAACCAGTCTACATTGATGTTTTCTCCGATTCAGGTTCAAGTAACAGACACTGAAATGACAGAGACTGAAGCATCAATACAATTGACTGAGGAAATAGACGAAGATCTCGACTACAGTATGTCCAGTTTGGCTGATATGTCAACCACAGTTCAGTCAGAAACAACATTAATGCAGGATGACAGTCTAATAAAGGAGGCCAAATATCGACAGCAGCTTGATGGAGATTATAAAGATGCTGAAATGTGTGGATTCAGTGAGAGGGGAAATATGTGGGAAGCCATTGGTGAATGTGACTTGTGTATCACAAGGCAGTAACCTCAAAATACATGCCACCTGTGAAATGCTCCATGAAAATGTTAATGGTCCGCTCAACCAATACTGGGGAAACTGCCAGCTGGCAATATACTGTGTGCAGCAGCTTTACTTTTCAGTGGCTCTAGTTTCATTAGGTTGTCCAGTTTCTGTGAATTTGTGGGACTCCATTTCATTTCTAAAACGCAGTACTACAAATATCAACGTCAATATCTATTCCCTGCCATTAGTGAAGCTTGGAAAATTGAACAATTGTCTATTCAAAGTACATTCTCCGAAAAACGGTTCAGGCTAGCTGGCGATGGACAGTGTGACAGCCCCGGATTTTCAGCAAAGTACTGCACATACCACTTTCAGGACATGGAAAGTAAAAAAATAGTGAGTTCGGTGGTCGTGCAGGTGTCCGGATGTAAATCCTCAGTGGCCATGGAGAAACTTGGTTTTCTAAAATCACTGGAAGATCTACAATTGAGGGGAATGCAAATCAACCTCATAGCCACGGATAGACACGTTTCAATAGCCAAGACAATGAGAGAGCAGTTTCCAAATATTCACCATCAATTTGATGTATGGCACATTGCTAAATCCATCAATAAAAAAATCTCAGCTGCAGGGAAAAAAAAAGGTTCTGAAAGTATTTCACAGTGGTCCCAGTCTTTCAGCAACCATCTTGGTGGAGCTCCAAAACTTGTGATGGGTCTGTGGATATTCTACTAGAAAAATGGCGGTCACTAATGCACCACTATTCCAACGTTCACTCTTGGACAGAAAACCAACATTTCCACCAATGTGAACATGGCCCTTTGTCGCCGGAGCAGGAACGGAAGAAGTGGTTGATTCCATCTTCACCTCCACACAAAGCCCTTGAGAAGATTGTGTTTGATAAAACTCTATCAAGAGATCTGAAGGGACTCACAAATTCTGTCACACGGGAGATTTGGAGGTGTTCCACAATATGTGCCTAAAGTACAGGGCAAAGAGATTGCCTTTCGGCATAGAAGGGATGAAATTTAGGACATTACTAGCGGTATTGGTGCATAACGCGAATGTAGGGCGTGAAGAATTGAGGACTGTGCAAAACTTTGGGATGCTTCGCTACACTATGACCTTTACGAAAAGAAGCAAAAAATGGGTGGTCAAGCCAGTATATGAGGAAATGGAATTCGAGTTTGTGAAAGATCTTATTATTAATGTTTTGGAATTGCATAATCACGGAATTGCGCGCAATTTTGTTCCGAGTACACATACATTGCCACAAAACATTGCCAACGTGCCCTGTCCACCTAAAGCAGAGCTTGTGGAACAGTTCAAATCCAGGTACAAATGATTACCATCTGTTTTTTTGATCAACAATGTTTTCATGAAGTGTCCAAATAAAGCATCCAATTTGTCTTTTAAAATGTATCCTCTTTGTCCTTTTTTTTCAACTAGTACCATTTTTACGATTGCCATACAATGTAACGCTGTGCTTTCACAGTTCACAATTTCGTCGAGCTACTGGGGGACCTTCACTGATCGTGGGAGGGCCAGATGGGTAACAGTGTGAAAGAAACTTTGCGGTTTCAGCAGTTGCCTTACCATACAGTTGCCCAAATAGCTGAATAACTGCTTTTTCCACAAAAGGGATGAGACCTAGGCTACATAATGGAAGGAGGCCGTGACATAAGCAGAGGTGGGGCTATTGCTAGACACACTTTGACTCCATTTTCTGTACCCTCGACTCCAATTTTGGAGTACGGCGCATTCTGTCATTGCCAAGTTTCCCCTACCCCTCAGCAGCGCCACGAACATCGAGCAATGACAGCCCACACATTTTTCCTCCTGTATCTTCATTCTGAGTGAAGGTCACCAGCTTTGAATTTTTGCTTGCGAGCTGAGGAAGCCCACGCATCGTTCAATTGTTTTTTGACCTTGAGAGAAAGGCAGCATTTCGAAAGGAATTGAATCAAAGGAGGGTATAATAACGTAAGATATGATAAGGTTCTTCATTCCAAAACTGGACTAAGGAACATGTAAGTCCAGTTTATGAAAAATCATTAATGCGAACGGAGTATTCGTTACGGTCTGCGTTACGCCAAGAGAATGGAAATGCAAAATATAATGTAAGTTTTACTTTTGACGATTTTATACCCGAACGAGCATCAACTTATCATTAGCTGACCGTTATTGCTGGGTTACATTGTACTTGTTTGTTCTGTGTGGCATATTGCAATGAAACGCAAGTACAACCTTTGTGTGAACTGGTCTTTCTACCGGGCACGTGGGCAGTCCAACATCGAGATGCATGTAGACCACCACTCGGGTCCCCCAGGTTCAACGCTAATATTTCATTAAAATGCCATCTATGTGCACCTCGAATTGTAGCGTCCGCTTCGGCATCCCGTTTAGAGCTGAACATACTCCATAGCACTATCCTCGGAAGCAAATTGTGTAGTACTTTCCACGTTGCTTTCTCTCTGTTCACATTGTTTTACGTCTGTGCTAATCGTTAGTTTTAACTCAATGCTGAATTAATAAGTAAAATGATAATTTGTAATAAAGATCGGCTGCTGAGACACATTTCTATTATGTTTTCCAAACAGGTACATCCTGCCATTCTGCGATTGTCATCGATTCCAGATATCAACTGATGGGTTTTTCAACCGGGAGCTGCAGATACATGTCAATAACTTGATATATTTGACTCTTCTTTGGGACGATCGCCAGGGGCCGATATGCCCTTATGCGGTACCAGCCATTAGGAGCAACATAACATCCTTTACGGTGGTCTAGCCCCAAGTTGATGCACAAGCCTTGCAATTCACTGTGCGACCAAAGCGCTTCTTTTACCCAAAACGAACACCTTGTGTACCCAAAAGGAACACCGCGTGACTCATGATAAACATTTGCGGATCGAGAGCAAAGAAAAAAAATTCCAATTTGATTGAATATGGCAATAGCCGGATGTTCTCGGAGCGTCTATTGTGAAATAAAAGTACTTTACAAATTGTGCAGTCTTGCTGTTTCCTTTTAAAGTACAGTTTTATATTCCGAATTGTGACGCGCTGTGTTGTGAGACGATGTGTGTTGATTTCCGGGCTCTGCGTCACATCACGTAACTGATGACTGGGCGCTTTTGGCTATGCTGCCCAGTAACGTCACGGAGAAAGGCAGAGAATATCACTAGGTTTGGTGATGTCAGGCTCAGGGGCGGGGGATATGATTTAGTGCCGCAAGGGCAGTCCTGCTTGGGCAATGCGGCAACGGATAAGATTATCACAAAATGGCCACGCCCTGTTACTTGATTTCGCATGTGTACAAAAGTGGAAAACTACGGTAAGGTGCATAGGAAATGTTTGTACGATCGATCAACATATGCTTAAAAACAAATGCCCGAACCCTCGGGACAATAATATTTCTGAGCGCACTATTCCTTTAATACCCAAAGGTTTCTAAGCGCAAACCCGTGGACCGAATCTGTGTTGCTCTGTGTCGTCTTGTTTCCAAGGCGAGCACGTTGCCCCTGAGCTATCCTCCCGAGGATATGTTCCTTTGATGGCTTACTCAGGTGGACTGGTGGGATGTATTTAAACCTGGAGCTTATATTTTATAATAACCATAAGGTGTGGAAAAATGTTTGTCCCGAGAAACAGATTGAAATTATTCTGTATCATTTCACCAGATCTTCCATCCTCCTTAGGAGGATCAGGATTTTGCTCTTCCTCTAAACTCCATGTCTCATCTGACTGATCTTTATAAAGGGGCTCAAGATTGGGTCAAGCAACTTCCTTCTCAACACAAGATAGCATGGTATTATTGATATCCTCCCCTTTTATCCTGCTAGAGGAACTGTCATTGAGTTTACAGGTAGAAAAATAAAATATGGATTTAGTTAAAAGTTATCTCCTCTAGGTATTTCACGGGGAGTGGGTGAAAAATTGAAAATCATGAACCTTAATTCTTTACCTCTAGAAATAAGAGGATCCATCTTAAATCTAGGTCCTTGGACAGGTATAACATAGGCGGATTTATAGATGGGGAAATTCCACCTTCAATAACAAAAGAAATTATAAGTTTATCTTTCCCTGGTATAATATGATTCTGGGGAAAATATAGAAGGTACACATTCCCTTCAACACATTGGGCCTCATTACGACCTTGGCGGGGATCATGGTGCAATTTGCACCATGGTCCATGGCGCTAAGCTGCCAATACCGCCATGGAGGTTGGCGGATTTACCGCCCCATTCCGACCCAGGCGGAGCGGTAAATCCCCATTCCCCATTTTACCCTTCCCCATTCCCATTCTTGCCCCATAGGGTATAATGGGAGTGGGGAAGGCATTAATTACGCCACCGTAAATTACGGTGGCGTAATTAACAACAAGGTCCCTTACCGCCATGGATTCTACCGCCCGCAAAAAGCGGGCGTTAAAGTCTCCATGGCGGTAAGGAATCTCGTAGTAGGGCGGAGAGGTACGCCATGCACTACGCTGGCGTAATACCCTCTCCGCCAGGGTCGTAATGAGGCCCATTGTCTTTTGGGAAGAATAGCTTGGCCTGAGACTTTGAAAAATGTTATGCGAACATTCATCTTAAGGGGAAACTCGTTACAAGGGACTTCTCTTATTCCCCCGGTTTCTTTGATGCAAAAAGAATCAGAGCTCCTTTCCTCCCCTGTAAGAGAGGTATCAGAACCAGGTTTTGAATGGGAAGTACAAGTGGCACGTGAAGGAGGAATAGGCTCAGACCAACCCTTTTCTGACTTAACATCTGTTTGATCAGAATCTGCCATATACATAGTGGATCCCCAGTTGTATCAGCTGACTCCGATCCCACTCCTGGCACCATATGTAAGTGGTCAGAAATGTGAGGCGGAAAACTTTTGGATGATTTATCAAAATATGCCGTTTTATTAAATCATAAATGTTATCAAACGCCTCACTATCTCTGCTCTAGCAAGGATTTCCCTGTCTATTAAAACTAAAGGAAAGCACTCTAACACAGGATGTCTGGCCCTCACACTTAAACATGAAATGCATAAAGAAATATATGCCAGTTCAAAATAACATCAACATTGATATTCACTGTCTCTCTTGGTAACCTCTTGGTAACCTGGGTGAACTTCCCTTCCCCAGGTTTCAGGGCAAACGCAACTCCAATGTTCAGCAAAAAGAAACCAGGAAATCCATGTATGTAATACAGTCTCAATTCAGTTCTTAATGTATTCAGTGTCAAAGTAAAGTCTTGTTAACCAAAGTTACAATAACAGAAAAGCTGTTCTTCTTGACGAGATAAAGACTTTCCACTTCATCAAATTAGCATCAATGTCATTTCGAGGCACAATGCTTTGCCCCAACTTCCCGTTGTCCAAGAAGAAATGCCACAGTCCTTTGTTAGATCAAAGTAAATAGAACTTTTGTAAAGGTTAGTTCTTGGTTAACACTTTTTACATCTTTCCTTATAAGATTAGGAGTCACAGTAGGTATTTTTGTCAGGATGACTTCACAGCACTTCTACTTTCACTTCATTCAACAACTTTAAATTCTGAGCAACTACTACAAAAGTCCACCATGAGGGCGTACTCCTCTGCCGCATAGTATTCCACCTTCATTTGTGTTACTGAAGTTTAAAATCTACTGACAACCAAATACACCACCACAGCTTCAGTACTTTGTGACTCTAAACAGTTTTTGGTTATGACAAGATTCACTTTCGGGTACTTCAACGCCTTCAGGTAGATAAGGCAATCCTCCTTGGAATATTCCTTTCCAAAGGGGCAGCCTCTTTGTCTCTCTTGTCTGTCTGCAACCAGCAACAACCTAGAATTGCCTTTAGGACTCACTTCTCTCTTCTTCCTATTGTCTTTGGCAATATAGGTTGTATCAACTCCAAAGAATAATTATAAGGAGCAAGTTTCCCTTCCCGAGCCCTGCCTTTATCCTTCTGTCTTCTGTTAGCCAAAATAATTACCCAGAAACTTTGTCACCACTCCCTTGGCTTCACGTAATGCTTGTATACACTTGTCTTGGTCAATGTTGATATTCTATTTGGCTCACAGCAACATTTAAATTGTTCTTTGTCACTGCGAAAGGCTAGTTTCAGTCTTAATTGGGGAACTACCTTGTTTGTTCTTGGCTTGGACAATGCTTGTTTTCTCCCGCTTGTAATAATGTTTAAACACTTGACTTCTCTTGTTATAAATTGTTAAATACTGATTCAGATGTCACTCTTCTTATTAGAACCTTTTATTAGGAACACACAACCACTTCTTTGTGTTCTTTGCAAGGTTTTAAGTTCAACAATACAGTCTCTTCACGCGAGTGAAAGGGAGAATGCTTGGTTACTGTCAAGATTGTGGCTCACCTGGATCTCGGTGTCTGATTCACTGGAGGATAATTCCGATCCAGATAGTTCGGTTGTCTCTTCGGAATTTCCTTTTTTAGAGAAGAGATAGGGTCTGTTTCGGGAATGCGCCACAATGGTTGCTATTAGGAAACAGACTGCAATAATTTATGGCACTTTCCCTCAACAGCCCAATATGGGGGAAAAAGTCAGTGGCATAAAAAACCCCAGTAGTATTCAACTCCGAGACCGAAGGAGGAGGAGTGTCCGAAGTCTTGGTCTTGAGATTCCGCAAACAGTACTTAAACAAAGGCTGAGCCGGAGAATTCCAAGAATGTTCTTTAGTAGAAGCTGGGCAGGAGTCTCCCAAGTATGCAGACTGTATTACCAGGAGCTGAAGCGTTCAAAAATCACCCGGTATCCAGATGGAAGCCAAGCCAGTGACACAGGAGGCTAAGGAGGAGGGGCTTCAGGTAAGCGAACAGGCGAAATGAGTATAACAGAAGAAATTGCATAACCAAAGAAGGAAGAAAGGAATAAGGAAAGAAAATGGACTAAGAGAAAGGATACCCCCAATCTCCATGGAAAAACTCACCGAGCCGTGATGAAACCGGAGCCTTTAGAGATAAGCATGAAAACCGAATGTCGTGAAATACTTAAGCATAGGAGAGAGAGCAGGGGGAAAGAATAGGAGGCGGTAAAGATGGCAGAAAGATGCCGGTAGAAAAGAAAAGCTATAGGGATAGACCAAACGCAAGCCTGGAAAAAACGGAAGGTAACACTAAAAAATACCAATGAACGAATGGAGCTGAAAGTCAGGTGGGCAAAGTGGGTAAGAATCAGAAGGAAAAGGAAACACAGGAGGGAAGGAGAATCCGAGGCTGGAAACGCTAGGAGCACTGAAGTACACGGCTTCAGTGGAGCGAGGAAACGAAGATTGTTGCAACGCACTGAGGGGGCGTGGCTAACCTCGTTATGAATGCCACAAAACGTAACTACTAGAATGCCGCAGGATGCGCCGTAATGTGTATGTTAATGGTGCTTCCATCGGGACCAAAACTTCCAGCCTCCAGCCCTCATGACAGTATGCCCCCTTCTTGGGGTACCGACCCCAGGCTTACCCGGATAGAGGGTATGAAACTGTCGTACACATCTGGGAGCTGAGAGATTAGTCACAGGTTGCCAAGAGTCCTCGGCTTGAGAGTATCCTTTCCATCTCACTAGGTACTGGAGTCCACCTCTGTAGTATCTCGAATCCATTATTCTCTCCACTTCATATTCATCTGCGGGGGGATTCGTGTCTTTTAAATGAAAGGTTCTTCTTTTCCTGTGGTGTGGGTCTGGGATGAACTTTTTCAACAGAGAAGAGTGGAAGACCGGATGTATTCTGTTGAGCTGAGAAGGGAGTTTCAATCGGAAAGCCACAGGATTAATGCGAGCAGTGATGGTATAAGGGCCCAGATATTTGGGAGAGAATTTGGAAGGATGTGTCCAACGAGGTAAGTATCTGGTTGAGAGCCAGACTCTATCACCTACTTGCCAATCAGGATTCTGGATCCGATGTGTATCTGCTTGATGTTTATATCGAGCTCTACTCTCCTGTAGGTTGATAAGAGAGTTCTTCTGTATTCTGGTAATGTTTTCCAAGAGAGAGTCTATCATGGGTAGACATGAAGCCTGGATATTATCCAGGGGAAAAGAACGGGGATGATGACCAAACACACAAAAAAAAGGTGTCATTTTAATAGCCGAGTGAAGGGTATTGTTATAAGAAAATTCGGCCATTGGAAGAAGAGAGACCCAGTTATCTTGTTGTTCGTTAACAAAACAGCGAAGATACTGCTCCATAGTGGCGTTGAGACGTTCCGTCTGTCCATTAGACTGTGGAGGGTAACCTGAAGTGAGGGCCCGTTCTATTCCCAGTAGATCACATAAGGTTTTCCAAAAGGTTGAGGTGAACTGAGAACCTCTGTCCGAAAGAATAGTTTCTGGGATACCATGGAGTCGGACGATATCCTTTAGAAATACCTGCGCCATCTCAGGTGCAGAAGGCACTCCTTTCAGCGGTGAGAAATGGCCCATCTTACTGAAGCTGTCTATGGTTACTATGATTGCTGAGTATCCTTGAGACTTAGGGAGATCAACCACAAAGTCGGTAGAGACATGGGCCCACGGAGTTGTTGGAATTTTTGGTTGGTGCAATAAACCAGCAGGTTTTGAAGTCAGACCCTTGCTCCTGGCGCAGATAGGACAAGAACATACATACAGTTTAATGTCAGACAGCATGTTAGGCCACCAGAACATTCGTCTGACTAGGTCGGAAGTAGCTGTTAAGCCCTTGTGACCAGCGATCCGTGATTCATGACCCCAATGAAGGACTCGTGACTGTAGCTTGTTGTTGGGAATGAAAAGCTTTCCTTTGTAGAACCACAGTCCTTCTTTCTTGATTAATTGCTCCTGAACCGGCTTGGAAAGAGGTAGTATAGCAACCGGAGTCGCTTCCTTAACGTCCTGTAAAAACCTTGAGATGGTTTGGACGATTCGGACCGCAGGTAACAAAAGTTCCCCCTTAAAGGGTGGATTAACCCAACTGGAGGGGCTACGAGATAGACTATCCGCTAGGACATTCTTGCTGCCCGGGAGGTAGGTAATAAAGAAATCATATTGGGCGAAGAAGTAAGCCCATCGGGCTTGTCGAGTATTTTTACACTCCATTTGTTGTAGCACTTTGAGTTTGCTATGATCTGTGCGAATCTCAAATGGATGTCTTGACCCTTGGAGGAGATGTCTCCATTCTGAACATGCTTGCTTAATGGCCAAGAGCTCTTTCTCTATAACAGAGTAGTTGTTTTCGCTAGGCGTAAGCGTGCGAGAGAGATAGGCTATTGGGTGTTCCTTACCATCGTGTTCTTGTTTGAGAACAGCCCCCAGTGCCCCTGAAGATGCATCAGTTTCAACAACGAAGGGCCTTCGTTGGTCTGGCTGTTTGAGAATAGGAGCCGAACAAAACACCTTTTTTAATCCTAGGAACGCTTGTTCTGCGTTGTGATTCCAAACGAAGGGAATATCCTTCTTGAGTAGAGCCGTTATCGGAAGAACTTGTTCAGAAAAGTTGACGATAAATCGTCTGTAGAAATTTGAAAGACCCAAAAAGGCCTGTACATCCCTTACCGAAGAGGGGGCTGGCCAGGAGAGAATAGCTGAGACCTTTTTGGGATCCATCTCGATACCATGTTCCGATAGGATAAAACCTAAATAGGGTACCGAAGGTACTGCAATCACACATTTTTCCGGTTTAGCCAAGAGTTGATGGCGTCTCAAGCGTTCCATGACCTCAGTGAGATGAACCTGATGTTGAATAGGGTTACAAGAAAAGACCAGGATGTCATCTAAGTACACTATAACTGAGACAAATAAGAGATCAGCAAAAAGACGGTCCATAAACCTCTGAAAGGCTGCAGGGGCATTGACTAAGCCAAATGGCATTACTCGATATTCATACAACCCAAAGGGTGTACGAAATGCCGTCTTGCATTCGTCCCCAGCCTTGACCCTTAAGAGATGATAAGCACCCCTAAGGTCTAGCTTGCTGAATATACATGATCCTTCAACTGCCTCCAAGATATCTTTTATCAAAGGCATCGGGTAGCGATCTCTCACTGTGATCTTGTTTAAGCCCCTATAGTCAATACATGGGCGTAGTTCACTTGTGTCCTTCTTGGCTATGAAGAATAAGGAAGCCCCTGCTGGAGACTTAGAAGGACGAATCAATCCGTTTTGGAGGTTTTGGTCTAGGTATGTCCTCAATGCTTGTTTTTCTGGTAAGGTTAAAGAAAACATACGTCCAAAGGGTACAATTGTACCTGGAACGAGATCGATAGCACAATCTTCGGACCGATGAGGGGGCAAGTCTTTGGGAATCCTATCTTCAAACACATCAGCAAACTCATGAAAAACAGGGTGAATGTTAAGAACCCAAAGGGAACCAGAAGTTCCTGATGGGCTAGAGATAACGGTTGCTTCCATCTGTTTAGAAGAGCAGCAGTGTTGGAAGCAGAACTCAGAGTCGAATTTTAAGGTGTTGAGGGACCAGTTAATAACAGGATTGTGTTGGCGGAGCCAAGGGATTCCAAATATTATGGGGAAATGTGCTGCTCTTATCACATCAAAGGTGAGGGTTTCTTGATGGAGAGAGATGCATACCTTGATGTCGACTGCAGCTTGTACAATAGGTCCCGAACATAAGGGACGGCCATCCACCCCTTCCACATTTTGTTCCTCTGTCTTATCTACAAGGGGAATACCTTCTTGTTTAGCCCAATTGATGTCTAAGAAATTACCAGCCGCCCCGCTGTCAATGAGGGCTAAGGCATTCTTTTTTGGACAATTCTTCCACTGGAGTGACACTTGAAGGACCATAAGTCGGGCGTCTTCTCCTGACGTCTGAGCACAATGTGAGCCTTCCACTGAACCCCGGTAAGTGGCTCCTTCTAAGACCGGGGTCCGTCGTTTCCCCGACGTCTCGGAGGAACCTCCGGGCAATCCCGCAGGAGGTGTGCTTCCGACGCGCAGTACATACATAAGCCCTTTTCCTTCCGTCGGTTTCTTTCTGTGGTTGAAAGAGGACCCCTGGTCGTACCAATCTGCATGGGTTCTTCGCCGGAGCGATGTGACCCCTGGGTGGAAGTAGGTGACTGTCCAGGGATCAAAGATGTCTGAGTTCGGTTTTTCCTTTTCTCAGATCGTCGTTCCATGAGTCGGTAATCTATCTGCAGGACTAGAGTATACAAGTCGGTTAATGTCGCCGGTCTAGGAACTCGTGCCAATTCGTCTTTCAGGTCGTCATGGAGACCGCTTCTGAACGCCGTGTATTGCACTGTGTCTGGCCAGCCCACTTCCGCCGCCAGCTTCTTAAAGGTAGAAATATAAGACATTAGGTCCATCGAACCTTGTTTAATATCAAACAAGGCTTCTCCTGCAGAAAATCCGATCTCTTGTCTTTCAAAGGTTTGGCGTAGCAGGGTTGTGAAGGCATTATAGTCTTGTAAGACGGGATTGTTGGACGTGACCAACGGAGTTGCCCACGCGAGGGCATTTCCGATCATGTTGGATATGAGAAATCCTACACGAGTGCGATCTAGAGCGTAAGTAGTAGGTCTGAAGGTAAAGTATATCATGCACGCATCCAGGAACTCCTTAACCTTTTTGGGTGAGCCATCAAACTTTCCCGCTGCCAAGGACAATGGTGGTAAATCCGTCTGGTGGGTTTCTCTAGCGACTGCCATTTGACGGAGAACGGCGTTTTCTGCCTTAACTCCCTGCAGTTCGAGGGAAAAGTTCTGTACAGGGTTTATAAGCTCCTGGACTTGTTCAGCCGTAGCCATTTTTGGGCGTTGCAATCTGTCAAGATTGTGGCTCACCTGGATCTCGGTGTCTGATTCACTGGAGGATAATTCCGATCCAGATAGTTCGGTTGTCTCTTCGGAATTTCCTTTTTTAGAGAAGAGATAGGGTCTGTTTCGGGAATGCGCCACAATGGTTGCTATTAGGAAACAGACTGCAATAATTTATGGCACTTTCCCTCAACAGCCCAATATGGGGGAAAAAGCCAGTGGCATAAAAAACCCCAGTAGTATTCAACTCCGAGACCGAAGGAGGAGGAGTGTCCGAAGTCTTGGTCTTGAGATTCCGCAAACAGTACTTAAACAAAGGCTGAGCCGGAGAATTCCAAGAATGTTCTTTAGTAGAAGCTGGGCAGGAGTCTCCCAAGTATGCAGACTGTATTACCAGGAGCTGAAGCGTTCAAAAATCACCCGGTATCCAGATGGAAGGCAAGCCAGTGACACAGGAGGCTAAGGAGGAGGGGCTTCAGGTAAGCGAACAGGCGAAACGAGTATAACAGAAGAAATTGCGTAACCAAAGAAGGAAGAAAGGAATAAGGAAAGAAAATGGACTAAGAGAAAGGATACCCCCAATCTCCATGGAAAAACTCACTGAGCCGTGATGAAACCGGAGCCTTTAGAGATAAGCATGAAAACCGAATGTCGTGAAATACTTAAGCATAGGAGAGAGAGCAGGGGGAAAGAATAGGAGGCGGTAAAGATGGCAGAAAGATACCGGTAGAAAAGGAAAGCTATAGGGATAGACCAAACGCAAGCCTGGAAAAAACGGAAGGTAACACTAAAAAATACCAATGAACGAATGGAGCTGAAAGTCAGGTGGGCAAAGTCGGTAAGAATCAGAAGGAAAAGGAAACACAGGAGGGAAGGAGAATCCGAGGCTGGAAACGCTAGGAGCACTGAAGTACACGGCTTCAGTGGAGCGAGGAAACGAAGATTGTTGCAACGCACTGAGGGGGCGTGGCTAACCTCGTTATGAATGCCACAAAACGTAACTACTAGAATGGCGCAGGATGCGCCGTAATGTGTATGTTAATGGTGCTTCCATCGGGACCAAAACTTCCAGCCTCCAGCCCTCATGACAGTTACATGCGAGTGCTACAATTCAGGTGGTTCATTGTCAAATACTTAACAATCAACTTTGCGTCACTTCTCCTCATACGCGAGTGGTTATTTAGCTGGATACTGTTGCCGGCAGTGTTCACGCAAGAAATCAGAACGCCTGGTTCAACTCACCGGATTCTGTGTTTCTTTCTCCGCCTGCTGCACATTCTAAGATTTCTGGCTTCACTTGTGACCCACACCCTTCCTCGCTGAAGGCGTCTCCGGTCCAGCCACTCAATTACAGAGCCCCTCTTGCTCCTGAGACTCACAGCTTCACAGCATTTTCTCACCACAGTCTGCGACACGCTTCCTGCTGCGCAATCTCTGCAATTAGGCTCACATGGGGAAAGACATCCTTCCTGCATGCATTCCGCTGCGCAGCTTCTGCACATCAGAGTTTGGGGGAACAGGACCCTCACACAACAAGCAGGTGAAATCTGCTGCATCAGAGTCCCCGCATCCCTTTGGCTCTCCCAATTCGGCCTGGATTGCCAAAACTGTGCCTTCTTCTTTATGCTTCTTCTACTTCTGCATACACTGCAGCCACAGTTCCAGCTCCTTATAATTGCCTGCATCAACTCTGAGCCCCTCTTCCTCGTCCCACTACTATGAGCATTATGGGACTTGGAGTCCATAATGTTTTTATTCATTTTATAATCTGTTAACTTGATCTGGTTAGTTGACTGAGAGTGTTGAAACTTATTAGAGGTTGTTAAAGGAGTTGGTAGTTTACCCTTGCGTTTAGGACCTTGATAAAAGACAGAATCATAAAAACTGGAAGTTGGGACATTAACTTCCTGAACCCCCAATGCACCCCTTTTAAGCTGGTTAAAAGAGTTTTCATGTTCTGTACTGGGTAGTTCTGAGAGAGGAAACCGTACATTGAATGCATGCCTTTATGTATTTAGGTATTAGGGGAATCTCATCCTCAGAAGAGGATGAATACGTTGTCTCTCCTATTGGAGTCACCACTTTGCCCTGACAGCCATCTCCTCCAATGTCATCCTCCCTCGTTTTACCACCTACAGGGCCAGGATCAGGCAGTGGCCGCCTTCCCCTGGCCACATGGGAGGAGACTTTAGGCTGGGGTTTAGTGATGACTGCAGGATTCATCAAAAATATCACAACAAATATGAACTCACAATAAATATGAACTACAAATACAACTTTATACAGTAGCTTACCATTCATGTATTCAACTAATTCATACGCTGCATAGCTTTAACAAGTGTGCACCCTATATTCACTTACTTTTGTGATGCTATATAGCCCTAAATACGAATGTAGGCACTAGCGTTTTATTCATAGCACTATTTCTAAAATGCTTATGTGAATGTACGCAGTAGCATCCATTAGGCTTATTTAATATTCAACAAATGTCCTTACAATTATAACATATAACCACAAAAGTGATGGGTGGAAGGTTTTGACTGAGACTGAACCACTGGAATTGCTCTGGGCAACCTTCCATACCCCCGTTTTTTAGCCTGTCTGCGCCATTGCAAAAGGGGTCCAGCCATATGCAAATCAGTCAGGTACTGCCACCAATGGTAGCGGCCCAACCTGAACTGCTAGACCAGGTCCCCTCTCCATGGAAACACAAGCAACCCCAGACATGTTTATGCCTTGTTGGGCCTCCTCAGTGAGGTGCAGCTTAGTTCCGTATGGCACAGCGAGCAAGGGACCCATGTCTGGGCATACCCTCTCTCACATAGTGAGAGAAACTATAATCACAAAAGTGATGGGTGGAAAGTTTTGACTGAATCTGAACCACTGGCATTGCTCTAGGCAACCTTCCACACCACTGCTTTTTAGCCCGTCTGTGCCATTGCAAAAGGGGTCCAGCCATATGCAAATCAGTCAGGTACTGCCACCAATGGTAGCGGCCCAGCCTGAACTGCTAGACCAGGTCCCCTCTCCATGGAAACACAAGCAACCTCAGACATGTTTCTGCCTTGTTGGGCCTCCTCAGTGAGGTGCAGCTTAGTTCCCTATGGCTTAGCGAGGAAGGGACCCACGTCTGGGCATACCCTCCCTTGTCAATCTGGAAAAATGAATACCCTTCATTTGAATGATAGACGTAACTTGATGGCCGTGGGCCAACCGTCTTATGCACCGAATTATAGAAATATAAACTGCTATGCTTGACCGACGAGCGGCCATTTTAAATGTAGCAAGAATCGCCATTTTGCTTGTTAACCATTGCTCATTGCTTTCTGTCTAAAAACTGCTTTGCAGCTTGCAATTCTTGCGGATTCTGCTTACTCTGCTCAACTGTTAACATTGTTATCTGAATATGAAAGGACAAGGTTGCGGGACTGAAGAGTTTGCTGAAACTCCTCATGAGTAGCCCAGAGAGGAATGCCCACGCTCCCTCTCTGTAGCCTTGGGAGGAAGCTGGAGGGCATTTAATCACTTCACAGCTGCCAGCCAGTCTTGTACGATGGTAGAATATGTTAGAATGATACAGTTAAAGGCTTGAATTATGCTTCTCTTACGGCCCCCCTTCGCAAAACTCTTTAGAACGTGTCGGCTCCCAGGACACGAATCATCATAGATAGCAAAGCTTGGAATGTGGCTCTTCCCCCGTGTACAGATTGCTTCCAAGAACAGAACCACCGTGTTCTAAAAAATGCCTCCGCACTTTCGAAATTGCACATTGTTACTAGAATAGACATCGAAAGCATTATAATCGTCATACTCGTCGGATATGTCCATCGTCATCCCGAGTTCAAAGGAACTTAATACAGAGGGGTGTTGAACATGACTTTGCTGATTGTATGATATGCATTTTGTATATATGTAACTGATGTACGTAATTCGCTCTCTTGCGTCCCTCGAGGTCTAGGAAACTCACGTCGCGGGGCGTGAGATCAGAATTGGCCAATTGATACTATCTTTTGCTTGCAATAAACCCTAGCATTGGGAATTTGAACCCTTGTGTCTGGCGCATCTTTTCGTGTATGGTCATTGCCTTGTTTCCATAGCACGAGGGACCCCTAGGGGCCCCTTTCAAGATGGCGCCCGAATGGGGACCCTCCCCCACTTGCCCCATCGTATACGTTGTAACGGAGTAAAGGCGGAAGAACGGCGAGGACGGGACGGTCGAGTCAGGATCAAGAAGTGTACGGGGCGCCCTGTAGAAGAGAGGAGAGATTCCTTCCGCAGATCTGCACACATCTGATCCCTGATCGACGTACCGGGCCAGAGGGCAAAGGAGGCGAGGGTCCCGAGACGAGGCAGAAGCCAGAGAAGTGCAGACACGACGTGGGGAGAGGTTGCGTTAGAACAGGCGACTTGTTTTATCAGGTGAGTCATTCTCCGATTCAAAGAGAAACCTGATTTTTGGTAGAGTGTTGATTTTGCAAACTCAAACGTCCAGGTAAAAGTGGCTAACCAAAGGGGAAGGTTAAAGAAACATGCCTGGAGTACTGTCCACTTTAGCGGGGCTTTTCAGCTGCGGTAGACAGTCCTTGGAATATGGCCAAAGTGCACCGCCTGGGGGAATGCCGGCTTATGATATGTATGCGAAATATGGTGTGGGTGCGATAATATTTTGTGAAATTTGGCATAGGCAAACTAGAAAGCAACCCGACCATCAGTGGCCGATTAATGGTAGTTTTGAGATGGGGAGGATAGATAACCTAGAGAGGATGCTGATTAGAAAGAAAGCGCGACCTGCAGCTTTTGAGACCATCAAAGATTGGAGGAGGGAAGCAATGCTCCGACTAAGTAGTAGAGAGAAGCATGCGCGCAGGCATAAAACGAAGCTTGAGATAGCAGAAGAGAAGGAAGAGGAGGAGTGGACTGAGAGTCTAAGACGGGAAGGAAGACGGGACCAGATGAACATAGACAGAATATACCCGCAGCGGGAACTACACATAGCAGGTGAATTAATGGAACCTGTGTTAACTAACACGGGTCGAGGCCCAAAACCAGAATCGAAACCAAACACGCCAGCAGTGATTACGCAGGCCCAACCAGTAGCTCTCATACTCCCTCCCGCAGCCCGAGCACTTCCCCTCACGCAAGCGTTAACCCAAGCCCCGCCCACAGCACGAGCACTCCCACAAGCGCAGACCGCGGACACACAATTTCCCAGCACCCAACAAGGCCCTTCACAGATGCCACCTGTGTCACTTGTCCCATCCGCACCTCCCACTCTAGAGACAGATTCAGCACCATCCGCCCCTCCCGAAGTCGAGATTGAGACTGGGGAGGCGAGAGGCGGGGCTGAAGGAACAGGATTTGGACGGGTAACTCGAAGCGCGATCAGCAAAGAGAGAAAGATTGAATTACGGCAAGAGGCAGAAATGTACATAGAAGGGAATGATGAGACGGCAGCATTGGCCTCATTGTATGGGTACCGAAGAAGAGACGAGAGACAGGTAGTGTTGGAATGCATGGGGGAAATTCTGGTGGGAGAATGGAAAAAGATACTTGGGAATTTACCGCCACAGCGGTTGTTAGATTTGAATAAGTTAGCACGCAGTGAGCAAAGAGATGAGGATGTAAGAAAACATGTGCACAAACTGATTGAAGTAAAAAATGAAATGGAAGACAGATATGCTGAAATGTTTGCTACACCTGAGTATAGTAGAGAGTTTATTAAGAAAGGTAGGAAGGAAGCGTCAAGGTTGAGTATAAAAAAATCATGGGCGAGAGTTTTTCCAGGTGGTACAAAGCATTTGCCGGTACCGGGACAGATAGGCGATAAACAAAGATTGCAGGTATGGGTAGGGGAAACAATGCGATGGATGTCGAACAAAAGAACGTCAGTAAAAGAAGTAAGTGAGATATGTAATGGGTACCCATTGGAGATGAGAAAGGAAGCGATGCAAACGATAATAAGGGTGTTACTGCAGCAGGTCATTGGATACAATAGAGGTAGAGGTAATGCACAAGGCCTGGGAAATTTGAATAATATGCATGTGGTGTCATTGGGATTAAATCAATGTGCGTACTGTAAGGAGGAAGGACACTGGCGAGCGCAATGCCCGCACCTACAGGATAGAGGTGGGTTTGGTCAGAGAAGGCCTCATCAGGGGTCGAACGGCCCAAGCAGAAGTAACATGCAGCAGCAGCAGGGATATACCAATGGAGGTACTCAAACCCAATCATATGGCCAAAACCAAGCACAACAGAACCAGACATTGAACCAAAGTGTTTCGAACCAAAATCAGGGCGGGCAGGGCCAACAGAGAAATGATCAGAGTGGAGGACATCGAGGGGGAAATGGGAATATTTTTGATACACATCCAAACACGTATTATAGCAGTAGCGGTGACTACACATCGGACGATGTGTTATTTTCGCGATAGGACAGCCCACGACAGGGGTCGGAACCAGTGTCTATTCCCGTGAATCAGAGAGGACCCTACGTAGAAATGAGAATCGGGAATAAGGAGTACCGTTTTCTTGTAGATACAGGGGCACAGAAGTTTTCGATAGACCACCACTTGGTTCCGGAGATACCACTGTCGGGGCAGAAGAATGTTTCTGTAGGGTTCGCAGGTACACCAGTAATTAACCCCATGTCCGAAGCTGTCCCAATTACAATAGGACCATTTATGGAGCAGTGTCCATTTCTTTTGACAGAGAATTGTGGAGAGAACTTGCTAGGATTAAATTTGGGGCAGTCATACATTGTACGGCAGACGGGGTGTTCCTCACGATGTGGCCTCACGATGCACCGGTGACGGAATTCATGTCAAAAGAGTTGCCAGAACAGTTAAGTGGAGTACCAACCTGTCTGTGGGCAATGCATGATAATGATGTAGGATGCTTGAAAATAGAGCCAGCAAAAATAACTCTGAAAGAAGGTGCAACACTACCACGAATTCCCCAGTATAAAATTTCTGTTGAAGGTGAGAAGGGATTGAAAAGCATTTTTACTGACCTGGTGAGATTGGGGCTGGTTGAGGAAATCGCAGGTAGCATGTGCAACAGCCCGATTCTTCCAGTTTACAAGAAAGGAGGCAATGAAGTACCCTATCGTTTCATAATTGATCTGCGCGCATTAAACAAAGTGGTAGACCCACAATTCCCTTTGGTCCCAGATGTCACAACAATACTTACAATGATACCGGCCACTGCAGAATACTTTAGTGTAGTTGATTTGAAGAACGCATTCTTTAGCATCCCAGTGGATAAAAGCAGTACATATCTGTTCGCGTTCACTCTAGGAGGTCGATCATTCACATTCACACGCATTCCACAAGGATATACAGAAAGCCCGAGCATTTACAGCAGAGCGCTAAAAGAGCAGCTAGCATGCTAGAATTACTGGAAGGTTGCGTACTCTTGCAGTACATAGATGACTTGTTATTAGCTGCTGACACGAAAGAGATTTGCAAAGAAAGTACTATATTACTCTTGACACATTTAGCGACCCATGGTCATAAGGCAAGTTTGAAGAAATTCCAGTATAATCAAAAGGAGGTGTCTTATTTGGGATACTTACTTTCGAAAGAAGGAAGAAGATTAACACCAGAACGTATAGAAAGTATTTCTAGTATGCCTATTCCAAAAACTCAAAAAGGAGTGAGAGCTGTAATAGGCATGGCCTCTTATTGTCGGCAGTGGATCAGTAATTTTGCGTTGATTGTGAAGCCGATGATAAAATTGACTAAAAAGGATGCAGAGATGCCTTTGCAGTGGGATGAGGAATGTCAGAAAGCGTTTGAGCAATTGAAAGTTGCATTGTGTGCTGCGCCAGTTTTAGGCACTCCCAACTATAAAAAGATCTTCAGACTATTTGTGAGTGAGAGTGAAGGATGTGCATTGGCGGTTTTGACACAGGAACAAGGTGGAAGAAATAAGCCATGCGGCTAATTTTCTTGCGCGTTTGACCCTGTAGCACGCGCACTACCACGATGTTTGCGATCCGTCGCAGCGGCTGCTGCGTCAGTGAAACAAACGGAAGGAATGGTATTGGGGCACACTTTAATTCTGATGGTGCCACATGCTATAGACGTTCTATTAAATAGGACGCAGACGCAACACCTCACCTCAGCTAGACTGGCAAGATATGAGCTCATCTTGTTTGCACCCCACATCCAAATTATGAGGTGTAGCACATTGAATCCTGCAGAATTAATGCCACTGCCCATAGCAGAAATTGGTGACAACGAATCACCACCCCATGATTGTTTAATGATCACTGAAGAAGAAACAAAGGGAAGGATTGATTTGAGCGATATCCCACAAAAAGAGCCAGATGGGGAGTTATTTTGCGATGGCTCTTGTTTTAAATTACCTGATGTCACATCAACGGCTGCATATGCAATTACTACCCTAAAGAGAGTTGTAGAGAGCAGAAGGATCCCCTACAATTCGGCACAAGCCGCAGAAATAATAGCACTGACCCGAGCCTGTGAACTCTCTGAGAATCTGAACGTAAATATTTATACTGACAGCCAGTACGCCTTTGGCGTGGTTCACAACTTTGGCTGACTTTGGGCTGAGAGGGGTTTCTTGACATCACATGGAGCCAGGATTCAGCATGGCCCTTTGATTGTGCGATTGTTGTCTGCGCTCACGTTTCCAAAGCGCCTAGCTATAGTAAAGTGCGAGGCGCATAAGAAAGTAACATGTAGAGTGGGAGAGGGAAACGCGTTTGCAGACAGGATTGCGAAACAAACAGCCACAGATTTGGGGAATAAAATGATGACAGTACAGACTGAGGAAGTACCTTGTATGATAGAGAATGGAGTTGCCACAGTCACAGAAATGCAGGCTGAGGCCACGACCGAAGAGATTCAGGGGTGGGCTAAGGGCTCTGCTGAGTTCGATTTGGAAGGATGTTGGGTGGCCAAGGAAACAAAGAACTGGATGTTGCCAAATTGTTACGTAACTGCAATGGTTATAATGGCGCATAGCCCTACCCACATTTGCGCAAAGAAAATGGTACAGCATTTATCCACAGTATGGAAGAATGAGCACATAAAAAAGAATGAAGAAAGGCTAGTGCAGAATTGTATCACGTGCCTGCAACACAATGTAGGAAAGGGAACCGTGACTCCAGCAGGTAGTTTCGGCCCACCCTCTATGCCGTTTGAGGTGGTCCATTTTGATTTCATAGAAATGGAAAGGTGCCAGAACTACAAGTATGTGTAAGTGATAATCTGTGCATTAAGCAAGTGGGTGGCGGCATATCCTTTAAAAGACTGTACTGCCATGTCCACAGCAAAAGTAATGCTGAAGGAGTATTTCTCCCGGTTTGGGTTGCCTCGTGTCCTCTGGTCAGACAACGGCCCCCACTTTGTGGGCACAGTAGTGCTACAGATCTGTGCAGGTCTGCAAATAGAGAAGAGATTCCACAGTTCCAGGCATCCCAGTTCTGCCGGGCTTGTGGAGAGACACAACAGAATCCTGAAGTCAAAGACTGGGCTCTCCCCTTATGAGATTATAATGGGGAGACCAGCAAATGTATGGTGCGCACCGCAGCCCAGAAAATTATGTGAGGTCGAGCATCCTATGTTAAGCACTTACTGTGGACTTTTAATACAAAAGTTGCGTTTGATTCATCAGCAGGTGCAGGAGGCGTTGCCGATGCGATATACAGGACCGGGGCACTCACTGGAGCCTGGGAGCTGGGTGCTAATCAAAAACTTTGAACGGAAGACAGCATTAGCACCCAGGTGGCCCCTATCAAGTACTTTTGGCAACACAGACGGCCATCCGAGTGGATGGACGCAAGGCATGGATCCATGCTACCCATGCCAAAAGGTTCCCAGCGTCACTGAAAACTTTGCCTGATACAGACGACGTGAAAAAGACAACGGTCTCGAAAACTAAAGAAACTGTTGCCAGTCCAGCGCCACAGCATCAGCCTGAGCGAGAAGTGAAAGTTGAAACAAAGCGCAAACGAGAAGTGAAACTCGAAACAGAGCCTGAGGAGGCTGCCAGTAAGGGGGAAGGGCGAAAAGTGCCCCAACGTTGTTCAGCGGAAACAACATCACTGCCGAACTACACAAACCCTGCATTGCAAACACGAGCAGAAACAACGCGTGCACCCCTTTGGCGCCCACCAGTTCTCGCGAATGCACCAAAGCCAGAGAAAGAAACTACATCATTGCCACGACGCCCATTGCTGCCCATCATTGTGCCACAGACTGACACTGAGCCTGATACTGGAAATGCAAGGGCACTATTCACGGATCAAACAATAGCAGGAGTGAATCGATATAATCTGCGGCCTTGACAGGCAAAGTGATCCACAGATCTTTGGTGCTTTTGTTTTTGGCCTTTGGTTCTACTCACGGACGGAGTAGGAACCAGGGGCATGGAGGAGAGAAGTGTGAGAATTGTGCAAGTCGGACGATTCAAAACTCACGGCTACTCAGTGCGCTTTTAAAGTACATGTGCCAGGAGCCAGAGCAGGACAAGCTGGACGCACATAAGTACTAAGGCTGATAGAGTACATGTGTCCTAAGCCAGAGCGGGACAAGCTGGATGCACATGGTACTCTATCAATAAAGAACTGTTCAGAAATCGTATGAGCAGTGGGAGAAAGAACAACTAATCTTGCTCGAGAGTGGATAAATGATCCAGGCTATGAAAAGACTGGCAGAATTGAACTTTTCTGGCATCAAGAATGAGAGACATTCACGACGAACTTCGCCAGCAAGAAGAAGGGCGATGAAGAACAAGTCAAGACCGGTTTCAGCCTCCTCCTGCACCCCTGCTGAAAAGATAATAGATTTAGAGACTGTAAATTTAGGGAAAAAGCATGGTAAAAGGAATAAGGTACTGATTTGGACATTGGTCCTATGTTTCTTAAGTATGATAGTACCAACAATAACAGCTATTACACTATGGTTCCTGGAGTACGTACACCCATTAGAAACACTTTTGCCCAAAACAGCTACTGAAAGCCCGGTTCATGTAATCACTGGTACTTTGCCCCCAATGGAAGAAAGACATAGAGAAGGTTACGGCAACAATACATTGTTGCTCATCATGAACATGACCCATGCGGTGTTAAAGAAAAAAGATTGCTGGGTTTGCGCCCATTTACCACAGCACGGTGGGAAAGGGATAGGCTGGTATGCACAACCATTGCCATTGATTTATTCCTGTGAAGTAACGTTAAGTGCAATGTTCTTTGGGAAATGGAACAAGAGTAATACAGGTCAGCTAGATGAGACCAATATGAATGAATTTGAGTAATCATGAGACCTGTGGGTTGTTCCATGTTCCAAAAAGCTTGCGTGTTTGCACTAGAACCCGTGAGAAAGAATACACGAAAAATAACAAGACTAGATAGATAACATAGGCAGAATAGACCAACCCCGCCAGCAGAAAGAACATCAGTAATGACATTTCGGATGAGGGATGAATGGAATAAAGATGCTGTGCCCCCTGCCTATACAGTGGATCACAGCCCCAAAACTGCTCCCCTATGTCTACAGAAAAAGGGTTCCTATAAAGTAGGAACGTTTAGCAACTGCATGAACACAGTGGGTTTAGAACATGAAATAGAACCCGTGTACCTGGGAGACCCTGTTTATTTTATATGTGGAGAAAAAGCATATCCATGGTTACCTACAAACTGGGGAGGTACATGCTACCTAGGTCTACTGTTTCCAGGAGTGTTCCTCTTGGAGACAGCAGAAGTAGCCAGACGAACAAAAGGTAGAACTCGAAGGAGTAGTGAGGATGGATATAGCCAAATCATTTATACCGTTCTTGTCCCAAATAGAAAATTCTTACAATATAAGAAAACTGTCTGGAATATTACAAAAAACAATAGATTCCACAACGGATATTTTATTGAATATGACGTTAGAAGAAAAAGGAATAAGACTGATGGCACTTCAAAACAGGATGGCTCTATATAATATTAGTTGATCGTGGGGGAGTTTGCAAGCTCGTAAAAACTGCATGCTGTGTGTATATAGATGACTACTCCCCTACGATATTTAAAGCGATCCGGAAATTACATGTCATAAATTCCACACTCTCTACTGAAGCAGGGGGTTGGGGGATAGAATCCTAGTTATGGGGATTATTGCGGTCTTGGGGATGGAAGTTAATTTCAATACTAATGATGGTACTCGGGATATTCATAACATGCTGCTGTTGCATACAATGCTTACCAATAATATGCACTGAAATAACTGATGGATGTACTAAGGGATGTATGCACATGGTGTTGAGAGGAAAACAAACGCATGGCCGGAATAACAGAGACACTGAGGAAACAAAAATAGTAAAACAATTCATGGCGATAGACATTAATGATGGAGATGATTCAGATGCAGATACCCCAGACTCCTCCTCAGAAGATGAGGATACAATGAATAAATAAGACGTTTGGCACACGGCCAAAAGGAGGGTTTGTCAATCTGGAAAAATGAATACCCTTCATTTGAATGATAGACGTAACTTGATGGCCGTGGGCCAACCGTCTTATGCACCGAATTATAGAAATATAAACTGCTATGCTTGACCGACGAGCAGCCATTTTAAATGTAGCAAGAATCGCCATTTTGCTTGTTAACCATTGCTCATTGCTTTCTGTCTAAAAACTGCTTTGCAGCTTGCAATTCTTGCGGATTCTGCTTACTCTGCTCAACTGTTAACATTGTTATCTGAATATGAAAGGACAAGGTTGCGGGACTGAAGAGTTTGCTGAAACTCCTCATGAGTAGCCCAGAGAGGAATGCCCACGCTCCCTCTCTGTAGCCTTGGGAGGAAGCTGGAGGGCATTTAATCACTTCACAGCTGCCAGCCAGTCTCGTACGATGGTAGAATATGTTAGAATAATACAGTTAAAGGCTTGAATTATGCTTCTTTTACGGCCCCCCTTCGCAAAACCCTTTAGAACGTGTCGGCTCCCAGGACACGAATCGTACCTCATAGATAGCAAAGCTTGGAATGTGGCTCTTCCCCCGTGTACAGATTGCTTCCAAGAACAGAACCACCGTGTTCTAAAAAATGCCTCTGCACTTTCTAAATTGCACATTGTTACTAGAATAGACATCGAAAGCATTATAATCGTCATACTCGTCGGATATGTCCATCGTCATCCCGAGTTCAAAGGAACTTAATACAGAGGGGTGTTGAACGTGACTTTGCTGATTGTATGATATGCATTTTGTATATATGTAACTGATGTACGTAATTCGCTCTCTTGCGTCCCTCGAGGTCTAGGAAACTCAAGTCGTGGGGCGTGAGATCAGAATTGGCCAATTGATACTATTTTTTGCTTGCAATAAACCCTAGCATTGGGAATTTGAAACCTTGTGTCTGGCGCATCTTTTCGTGTATGGTCATTGCCTTGTTTCCATAGCACGAGGGACACCTAGGGGCCCCTTTCACTCTCACATAGTGAGACAAACTATAATCACAAAAGAGATGGGTGGAAGGTTTTGACTGAATCTGAACCACTGGCATTGCTATGGGCAACCTTCCACACCACCGCTTTTTAGCCCGTCTGCGCATTGCAAAAGGGGTCCAGCCATATGGAAATCAGTCAGGTACTTCCACCATTGGTAGCAGCCCAGCCCAAACTGCTAGACCAGGTGCCCTCTGCATGGAAACACAAGCAACCCCGGACATGTTTCGGCCTTGTTGGGCCTCCTCAGTGAGGTGCAGCTTGGTTCACAATGGTGCAGCGAGCAATGGACCCACGTCTGGGCATACCCTCTCTCACATAGTGAGACAAACTATAACCACAAAAGTGATGGGTGGAAGGTTTTGACTGAATCTGAACAACTGGCATTGCTCTGGGCAGTAGTTCAGATTAAATCAAAACCTTCCAACCATAATTTTTTGGTTTCACTTACATTTATAACATACAGGTGTGTACAGTAAAACTGTACGACATTTGATATGTAACCAATGTTCGTACAATTATAATGTACTAATATGTATGCTAAACAGTACGAATAGCATAATCAACGTACAACAGAGAAAATATTAAACCAACAATACGCAATCTACAGCTTAAAAACTATACGCTTCACACCATAATCGTATTCATATATACATAATGTTACTTTAAAATGCATTCTTATTGGGCACATATGCTTTTCAAAGTGTATCCCATTTTCATAATAATATACTTTCTATAATTACTCATGTATGCTTGATAATAATGTAATGTATGTAGCACTGTATACATTGTGATGAATCCAATGGAGTCATCATGGATTCTCTGGTGGGAGCCTCCTCCCATGTGGCCAGGGGATGGCAACCCCTACCTGATCCTGATCCTGGAGGCGGCTATATGAGGGAGGATCACATGGGAGGGGATAACAACCAGGGAGATCTCATGACTTCATTGAATGGGATGCAGTATTCCACCCTTTCCCATGAGGAAGACCCTATGACAACTAAGACCTTAATGGCCGATTGTCAGCTATTGGTTCCCCCTTGTAGAGGAAGTTAAGAAACGTTTTCTCTACATCATTCTGGTCAGGCCCCCACCTTTGACTCAAACACCCACAACTCACACATAACACCTTTTGTTTCTGATGTGCATTTTAATCTCTGCGAGTTAAAGGTCCAGTGACATCCACAGACAACTCCCATAACCACTCAGGTACGGAGAAGGATGAGGGAGTTTGTGCAAAGTGAAAGGAGCTTGAAGTACAACATGCAGGCTAGTTGGGTTTCCAAGCCTTCAGTGTGCTGGACATTTAAAGATGGCAACCACACTATTGGATCGAGCAGTGCAGGAGAAGACGTTTAATCCCAGGCTGAGGCAAATGAACGCGAGGCACATGGACATCCGTGGCAAAACGGCAAAGGCTGCCAGGACAGGGGGTGAAATGCCACGTGCGAGCAAGAAGGGTCGTGGAGACGCCAGGAGCCGTGCAGGAGCGCCTGGATGTTGGGCCTCTCGAAGAGGCAAAGTTCTCCAGCCCGGGTCAAAAAGGAAAGCAGGAACCTGGAAGTACGTCTGCACACTCCAAAGTGGAAAGCGGGTGAAGAACCCACACTGCAGAGGCGCAAGCAGGATCGGAGATGCTGGAAGGAACCAGTGAGTCTGCTCAAAGCATCTAGGGAACCCAGGGCATTCCGACAAGTGCGCCAACAATTGTTTGAATAGTATGAAATTGCTGATGCAGAGAATACCCTAAGTTTGTTTGAATGCAGTCAAGGCAAAGTACAAATTCAACACCCAAAGAGAAGAAGGTTTGAATGCAGACAAGGCAAAGTACAAAGGAAAAACTCAATCCAGTACAGATGCATGAGATGCCAGTGTAGCGGAGAAGCTCGAGCAAATGTTACCATAGACAGATATACCACGCATCTCACTGTATATACTATTGTGGTATCGCCAAAGAACTGTAAAATGCATAAGAAGTCTTGGCAGGCGAGTACACCAGGCTGCTGAAATTGTATATAGATTCCTGGCAGGGGAGTATACCAAGTGATCTCAGAAACCATAAAGAGAAGCCCTGTCAGGCAAGTACACCAGGCAGCTGAAACTGTTTGAAGATTCCTGGCAGGGGATTATCCCAGGCAATCTGCAAAGTTACAAGACATTCTACAGAAAGATTGTAACAGAACTTTTTGCTTAAACAAGAACTTTGTGAGTCCAGTGAAGATACAAAGTGTCAGGATGCTCAGGTCCAAGGCGCAGGAGCGATGCAGAACCAACAACCCCCTCAATGGTCAATTACACAGACCTCCTCGACCAGAGCGGGGAAGGAGGGTTAGGGTCTCGATGTTTGGATAGTTAGGGGGGCTGTAGGGTAACTGGATTGAGGGATAGGGAGAGATTATGGATGGGACTGGGGATTTAGGGTAGAGGCGATGATTGCACACTTTTGTTTAGCCAATGTTTTGGCTGGCACATTAGAGGGGCTGCTGTTCCAACACCTTTACATGTAAAGGTGTTCCCCTTCACACATTATTAAAGAATCTAACATGAACCTGTTAACTTCAACATAAGGGTAGACCACAATATCACTGATGAGTATCAATCACAGGCGTGAGCCCATGTACATTAACACAAGGATTAGTCAACATGCATTTGCACACTTAGCTTTTTTCAGTCTTTAAGTCCTGTCCTGCAAGAGCTGTCGAGTCCTGTGCCACGTCCTTGAAGTCTGAGGGTCTGGTTCAAACTAAAAGAAAACAAAAGACAAGCATTAGCGTATGCTTTCAAGTTTGGTGGTCACTCGCTCCTCACAACACATTCAACACACATCCTGCACTCGGTGTGCTTAAGGCTTTCAGATTCCGTTGGTGTGCGCTGCCGCACGTGGCTTGTGACACCTAATGTTAGCTGTTTGCCCAACACGGTCTTTCTTCAGACCGACTGTACATAAACAACGCACTTTCGTCTCATGCGCCTTCTGGGCGTAACGTTCCACAAGGCGAAAACACTCGGAACTCCAAACAAACACCAAGCTGCCTTGGTTTCAATTATCCTCTGTACAAATGCAATGCTTTCCCAAAAACCCCGCCCACTTAGCTCTGTTTGGTGGCGCAGGGGCTCTAGAGGGGCTGGTAAATGCCCCCTGCGCTTTCCCCCTCACTCCCTCAGACTCCATTGGCTAAGCGGTACTTATCTTACAAGAGCGAGAGGCCGGATCGCTGCTCCGGAGGCTCTGGGCCCCTCGCGTGTGATTTCCTCAGAGCTGCTGGGCACACGTCCTGTCTCTTCAAAGTCTCAAGCACAAGCCCTGTGCCTCGGGACTTGCGCATGCGCGTTCGCGCGCCACACCCAACACGGCTTCCTATTGGCTCGCGGGCCCGCAAGGCATGCTGGGTAGTGTAGTCCTGGCGTGCCTTTTGCTGGGTCTTGTAATTTTTGAGTGCCTTTTGCCTACAGAAAGGGCAAAGCAGTCGTCTATAAGGCTGTAAGCCCTCAAACAAAGGTTTTTTTACAGGCTCAAGTCCAACAGCCCCAATAGTCCTTGGTCCATGCCCAATCCTGCCCCTGACAGCACTCCCCCCCCCCCACGGAAGACAGGGCCTCCAGGTTTATCAGGGTAGTTTTTATGAAAAGTGTGCAATAATCTTGGGGCATGCACATGATGAGAGGGTTCCCAGGAGCGATCCTCCGGTCCATACCCCACCCAATCGATCAAATAATAGATTTGTCCATTTTTCTGCTTCTTAGAGTTTAAAATGGCCTGGACCTCGTATTCTGGTTCCCCTTGTACGAGCACTGGAGGTGGTTGTTGAGCAATTACGCCATGGGGAGCTTGTTTCAATAGTGACGTGTGAAAAGTGGGGTGATTTTTCATCTGGGGCGGTAATGCTAGTCGGACTGCCACCGGATTAATAACTTTCTCGATACTGAATGGGCCTAAGTAGCAAGGTTGTAATTTCTTGGGGCCCTCTAATCGTAAATTTCGGGTGGACAACCATACTTGGTCCTTTTTGCGATACAATGGGCTGGGGCGTCGACGTTTGTCGGCATAGGTCTTACATGTATTTTTAGCCTTTAAGAGATTACCCTGTACCTCCTTCCAAACCTGCTCAATACCGACCCTTTGTCCTGACAGTGTAGGCAGCTCTGCTTTTGCTGTTGGGACGGATAGAGGTAATATCCGTGGATATCTTCCATACAGGCAAAAGAAAGGGGATCGTTTTGTGGATGAGTGAACAGCATTGTTGTATTATAATTCTGCTAGCCAAGTGTGTTGGACCCAGGTTGTTTCTCTTCCCGCGGCCAAGCAACGCAGGAATTGTTGAAGTCCCTGGTACACGCGTTCGGTCTGGCCGTCTGTTTCAGGGTGATAGCCCAAAGACAATCCGACTTCCATACCTATGATGTTACAAAACTGGCGCCAGAACCTAGAGGTGAACTGTGGACCCCTGTCAGTTATAACACGACATGGGAGTCCATGGAGGCGGACCACGTTCTGCAGGAACAATTCCGCAATTTCCCTGGCCGTCGGGACCCCTTTACAGGGAATAAAATGAGCCATTTTAGAGAAGGTGTCCACAAACACTAATATGGAAGTATAACCTTCTACCTGTGGGAGTTCTACTATAAGGTCCATGGTAACAGTATGCCATGGTATAGTAGGAGTTGGCAAGGGCCGAAGAAGACCCGCTAGTTTTTGATGATCGGCCTTATTTTGGGTGCAAATTGCACATTTTCGTACATATTGCTGGACATTATGTCGCAACTTCGGCCACCAAACATGCCTTGCCACTAATTCTAGTGTTTTTGCCTTACCGGGATGACCCGCTAGAGATGAATCATGGCACCATGACCTGGCTTTTTCTTGCAGTTGGGTTGTGGGCAAGAAGAAAGATTGCGCACGATAGGGGAGCCCGTCTACAATGGCATGCTGTGGATCTTGTTTGCACCATTGATGAAGGTCTTGCATGGAAAACTCTTTCTGAACGCTCTCAAAAAGGTTAGGGGTTAAGCCCACTATTCTTGTCAGAGGAACTATTGGCCGGGACACAGTCTCTACTTTTAACACTTTCTCCGGTTAGCATGACAAAATATCAGCCTTCCGATTGTTAGTTCCGGGTCTGTAAGTAAGAAAATCAAACTCGGCGAAGTATTGGGCCCAACGCAATTGGCGCGGGCTCAAGGTCTTGGCAGTTCTAATAAACTGGGGGTTGCGATGGTCGGTAATTACCGTCACAATGTGACGTGCCCCCATCAAATAATGCCGCCATTCGCTGAAAGCTGCCTTTATGGCCAATAGCTCCCGGTCGGCAATGATGTAGTTTGTCTCAGCGGGGAGCAATTTTCTTGAATAATGGGCCACAGGATGTAATAGGCCTGTCTGGGGATCTCTTTGGGACAAAACGGCCCCTAGAGCATAACTAGAAGCATCCGTTTCTACCACGAATGGCTTGGACAAGTCTGGGTGCTTTAGTACCGGTGCATCGGTAAAGGCCTTCTTAAGACGTTGAAATCCCTGCCCGGCCAAGGTGTTCCAAACGAATGGGCAACCCTTACGTAGGAGTCTCGTGATCGGAGTGACCAATTCCGAGAAATTCTTGACAAAACGTCTGTAAAAGTTCGCCAAACCTAAAAAGGATTGCACGTCCTTTACATTGGCTGGGGGGGCCCAATCCAGAATGGCCTGCACCTTCTTGCGGTCCATTTGTACGCCTGTCGGGGTAAGGTAATACCCTAGGAATTCCACAGTGGTCCGGTGCAATTCGCATTTTTCTAGTTTGGCGTAGAGGTGATGTTCCCTCAGCTTCTGTAAAACAGCGCGTACGTGCTGGACATATTCCTGGAGGCTATGAGAGTAGATGAGGATGTCGTCGATATACACAACGGCGCATATGTCCAAATACTCGCGAAGAACCTCAGCTAGTAAGTGTTGGAATGCAGCGGGTGCGTTACATAGACCGAATGGCATAACCTGGTATTCATACAATCCGAATTTTGTTCTGAAGGCGGTTCTCCATTCGTCACCTTTGCGCACCCGCACCAGATGGTATGCGCCACGAAGATCGAACTTAGTATAGATAACCGCGTCCCTAAGTGATCTAGAAGGACTGGGATAAGGGGAAGCAGGTAACGGTTCTTGATGGTTATCCGATTTACCCCGCGGTAATCTATACAAGTCCGAAGCTCCCCGGACTTCTTCGGTACGAAGAACAGAGGCGAAGATACCGGCGAGTTAGAGTGTCTTATAAAGCTATTTTGTAAATTGGTTGCTATATACTCCCGGAGGTGTTCGTTTTCGGCCTCGGTTAAGGCGTATATACGGCTGCAAGGTAATGTTGCCCCTGGCTCCAAGTCTATTCGGCAATCGAATGGCCGATGAGGGGGTAAGGATTCGGCGGCCTTCTTATTGAATATGTCTACAAAATCGGTATATTCCGCAGGTAGCTCCTCAGGGCGCACCTCGGGTTGGTTACCCGTAACACTTGCAATGCGAAGGGGCGACTGCATCAGTTGTTTACAATGCTCTAGACAATAAGGAGAATTCAAATTAACCAACCCGGTGGTCCACTGGATCTGGGGATCATGCTTTCTTAACCAAGGCAATTACATCAAAGCAATGCTTTCCCAATGCCCATTTCTACATTTTAAGGCCACTGTGTGTTATTGGTCCGGAGCATAGAGGTGTACCATCTAACGCTCGCACGTGCTCGGGTTTAGTTTTTTGTCGTACCGGAATACCCAGCTTAACCGCAAACTTGGCATCTATGAAATTGCCCGTTGCCCCTGAGTCAATTAACATGGTAACCTCTTTATGCAGCCCCCGGAACCCTAGACACCCACTTAGAGTGACATGTGGGGCAAAATTGGGACAGCCTTCAATTGGGGCCCTGCTATCAGTCAGGCTCGAACGGGTGACCCCCACTACCGATGAGCCGAGGCGTTTCCCTGAGTTTTGGGTTTAGTGGGACATTCTCGGACAAAGTGTCCCGACTTCCCACAATACATGCATATCCCATCGTTCCTCCTCCGTTCCTTTTCTTCTTTAGACAGGGGACCTCGAACAGAACCGATTTGCATCAGTTCGTCACCATCAGACTTGTCTACTGTCCCTCGCAATCCTTTAAATTGGTCCAACCGTACTACAGCATGTGCCTCCCCTCTTCTCTTGTCCCCCCCGCCGTTCGGCTAAACGATGATCTAAACGCATGGCTACATCGATCATATCCGAGCACTCCCAGGGTTGGGGATCAACCTGGGCGATAAGGTCCTTAATATCATCCCTTAGCCCCTGATAAAACAAGGACATGCTTTTGTCGCGTGGACACTCGGCTTCGGCCACTAATCGGTTGAACTGCATGACATATGTCACCAATTCTTTGTTACCTTGCCTCAAGGCTAGTAATTCCTGATCCTTACACAAAGTGGCAGCCTTCCAATTAAATATCTTCTCAAACTCACTGAGAAAATCATCCCAGTCGTACAGGACAGTATTGTCCTTCTGAACTAAAGGGTTAGCCCATGCTGCGGCATCCCCTGTAAGGTATGAAATGACAAATGCAGTCCTAGACTGATGTGACCGGAATGCTTCAGGTTTTGTGAGGAAGTGAAGACGACATTGAGTTATGAAAGTCGAGAATTTCTGTGGGTCTCCTGAATACCGCTCAGACAGTGCTAGGGGAACAACTGGGTCTGGGGTAACTTGTAAAGAAAGAGGAAAGAGGATCCAAACTGGAACCCTCCCGTCCCCTGCACACCGTAATGATGCGTCAATATGATGCCTTAATGTCAATTCAAGAAAAATATAGTAGATGTATACATTGCACACATTTCAATAGAAAAGAACAGATTTAATTAAAGTTAATGATGCAGTCCATTCTTTGAATGTAGAAAACAAGTATTATTTATTCCAAACGCAAAAGCCAGAGAATGTTCAGTTCATTGAGGAAGGCTGACGCGTTTCGAGAAGTATATTCTCTTCTTCATGAACCAGAGATCATGTGCAAGAACTAAATGTAAACAATGTAGAGAAAATAAAGAGAAGAACAATCAGGATAGTGTAGCTACCAAATCAATTCCACAACCAATCTAGTATTTATCATCATGTAGTCAAATTCTACCAATAGAATGACACATAAAGTGTCTCAACAATCATATTGACAACAAAATATCGTATTTTAAAAAAAATAACACAGTTCTAGATTGAGTTATATCCAAAGCCACAAGCAACCAGAACAAGAGATGACCAAATGGTCATTTGTCAAGGGGGAGGTTCAATGAGAATGAAAAAGAAGGCTGGAAAAAATGCTCACCATGACTAAAGCAGTCCTTTGTGCTAGTGCGTTAAGAGGTGGCTCTGCATAAACAGAGGATTCAAACGGGCAGTGAATCCTAAAATTGTTCAGCGATGAGCTGCAATGAATAATGCAGATAATCTATTGTCAGTACGGTTTCTTAGAGTGGTAACAAGGTTGGTATTAGTAAAAAGGACAATCACTCACCCTGGTGAGGTGAGTATCCGTCTACGAGCGTCCGGATTCTTGTCAGATGGGTGCCGTGAGCGGCGTGTGGTCATAACTTGGGGTAACTTGTACCTGTACTGGTGCTTGACCCGGCAATGGAGAGGTTTGAGCTGCCAGACTGCGCACTTGCGCAGACAGGGTCATAATCCTGTCTGGACGCAGCCAACTCCCCCTGCAGGTCCTGCAAGGCTTTGGCAATTTCTTCCATGACTGAGATGGGGGCTGGCTACACCACTCAGGCGCCTGAATATTCTGTGGGCTTGTGCTTTTGTCAGGATGCTCAGGTTCAAGGCGCAGGAGCGATGCAGAACCAACCAACCCCTCAATGGTCTCTGTGCCTGCAAGTCGAGGCTTACACAGACCTCCTCGACCAGAGCGGGGAAGGAGGGTTAGGGTCTCGATGTTTGGATAGGTAGGGGGGTTGTAGGATAACCGGATTGAGGGATAGGGAGAGGTTATGGATGGGACTGGGGATTTAGGGTAGAGGCGATGATTGCACACTTTTGTTTAGCCAATGTTTTGGCTGGCACATTAGAGGGGCTGCTGTTCCAACACTTTTACATGTAAAGGTGTTCCCCTTCACACATTATTAAAGAATCTAACATGAACCTGTTAACCTCAACATAAGGGTAGACCACAATATCACTGATGAGTATCAATCACAGGCTTGAGCCCATGTACATTAACAAAAGGATTAGTCAACATGCACTTGCACACTTAGCTTTTTTCAGTCTTTAAGTCCTGTCCTGCAAGAGCTGTTGAGTCCTGTGCCACGTCCTTGAAGTCTGAGGGTCTGGTTCAAACTAAAAGAAAACAAAAGACAAGCATTAGTGTATGCTTTCAAGTTTGGTGGTCACTCGCTCCTCACAACACATTCAACACACATCCTGCACTCGGTGTGCTTAAGGCTTTCAGATTCCGTTGGAGCGCACTGCCGCACATGGCTTGTGACACCGAATGTTAGCTGTTTGCCCAACACGGTCTTTCTTCAGACCGACTGTACATAAACAATGCGCTTTCATCTCATGCGCCTTCTGGGCGTAATGTTCCACGAGGCGAAAACACGCAGAACTTCAAACAAACACCAAGCTGCCTTGGTTTCAATTATCCTCTGTACAAATGCAATGCTTTCCCGAAAACCCCACCCACTTAGCTCTGTTTGGCGGCGCAGGGGCTCTGGAGGGGCTGGTAAATGCCCCCTGCGCTTTCCCCCTCACTCCCACAGACTCCTTGGGCTAAGCAGTACTTATCTTTCAAGAGCGAGGGGCCGGATCGCTGCTCCGGAGGCTCTGGGCCCCTCGCGTGTGATTTCCTCGGAGCTGCTGGGCACACGTCCTGTCTCTTCAAAGTCTCAAGCACAAGCCCCGTGCCTCGGGACTTGCGCATGCGAGTGCCACACCCATTACGGCTTACTATTGGCTCGCGGGCCCACAAGGCATGCTGGGTAGTGTAGTCCTGGCGTGCCTTTTGCTGGGTCTTGTAGTTTTTGAGTGCCTTTTGTCTACAGAAAGGGCAAAGCAGCCGTCTATAAGACTGTAAGCCCTCAAACAAAGGTTTCTTTACAGGCTCAAGTCCAACAGCCCCAATAGTCCTTGGTCCATGCCCAATCCTGCCCCTGACACAAAGGAACTGTTAGTCAAAGAGACTCTTTCACCATCCTATTTAAGAATCATGGGGTAGGAGACCACCCTCTAGATCCAAGGGTCTTTACCTTGGAGAACATTTTCGTTGGAGTCATTCTAATACTTTTGGCTTTTTACTTGCACCCCTTTGTTGTTTTGTTTATAGTGTGAGGGTCAGGATAGGATGTTTTGGAAGTAAGGATGACTTTTCAGTTATTGACATCCTGACACGGGCAGATCCTTAGTTTTGGTTTCTAGGTAGGGAAATTCCTCTTTGCAATAGGGCTAGAGAGGCATTCTCCCAACCCATTCCTGTTTAATTAAATGTCTTTACCTGAAACTATGACAACTTTGTGTATGGCTTTGATTTCTGATCCCTCACAACATGCAGTAGCATGCTATTCATTTTATATGCTTCATACACTGTATAGCTTTTCCGGTGTGTATGCAAAACGTTATCCATTAGGCTTATTTAATATTTGACAAATGTCCTTACAAGTTATAACGTACAAGTGTGTACGCTAAACACTACGAATAGCATTATCAATGTACAATTAAAAATAAACATTGACACAACAACACGCAATCTACAGCTTCACATCATACGCGTAATCATGTATACATAATCTTACCTTAAAATGCATTCATATTGAGACCTTAAGCTTTTCAAAGTGTGCCCCTTTTTCATGATAATATACCTTTAATAATTACTTATTTATGCTTGATGTAATGTTCGTAGCACTGAGTACATGTGATACTCTTTACCGCTTCAACAGGTGTATAGGCCAAACCGTACATATAACATCATCGGCATATAATGTTACATTTGTATAATGTCTAATTTCCTTTGAACTCTTGTTAACCTTGTAAAATATCTTGTAACAGCTTCAACACATGCATATGTTAAATAGTATGTATTACAACATCAGCGTACAAATAACAAAACATACCCACATTAAACATAATATACAGCTTGTAAAACTGTACGCTTAAACTACTAAGCAGAGTAATTCCAACATAATCTTGTAATATGCCACTTACTGATTTTAACATTTTGCATATTACATATTTTACACTAATAAATAAATGTACTCATGTTACTATTATTACATTGTCATTAGCATACACATATTTTACAATTATAACAACATGTCTTGTTTTTTAGAGGTGAAACATCAACATTAAGAGAAGATGAAAATGCAATTCAACCAAATATTGGGAAGAAAAAACAATATAAACAGAATAATGCATCTTCCAAGTATAATTTATTGTAAAAAGAAATAAAAACATATACAACTAAAACTTGCAAAGTTAACAAAAGTAAAACCAAATTGTGTTTTAACCAATGCATTTAAACTACAGTTGTGTTGTATTACAACACATTTAATAATAACATAAACGTAACACATCATCCCACTATATAAAAATGCCCTAAGGCAATCATAAAAAAGGTAAAACTAATTTGTGGTTTGTGATGCTGAAAATGCCTTTTGGAGGGACAGGGGCCCCCTAGTCATTGTCCTGTTTGAGAAACCTGATGGGATTTACCTCGCAAATCCCTTATTCAGGTGGCCAGGACACAGCCATCGCTGTTGGATCCAGTTCCTGGGGGTGGACCAGTGGCGGAGGATCACCTGCACAGGGGAATCCAGGGTTATGCTTGCGAGAATATTCAGGAAGAGGACGAAATCCCTGAGGCCTTCATAGGTTACAATACATCTGCCTCCCCTGCCCATTAAATCTCTCCTACCGAGATCCAATAAATTCTCCATACAAAACCCATCCTCTAACATCTCTAACCCGCTTGCATCCCATACACACAACCCTGGACATTCTTTTCCATATTCCTCTGGTTATTTTGTCCCGAACACCCAATCTACTATGACAGAACACTACTATTCCCACAATCCCCCCATGTTCTGTTCTCCATCCGGTCATTCTCGTCCCTTTCACAAACCTTCCCTATCCCGTCCTGCAGGATACTCTGACACTTCAAACCCTCCCCTTTCCAAAACAAAGACTATAATTCCCGATAACACTTTATCCCCATCTTACCACACAGAACATGTAGAAGCTCTACCTCTCCCCTTTTCCGACACCAAAACTTTTTTCAAATGTAGAAAACAACAGACTTGTAATAAAACTGTTTACCTGACATGTCCCAACCCCAACGTCAGGCAAAGTCAGGCAATTAACCTGAATCACACACACCTGACGGCGCTTTCCTTTCCCCAAAGGGATAAAAGGTGGAGCAAAAGAGCACAATACAAGAAAGGCGAGAATGGCAGACAGCACAACGAGATGACTAATCAGGTGTGGCAGTTCAAGAGAAGGAGAAAGGAGGCAGGAATCGAGAGGGTGGCGAGAAGAGAAGTGACCTTCCCCTTTTCATTCCAGGCCGGTGGAACCTTCGAGCAGAAAGACATAAGACTGCGAACAATAGTACAATTGTCCTGCAGCAGATGTCAACGGTACACGGTGCAAGCCTACAGCGATAAGTAGGAGCGAGGGAAGCTCTTGTGCCTGTGGTACCGGCCTTGACTCTGGAGAAGAGAAAAGCCAAGCGGTTCATCACAGCCGCTGAGTCGAGGGGAGAACCGATAAGAACTGGGCTGTGTTGAGTGAGAATCGCAAAGTGGCAAGTTTGAACCATGTTCAGTGAACTGTAAAAGAACGGTAAACAGTGTTAAGGGGAGAACAGCTGCAGAGGGAAACCGGCACCACGTGGGTGCAAACTCAAGAGACTCAGGTCGATCCCCATCTGAGAGAAACTACAGATACCAGAAGGCCATAGGCGGGCCACCAAAATAGATCAAAGTGGTCATACTGAGGGTCAAGCAAAATCCCCATACAATTGAAATACTTTGATCTACACACTGTGTGAAAGAATGTAAGGGATGTGAATCCCGCAAGCATTGCAAGAGAAAGTATTGAACCGGCAAGAGTGAATCCGAAGGAGGGATGCCAGTAAAGAGGGACACAGTTTAAAGTCCCACGAAACAGTGGGCCTCATTACGAGTATGGAGGCAGCCATGCCCTTAATAAGGGCATGGCTGCCTCCCTACCGGGTCCCAGTACCGGGTTCCTTCAATGAGGAATAACCGGGTCATTCCGACTTTGGAGGACCCGGTAATTCCTCCTTGAAGGAACCCATCCCCATTCCCATTTGAGCCCCCATAGGGCTCAATGGGAATGGGGAGGGAGCTAATAACGGGACCGTTATTAACAGCCCGTTATTAGCTCCCTGTTCCCCTCGCGGGACCCGCTAAGGACTCCTGGTTTTACCAGGCGTCCTTACCGGGTCCCGCAAAAGGGAACCTCGTAATAGGCACCCCGGTAATGAAGGGTGCCGGTCCCGTACCGGCACCCTTCATTACGGGAGCACCATGCTTATAATGAGGCCCAGTGTGTTGACAGACGTGAACCCGGCTGAGGAATGTCCACTAGGTGAACTGTTTGAAAAGACATTGAGAAATCAAGGGAACTGAATCCTGCTAAGAGATGAGAAAGCAATAGTGAACCCGGAGGAGGGAAGCTGAGATTTGAAAAGGGTCTGAGCCCGATTGAGGGAGATCCAGGGATGAAGCTATTACCCAAGTAATGGCAGTCAAGAGGGGTCAGAGTCTGACCGAGGGAGATCCAGGGGTGAAGCCATCACCCAAGTACTGACAGTCAAGAGGGGTCCAAACCTGACCAAGGGAGATCCAGGGGTGAAGCTATCATCCAAAGTTCATCGAGAAGAGGACTGATATATAAATTGAGGAATATGATAAGTGAAGGGTCAGTGCCCAGAAGAGGGGGACCCAGGGGTGAAGCCATCACCCTACATGAACTGTGGCTAAGAATTGAGAAGGGGCAGCGTCCAGGAGAAAGCGACCACTAGGTGAAGCCACGTGAACTGTGGTTAAGAATTGAGAAGGGTCAGTGCCCAGAAGAGGGAGACCCAGGGGTGAACCATTATTACCCTAACAAACTTTCATTTGGTTAAAGGAACATTGGTTTTGCTATCAAGTCCTCGACAGCAAGAGACTTTCAAGTGAAACAAGACTTGGCCACTGAAGGCCCTGAGAGCTGGAAGCAGATCTGTCGTCTCATGCTAGGGAAGCTCGAGCATGTGCCGTGCTCCAAGATCCCACCTTACCCTGTGCTCAAAACGTGGGGAAGGGATACCCAGGCTACCACATCCTGACATATTATTGGAGAACACTTCTTTCGTTTCTTGAAAACTATCCCAGACCCTTTTTCATATTAGTTGTAAGGTTTGGCAATAGGTTTCTTAGTATAGGCCCTTTTATTTGGCACAACACCACTAGGACTGCCTTATTTTTCATTTGATGGTCGACACTTGCTCCCATCTTAGATTTAGGTTTGATTAGACCTTTTTCCAACCTGCATACAGCATTCATTTTTCAATAAAAACTCTTGAACCGTGATCACTTGTGTCTGTCTTACTTGTTGCCACCACAAGTTCCTTACACCTACCACTTCTGTGTGTGTGTTTTCTGTATGTTTTCTGCCACTGAGGCCCAGCCTGGACCTCTGGCGGTGCAGCTCTTCATGTTTCCTTTTGGTGAATAACACCCATAGGATACCCTTATGGCACCCGTGGGTGAGGGTACACCCTTGTACCCCTAGTGTGTGTTTTTGGGCACCTGACTGTTGCCCACAGAGCAGGGTATGGGCTTGTTACAGCTACATGCTGACTTGGCAGTGGCTCTGAGTGTCCTCCATTTTTGGGACACCCAGGCTCTGCCATAGGAATAAATGGATTCCTGAACAAAGACAAGTTGGCTATTGTAGCCTCTTGGTTTCTATTGCCTTTAACCCTTGTTTCCCAAAGTCCTGGGAAGTCCTGACTCTGTCCCCTTCTCCCTGACTGGCTGTTGGGTGGAAGGACCATAAATGGCTCTGGGGCTGCCTCCTGCCAGACTGGCTGGAGCCTTCCTAGGGGCTGTGTTCTAGGTACACCATTGGGGTGGGACCTGTATAAATGGAGTATGAAGGCAATTCATATTCTGTGTTGTGGGTGTCTTGTTTTGGTTGTGTGACCCAATGCCTGGGCCAGCCCTGACTGAAAATGGAGTGAATGCAATGTAGTGCTCTGACAGGCTGGCTGCTTACTCCAATCCACATTCTGTGTTATGGGTGTCTGGCCTTGGTTGAATGGCCTGAATGCCTGTGAGCCTGAGTGGTTGCCTGCATGCATGAATGCACTCATGTATGATTGACTGACTACACCTGGCTCAGCCAGAGTGAATGGGGAACAAATGTGTATAACTAGTCCCCTTGCTCACCAATACGTTCTGAAGGTGAAGCCGAAACCTGAAGTTTGAATCCTGGGTCCAGTCGGAGGAAGGCATCTGCAGCTGCATTTCTTCAAGGAATCCAAAGACTGCTGAGCTGACCCAAGGACAGATTCAAGAGAGGACCTGGATAGGTGACCTCTTCCCGAGCTACGAGGGACCATCGTGCATGTGCTGTTCTTCTTCCGAAGTACCCTGGAAGCCAGTCCTGTGTGCCTGCCGTCCTGAGAAGGGGTCTTTGTGAGTCCAGAAGAAGAGTACCTGGACCTCTTGATCTGAAAAAGTCCATTTGTGTTGCCCAGGGTCCGAAGGAGTGTTCCTGACTGCTGGAAGCTGGATTGCTTTATGTCAACCAGAAGAGGGGGTACCCTGGCATAGTGCTGCTTGACACCCGGAACTGCAAAAATTAAATCTGGTTGACGAATCCTTCAAGGGACATCCCTGACATGGCATCCGACCACTTTTTCCCACCGAAGATTCATGCTCGCTGTGTGCACTAGAGTGTCCGGCGGTTGTTGTCCCGCCACCAAAATCCAAAGAAGACATCCCGAGGGTCCAGACTTGGTGAGGGTCCGCAGTCCAGTCCAGTGGTCGAGTCAAGGTCACCAGAAGCCATCCAGAGGTCTGTGCTGTGGCTGCAACACTGAAGAATCGGAAGTCGGTAAACTGTGGAATCCTGAAACACGACACCTACTTCTGCCACTGCACCCGTCGCTACTGAAAGTCATCCAAGGTCCTCCAGGCAACCTGGCCTTGTTGAGGTACACAGCAAGTTTCCCCTCTGGGGAGCATATGTAGCCAGAGTAACGACCCACCAACAGAAACAACCGCAAAGACCGAAAGTGCTGCCTTTCCGACATCCCAGCGACTCCTTCTTCCAAAGGGGGCCCATCCTCGAGGGGTTCCGACGAGTAAAGCCAAGAAACTCCATCACTTCACCTGCCAAGGCACCAAAGCTATTGTGACGAGGAAGAGCATCTTCCAGCCTCAGGAATCATCCAAGGGTGCCAGATTCGTCCTGCATCCTGTTCTCCTGTGGCATCTCAGGTACTTTGGGGTGGTGGGACCTGTAGAACTTATTTGGACTGGGCCTAATATACAAGATAAAGTACAACCTAACTTTTCCCTTTCCGGTTGCCCCAGTGGGGGATCCTCACACAGTATTACTATTTGAGTCTAAAGAAAGTATACTGTCTATGTTCTGAAAGTAACCTGCCTTTTTTCCTTGATCTATGAAGTTACACCTTATTGTATAGTGTGGTAGCACATAGTGTATATATTGTTGCCAGTATTAAGATAGTGTTGCCAAAGTACAAAGTGTGTTATGTATTGATGTGTATTTGTACTTGAACCTTATTTATCTAAATCTTGATGGCAGCAAAAGCCTAAGTTATCAACTAACGTAGTGTGTGGACATACCTTTGTGGGGGCTTGGGGATTCACTGTACTTAAGAACCAGCCTGCATCACTTCTTGAGAGTTTAAACCTGGCTGCTCGTCCAACGTTACCAATTGTGAGCCTTGGCTGGGGTGCTCTGTGCTCCTGCCCCAACCAGTCAGGGGCAGAAATACAGATAACACACCCCCAGTCTTTACAGGGTTAAACAAAGGCCAAACAAAATTGAGGTTTCTCTCAAAAAACACATTTGGGCCCGATTTACTAACTACAACCTTTTCGTGTAAGTTACGTGAAAATCCATTTAGTCGTACGTGCAGTGTAAGTTACGTCGAAATTGTCAAATGTACCATGTCTAAAATAGAAACACAGCAGAACTTACATTGAGCACAAATTCAGACTTAAGTCACATCTGATTCACTAAGAAAAAGCACATACATCGATAAATACCCTATATAAATTCTACCGGCGTAATTTACGGCAGCATAACTTGACGCATCACGGACAAATTAAGTCAAACCCGACACACGACAAACATTCACATACTACCCGTGAATATTTTTCCTGTCCACCCACACATTTTCGTCAAACATCCCTGCCATCACCATATTAATCGACAAAGTACCAGCCTCGCGCACCACACTTACACCACTGACATCATGGTTTAACTTACGACACTCCACACACATCTCCCAACATGTGACTTTGCTTAGTAAATGCCTTCATACTTACACTCTATGGGCTGCACACTCGCCGAGATTCACTATGCCCCTGCCACTCCTAACAAAACACAAACAAACCCACTGACAGGCCCCTAAATGAATAGACACTCCGACTGATACACACTGCAGTAGATGGATACTCCCTTCGACACACCCATCAAAAATAGACACACCCACACTGACACACCCTCAATTCACTGGACACAACTGCAGAAACGCCCATACCACATGTCCAAAAAGGGAGAAATAAGACGGAAAACACACCACCAATGCATGCACATTACATGCCGAACAGCGAAGCTCGGGCATTACGCCATGGAATGGCAGAACATACGCCAGATGTCACTTGTATACCAGAAACGCTCTGACTATGTCAACATAGCCAACATAATGCAAGATAGACACAGCACCCACAGGACAAACACATCACACAGCAACACAGACATATTCAAACACATACTAAGACACAAACATACAGAATGCAAACTGCGACCTGACTACACGTGACACCACCAAGAACACATGGCTCCCACAATCAACACACTAGGTGCACACTAGGAAAAAGATACATCCCTGGTCACATGACGGTCACAGTACCTGCACACATACCCTACCGATGTAGTATACATGGGAAACACTACAAAACAGAATCATGCACATATGGCTGCATAGGTCATAGTGTCCAACAAGATGGAAGCTGCAAAGAGGTCTGGCACAAGATGAACTTCACCGAAAGTGAGGTGGACCTGATGGTGGAGTTCATGCAAAGCCACCAGACCTGCATGCTCCAAGTGCCTGGACACCTTGACATGCAGTATAGCCGGTAAGATAGCTCCTCAGGTTGAGCACTTGCTGCTGTGATCCATATGTGATCTCCAGGTCGCATGTTCGAATCTTGGCAAGACAAACCCAGCCTTTCATCCTTCCGAGATCGATAAATAAGCACCAACTTCAGTTAAGATGGCAAATGTATGTAAATATTTTCTATGTACAGCGCTTAGGTGTAAGAGCTATATAAATAGCACATCATTATCATTACCACGCAAAGCCAGCGACACGCACACTGGCTCAGGCTCACAGAGCACGTCAATGCTCTGGGAATCGAGCAACGCACCTGGGAGGAAATCAAAAAGAAGTGGTTGGGCGAGAGGTGGAGGGTCAAACTAAAATACACACCGTTTCATGAGGCCCACGCTTCTGGAGGAGAACCACCAGGCTACGGGTTGCGACTGACGCCCAGGGAAGAGAAGACCATGAGCCTGGTCGCAGAGGAGGTGTGCATTGGTCAACGAGGTATATCGACAGGCACAAACCTCTGTGGTAAGCACATTACCTTTGCACACCCACCCACATCTGCGTCTCAGACACCACGCAGCACTTGAAAAACATGTACGCACACAGGCCATGACCCATATCCATTGCCAGTACACCACATCATCTAACGGCCCAAAGGACAAGCCATAGCGCAAACGTCACATACAGACCTGGCCACACATGTCTACAGAACACACATGCCACACACATGTCAACATACCACACAGTACACAATACCACCACCACCACTGGCACATGCATCGCAGACTCCACAGAAAACACACACACATGTCAGTCACTTGAACGTCTCAGTTACGACAAACTGTGGCAACAGATGAAGGGGCCTGTGCGGAACGCTCTGCCAGCATTGAAGAGGGAGGACAACACCTGGCTGTCTGGGGCATACCCACCGAGGAAGCCCAGGAAGAGGACTGAAGGGAACACATCTCCCCACACAGGAGGAGCACCGTGCAGTGTCACCACAGCACACAGGTGCGTGGGTCCCCAAATTGCTCCACCTGCCGATAAGTCGATTCCAGAGGTGCTGGCAGAAGACAGCATGTCCATCATGCAGGCAGAGGAATACGACCAGGACACCAGCAGTGGAGACTGTGCGCATATTACCTCCCCCCATCATAACTCCCCACAAAGTGATCCACCCGTGCTAAGTCCAAGTGCCTGGTCCTGAGCTGCTGCTTCCCTCAGAGCCCACCTTCAGGCTGCGCCAACACCATTGCAGCCTACGGGACCATCAGGGGTGGAGCAGCCCAAGTGGCTGTGCGAGTTTCTGCAACAGCAGCGTCTCATGGTCGACACTGTGGCCAAGGTAGGGTGCACCATTATGCGGGAGCTCGCAGGAGTGTTCAGACACTTGGATCCCATGAACAACACAGGCAAGGACATCAACAGGAACATTTTCGGGCTGGCACCTCCTCCGATACTACGACTGAGGCACACCTGGGAGTATTCAAGGAGCTTCTGACGATGCTTGGCACGCCCATGAGGAGACCCAAGATGGTGGACAGGGCTGTGCAGGACACTGGCACCTTGCCTCGTGTGCCACAACCTGCATGCAGGCCAACCACGCACCACAGTGCCACTCAGCCTGAAGGCGGCAAGCCATTGGAGAGGAGGACAGCTTGGCCTTCTCGGCTTCCCAGGCATCCCAGGCTGCGCCACCGGCCATAAGGCTACGTGGAAGCAGCCATGGGCCTCACCTCAGGCTCACCTCATTCCTCTCTTCCTCCTCCACCTCGCCCTCCCCACCTTCAGCCCCCCTTCCACATGTGCCACCAAATCCTGAATACTCCCCCTGACCATCACAGACACCCCTGCACCCCCCACTTCCCCTTGTTCAGCACCACATACTTGCACTAATACATGTATGTACTGCACAAAATAACGAGTATCTTCACTACAAACATGTCTGCTTTGACTTACAAGAGGCCGAGACATGGGCTGCCTGTGTCTGGAGGGAAGTTGTTACTTTGTAAGTGGAGGCCTGGGGTGAGACACATTGTGAACATGTAGACACATCCATGCACATCCATTGCACATACGAAATCAGTACACACATCCACTTGCACATGTACCCTCAGCTGTTCCAGCAGTTGCCATGTATCCATCCTACACATCCATGCACTGGCCTAGCGACATTGAATGCTGAGCAGTGTTGCAGTTATATCCCTATGTGCAGCAACATCAGGATATCGATCACACACATGCCTTACTGTTAGGCAAGATTGTATGCAGTACCCTATGGGAGACTAAACTAACCTGTCCTCTTGGCAATAGGTAACCCAACATTTGGTATAAGTCTGTACTACACAGGTTGGTAGTGTGGCTGAGCAGCCAGGCTTATCTCAAGAGGGTCAGTGGGGTTTTTACACAGTGACACATATTCAAATAAACTCTTACACTCAAGGTTTCTTGAGTAAACAATTATGAATTTATTTAACAATCAGTTGAATAAGCCTTCTTCAGAAGGGAGCAATATATAAGTAGCACAGAAATACACTTCAAAATACACACTCTTAGTTTCTCTAAATCAGCAAGTACCCATTTGGGATGGCGCACAGAAAGTTCTTACACCCTGAGGTGACTTAAATGACTATGACACTGTGTACATTAATATTTAGAGCAATACTGAGTTTGGTGTCGAAGAAAAGGGTTTGGGAATACAACAAAGGTTACACAAATATTCTGAAGCAGGTAAGTACTTTTGAACCCCCCAATGCAAAGTAAATGAACTCTTTCCTGGAGGAAAGGTAAAGCACAAAGTCTGAGGTAAGAAGAGTCTTTCAGGGAGCCAGGCCAGTTAATTTAGCAAAAGTCTAGGTGAGCTGAAGCACTATTGCAGGTAAGTAAAAGTCTTGCACAATGTTTTAGAAGTCTTTGTAGAAAAAATAGAATCACTGTAGGGCCACAAGCTGGGAGGCTTGTGAGGGCCAAAGCTGCAAGCAAATCTGCAAAAGCAACCAAGACAAGTCTCAACTGAGAACTAGCAAGGTTACATGACAAGAGGTAAGTCCCCTTAGTTTTACAGTACCTTTGGTTCGAAGAAATTGGTTCCAGCTGGCTTCTGTTCCTGTGTAGGTCTGCAGATCCTGTTGTTCCTGGGCCTCAGTTGTGGGGACAAGAGGGAGGACGTCTGGGGACTCCTGCACTACGAATGGAAGGTCACAGGCAGCAATATACAAACTTCAGATCAGCAGCACTTCATGGTTTCTGTTCCTTGCGGCGCTTGCAAATAGCACCATTGTGGTTCTCGGATACCACGTTGGACTTTCCTCGCATCTGGAGTCCAGCACTCTGTTGAGGTGACTCAGGCTTGGTCAGTCCTGCTTCCTGGGAGTCCAGAGGATCTTCCTGGAGCTTGGTCCGACTTAAAGACACTCACTCGATCCTGGTGTTCCTCCCCATCGCACTTCGGTTCCTGCAGCGGCAATGGAAGTACAGCCAGCTCCGAGAGGATTCCAGATGAGCTCGTCTTGGGGTCGATTGGTCCCACCAACCCAAGGGGAGAAGTCATCCTTTGCAGGTCTTCTCTAGTCGAGGCGAATTCAGAGCTTCAGCACTGCAGCAGGGC